>NC_090936.1:902246813-902556561 GCF_040938575.1 Ambystoma mexicanum
ACCTCCTGCGCCATAGGTGCCTGGACCTTCAGCTACCCAAATGTTTCCAGCACAGTCTCCACTTAACTGTTCTCCATTGCTGCTATACCTGTGGGTTCTGCCATCCTACTCTTTTTTCTTGTGGGATGGGTGCACCTCTAGGAGGTTTCTGGTTTCCCAAAAGGAGGCAGCCAGCTGTTACGCCGTTAAAATGCCCATTCTTTGATTTATTCGTCCAATAAAAGATTTGAACAGGAGCAGCTATCTGTTTTTTTCAAGCCTCTCCATTTTCCACTGGTTGTGAACTACTTTAGGTGCAGCATAGTGCTGAAAGTTAATAGATTACGTGTGTGTCTCCTCTCCCCAACCCCTTTCACACATTTCTCCACATGGAGCAATCTCTGGGTCACCTGTCGAATAGATTTGTAAATAGTGTTCATTTTGGGGTTGAGAGCTTCCGTCTTACTCTACCTTGCTTGAGCTTTAGACACTATGCCATCATTTTTTTTTCCATTGAACCTCTCAGGTGGGTTTAAACAGTTCATATGCCCAGAGAACCGGATGGTACTTTCGACCCACAGCTCCCGCTCGATTGTGGTTGCCAGGCAGAACAACAACAAAATAACCACTTGCTTTAACTTTGCTAGTCTTGTTGCACAATTACAGCGCATTGAGAATACAATAAAGGTAAAATGGCGCTATACAAATGACAAGTACAATACAATACAATTCGATCAATGGAGCCCTGGTCACACATTTGAGAGGCCAGAATATCTGACGTTTTCGCGCCTGCTAAATATCGAGCAAGTACACACAGCTGCAGTGTTGCTTTTGTGATATGGAATGGAGCCAACAGGTTTTGCTGCAAACCATATTGCATAGCCACTAGGAGGGAAGAGTTATCTGGATGTCTGTTTGCAGTCCGACAGAGCAGAAGTCATTACTGGCGCTGTGCAATAGGTGGTGCCATCCTGTGGGCTACCAGAAACCAAGCATGCATAACCACTAGGAGGGAAGAGTTATCTGGGATGTCTGTTTGCAGTCCGACAGAGCAGAAGTCATTACTGGCGCTGTGCAATAGGTGGTGCCATCCTGTGGGCTACCAGAAACCAAGCATGCATAACCACTAGGAGGGAAGAGTTATCTGGATGTCTGTTTGCAGTCCGACAGAGCAGAAGTCATTACTGGCGCTGTGCAATAGGTGGTGCCATCCTGTGGGCTACCAGAAACCAAGCATGCATAACCACTAGGAGGGAAGAGTTATCTGGGATGTCTGTTTGCAGTCCGACAGAGCAGAAGTCATTACTGGCGCTGTGCAATAGGTGGTGCCATCCTGTGGGCTACCAGAAACCAAGCATGATATTTTGTTCCACATGTCAGGCAAGGCATAACTTCAACACATCCTCTGCATGTTTTTTATGTAATTCATGTGTCCTGCCATTCCTTTTGCCATCAAATGGTTTAGTGTCTGTTGGCTACTGTCCCATCTCTAAGTATGCGTGTGTGTGTTTTAAATGATTGCCCCAAGTTGCACGCACATGTCTTCATGATAAATGCAAAAGGACAACGTGTTCAGCACATTTGTCAAAGTACACGCCAGAAGATGCATTTCAGAGACAAAAGAAGTGAACACAATCTTCACAAGGAGCATAAATAGGTAATTACAAATTGTATGTCAGCTAAATAACACACACACCTGCCATAAGATATGTACATGGAGCACAGCATGAGAATGCATATCACAAGATGTGTGCACAGCTCACCAAATTAACATTTGTTTCTCAATATTGGCACACGTTATAACAAACATGCCAGTGAAAATACACACACAAATGAGTGACGGGATGCAGCTCACAATATGCAGATACATAGCACAATATGTAAAGTTGGAGCAGAAGATGTGTGGTCCAGAGCTGCGCCGAGGTATCCTAAGTCTGTTTTCAATATTGATGAAATCACAGTCATTAACACTGAAAATAGACTCGGGAACCCCTGCACAGTGTCTGACAGTGCAACAGCAATGTACATTTCTTAAATGCACACCATTAGCAGCCGCATAGAGAACTTTGCTTGGGCCCTTAACTTGCGCAGCGGACCTTTACCGACAGGGTCGGCCTGCCGTCTCTGGTAATATCACCTCAGTATGTACATCTGGGTGGCAAAATGCAGGCACATATCAAAGTATGCATGATTATATCACAGAGTCAATTCACACTGCTCACACGCTAGGGGGAAAGATTGATTATTTTTTTGATACATTTAAGAAAATCCACTTACAAGTCATAATATGCACAGATCATTCACAAAATGCAGACTCATGTTTTTTTTTATTTTATCTTATTTTGGTATTTATATAGCACACAAAGCCCAGAGGCATCTAGGCGCTTTAACTTAAGTATATGGTTACAGTAAGTGCTGGTTCCAGGCAAGTTACATAGTTACAGAACAGGCACACATTCGGCCTTGAAAGTACAGAGAAATACATACTTTGGCAAGCTCGCCTCTCATTGCAGGGTTAACTACATCATAGTAAATATGGGGACATGGCAGGTACATAGAGAACATACTTTGGAAAGCTCACCTCTTGTTGCGGGAAACTACATCATAGTAGATATGGGGACATGGCAGGTACACAGAGAACATACTTTGGAAAGCTCACCTCTTGTTGCGGGAAACTACATCATAGTAGATATGGGGACATGGCAGGTACACAGAAAACATACTTTGGAAAGCTCACCTCTTGTTGCAGGAAACTACATCATAGTAGATATGGGGACATGGCAGGTACACAGAGAACATACTTTCGAAACCTCACCTCTTGTTGCGGGAAACTACATCATAGTAGATATGGGGAAATGGCAGGTACACAGAGAACATACTTTGGAAAGCTCACCTCTTGTTGCGGGAAACTACATCATAGTAGATATGGGGAAATGGCAGGTACACAAAGAACATACTTTGGAAAGCTCACCTCTTGTTGCGGGAAACTACATCATAGTAGATATGGGGAAATGGCAGGTACACAAAGAACATACTTTGGAAAGCTTGCTTCTTGTTGCTGGGCAGAAATGCATGCAGGATATGATAGTGAAGGTGGTAAGGTGCATACTTGGTAGACTCAATCAGGGATAAGAGGACTACATTAAATAAGTAGACAAAGGCAGATATGTTATTGCGATAGTACAGCAGGTAAGCAGGGCAAAGCAGTGATAAATGACTTGCATTATAAAATTATAATTGCAACATTAGAAATATGTAGAAGTCCTGACAGAGGATACAAAGTTAAGTAATGGATTAATGAACACTTGTTAACCCAGTATGGGTGGAAATATCCGATGAGCCAGTATCTATTGGTAACATAAATGTTATTGTATTAGGGATTGGGGGCCTTGATACATGAGGCCAACCCTAGTAACTGCACATTGTCCAGAGGAACTAAGTGAGTTGCATGTCGGTGCAACGGTCAGTGTTTATGGTACGGGTGAACATTGTTCTGTACTGCAAAGGTTTCAGAAGGGATTCAGGCGGCAACAGTACAGGAGGCAAGATACAGGCAGCTGCAGAACGCAAATCAGAGCAGGCATGATGCGAGAGGCACTCGAAGGGAGCATAAGGAGTATGGATTGATGACACTGTAGACAGGAGACAGGCTGTATTGAGTAGTAATGGCCAAAGTAGTAGCAGAGCCTGATAAGTGTGCCTCTTACCTGAGGAGACAGCAGGCACACTCCAGGGCGCACACAGGTGGCGGAGGGCAGATGGTTACACATCAGACAAGAGGGGCAATTCCCAGGCAAGGACAGGGAAAGACAGGGCCCTTAAACTCGGCCTTTCGACATAGGCCCGGCTTTGCCTCCCGGCTCCATCGGGTCAGTGGGTTTGCTGGTTACATTAGCCAATCACGATGCTGGAACTTTGGTATGCCTCTCCAGGCAAGACAAAGGCCAGGCACGCTCGAAGAGCTGGTGGCCATCTTGATGGTGGTTGTAAAGCCACTGGGACCCATGCTGCTCAAGCCAGGATCGAGCAGTGTACGCTGGTGGAAAGGGGGCGCATTCTTCTGCATCAAGCAGTAGTAGGGGGAAACAACAGATCACAATACACACAAGTTGATGGATCCCAATACACATAAGTGTCACAGTATGCTGACAACCACAGAAGGTTGTCTTGTGTCAAAACATGCAAGTACTGGACCACACACACTGACATGGGCTAAGTGATGCAGATGTGTGCCATAATAGGCAGATATAGGTTGCAATGAGTATACAGGTCAAGAATATAGACACATATCACAATATACAAAGATTACAATGTCATGCTGCTATTTGATGTTGTGAATTGAAACATTACTTCGAGTGGTCCTGCCTATGAAATGGCCACAAGTGTCATACCAGCGAGCATCCTGCAGATTAAGGTTATGTACACCATGTGTAAGGAGTGCAATGTGTTTGTGATTATTATTGTTATTGTTAATGTCACAACTATGGCAAACCTGAGTTGTGTGGCACCATCAATCTTACGAGCAAAGAAACCCTTTCACAACATGTCAGTTGGCTTAATGACTGGAGAAACCTGCGATGAGGGGACAGAGTCATCAAAAAGTTTGATCTTTTACAATGACAATCATTGAGTGGAGTAACTATAGCAACAGAGAAACTTGGTTTTAGAAATTAAATTATTCATTTTACCTTTTGCCACAGGAGTGAGGGTCTCACTAGCCGGCCCCTTTTGATTTGACTCATACATATGCACTTAAATACATTCTCCTGAATATAACTCAGGATTAATTTAGAAGCTGTAAATCTTGAGTGGGTGCAGTGGGAATGGGACGAGGCACTGGTGGTGAGTTGGGACACTCACGTGGATAAGTGAGTCATAGGCACTGACACAGAAGTGGCAAAGGCACGGAAGAGTGAATACACAGGGTTGGTGCTGAAATGCTTAATGGCATTGAGGAGAGGGACAATGATACTTATGGCAGGGTCACGCCTTGAAACACTAGTGTATAGGCGCGTTATAAATGCCATATCATATCATATCATTAATGGCATTGACGAATTGGTGCCATAGCACTGATAAGTACACTACAGTGTATGATGTTCAAAGGGCACACATTAGGAGAATCTGGACATATAATCAAATACCTGGTATACAGAATGGAGCATTGACTTGGCATACCGCAGGACTACGAGGGTATACTATAACAATACCTGGGCATATGGTGGCAACACCTACTATATGGTGGAGAAAATGGGACATGCAGATACCCACAGTATAAGGCATGCATTGCCAACCTTTTACCAGGTAATATCAGGTATTGTCATTGTATGGTCAGATACTCATGCCACATGCCAGGTATTGCTACACATTATGGCATTTATCCCTTCTACATGAATGCATTCATGCATGCAGTGCACACTACATGGAGCTACAACAGATCAGAATTGTTCTCTTTGACAATGCTTGTTTCGCCCTTACCTATGCAAAGTAAGGATACACCAGAGGGTGTAAAGCAGTTTTGCATTGCCATTTCCTCTTTTGTATGTTCTGCTTATAAGTGCATTAAATTCACAAAGCATATCGTCTTGATTAAGGATTTCATTTCTTTAAAGGGTTTTTTGCGTCTATGTTTTTTGTGTCCAGGTACAGGGTCAGTTCTGTCTCTTCAGAGTATCTCGTTTTTGACAGTTAGTTTTCAAATGCTAAGTGTTTAATGAGAGCCTACGATTCCTTTACTGATCAGGCATGCTTTGGGGCAGAATTTTATTATATGATATGACATTTATAACGCGCCTAAACACAAGTGTTTCAAGGCGCAAGATTTTCCATGGACCAGCTCACATCAATCTCTAATTGTATTTTTATTTTGTATCTGTACTTATTGACCACCAGGGTGTCATTTTGAAATTACTTATAAAGTAGGCAATAACAGAGGCTGGAGGCAGTCCTAGCGTAAGGTGCCATTACATAAGAACATTGTTTGATTATGTGACATGTACTAGTTGGAGAAAGGCAAAAAGTGCAAACATATACCAGAGAGGGGGACTAGAGGCCATGGCATAATATTTTTTAAGAGTGACAGCACAAAACCAGTATTTACTCTTTTGCAAATTACCTTGAGTGGTGCTGAGGGCAGAATGCAGGAGTGGTGTGTTGGGTGGTTAGTTTGTATAGGAGGGTGGAAGTGTTTTCTGGGCTTCTTCCATTACTAGTTGGAGTTTGATTCATGTTTGCCCTATGAAATGGCTTTATGTGTTGGGTGGTGTGTTGGGTGGTTAGTTTGTATAGGAGGGTGGAAGTGTTTTCTGGGCTTCTTCCATTACTAGTTGGAGTTTGATTCATGTTTGCCCTATGAAATGGCTTTATCAAGTGCAATATTTGTATCCAACTAGTGCCCTTGGATTTTGGCAGATTTGGCAGGTTTAAGAAGGAACGTGTTACCATGCTTGTATATGTCTGACAATGCCTTGTAGCATGATAGGAGGGATGCTGTTTTACCTCAGGATAGGAGGAGTTCCAGGATGGTCTTAGACCAAATGATCATCTGGTGCAGACGGGATGCAATGATTAAGTTATTTTATGATGTACATTCAATTAAACTCTGCTAATTTTCAAGAGCAGTCTGAGCATTTCATATACCCACACCATGTCAGATGGTAGGAACCTATACGTTAAGACTCACTGTACTCATCCAGACAGTAGATAGCTTTTTATTCGAGCCACCAACTGTAAAGTTCACAGCATAAAAATTGCACAGACTGAACTTCTCTAGCTGAATTAGATAGGTACTTTATGAACTCTACCACTGTCTAAATTTGATTAGTAGTAAGAGAGTCTTAAAACCTACTTTGTAGTTATACCGTGAAAAGATGCTTCAATGTGCCTCCAGAGATCAGGCTGAAGATATCCTTATGTTTCATTTGTGCAGATGCGGAGCCCATTGTAACAGTATCACTGTCTGAAGCAGTAAACTGATCTTGAGAAAGATCTTTTTGTAAATGCATGCTCGTCTGTGCTGTATGTAGGGTGACAGCTGTGAGCTGGTACTTTCTACACTCCCCACAGCTTAATTTACAGTGACTTTCCATAGAGGAATTATAACATAATATGTGCAGAAATCTCAGCAAACGGCTCCCTCTGAAAGCCAGAACCTGGCAAAGAATACAGGAAAGGAGACCATTCTACTGTTTGTCCAGTGGAATTTGTTGTGTTCAGTGCATGCGCAGGAAGGACACAGCGGAGACCATGCAGGTGGAGAACTACCTATATTTAGGTAAGTACACAATGGTAGAGCCATGCCTAAGTGACTGTTCTCAATTCTTGCCTCAACGACTCTGCTCACCGCGTCCGTGTCAGCCACGACTGCTGGTTCAAAACCATGCATGCACAGCTGTTACGGGCACGGGAGCACAAGCTGCCACCATGCCTGCACTGTTCTATGTCTTCTTTTTGTGGATTGCTTTCACAAATCCACTCTGCAAGATCAGCACAACTTAAAGTCACAAACCAAGTTGAAGGGCCCAAATTTCAAATCATGCATTTAACCTCGGAGTGTCTTCTATAGCAATATTTTACTCTCATTGTGACAAGGATATTGGTAATTTTCCCTTCTAAAATTTCATTTTTTTCATTTACCTTTCGCAGCTTCTCGCATGCAGAAACAGAATCTAGCACATATCTGAACTGCTGGAGCAACAGCATAACACAATGTTTAAAATTGACTTTCATACAGTAAGTGAAAAATATATTCAATATTATTGCGGAATCGGGAATCTTCAGAATAGATTTGAGTACAACGATATTCTGAAGACAAATTGGAAACTTCTGATCATCCAATCTGCCTCCTTATCCAGTAGGAAAAAGCATAGGGAAACAACAAGCTTCAAAAAGGTTTTTCCCAGACACTGATTAGTGCATCTTTTGTTGCTTTCATCGGGTATAATTCTAAACTGTCGCCTAGTATAAAGTATGGATTGTGTAATGTTAATACAAACCATTCCCTTCTGCAACAGGTAGACATTGTAACTCACCTTCACTGCTCTTACTTGTTGATTCTCCAGTGATCCTTCTTGTCCGGCTAACTACCGCCAATTTCTATTACTCCCTTTCCGGGCAAACTCCTGGAAAAGCTGGCCATCTCTCAGCTTAACCTTCATTCCGATTCTGTTGACTGTCTTCATGACCACCAGTCTGGCTTCAGAGCTGCTAGAGCACGGAAACTGCTCTCCTGAACATCTGTGAAGATCTGCTCTCCAACTTTGACTCTAGCATTCCCTCTGTCCTCATCCTACTTGATCTCTCTTCTGCCTTCAACATGGTCAACAATACCATTTATTTATTTATTACATTTATATAGCGTGCAGGCAGCCCAGGGGCATTGTGGCACTGTTACCTGTAAGGGAACTTAGTTACAGGTACAGGTACAGGTTGTGCTTTGGGTTACAGTAAGGCAGGATCCTGTGTTAAGCGAAAGGGAGTATAATACATTATACACTATAGTACATCCTACATGTTAGTCATGAGAGTTTAAACATGTGGGGTTGGTTAGGTGAACAAGGTAGTTTTCATGGCTTTGCGGAAAGCAGTTAATGAGGGTTCAGCTCGTAGAGAGGTGGGAAGGGTGTTCCAGTGTAATGCAGAAAGGTAGGGGAAGCTGGCGCCACCTGCTCTAGCTGCAGATATGACCTCTAGTCGTTGCTGAGAGAATTGTGTGTGCGGTTCCACTAATCACATCAGTTATAACTCCCTTCTCCTCAAATATTTAAAAAGTAACTGTACGGAATATCCCCAAACCACAAAAAGGGCCACAAATCAGTGCTTTATACCCAAGTTGTTTCTTACCTGGCCCAAACCCATTCAGCGGTTTGGGCTGTGCAGTCTGGCAAAAATTGACCTATTTTGTCTATGGAAAAATGAGTAGGGAGCAGGCCAAAAATACTTTTTTTGTTTTTTATGTTCTTATTAACTAATTATTGTTTAACACATTGTGCAGTCTGTGTGGGCCGGGCATAACAACTGATCTTCACAATTCTGACCAGTTCCATTGCACAAGTCAAAAGTTATTAGTAATTCATTTTTTGGGGTTTCCTATGGGAGTCTGACTCACCATAACTAAAGGACGGTGACTGCCACCCTATAATAATATACCCAATATGGTTTAAAGGTCTTCTATGCTCCCAATGCTCTTGAGAGCTCTGAGAGTCTCTTTGTTTGCCTTTTGCTGAATTGCGTTCTGGCATCTGTATGCTTCCAGTCAAGACGGGTGGAATAATGCCAAAATGTTACACTTTTTCTGTAACTTAATTCTATAAGGATTTACATATTTGGGTGACACTATATTTTGTGTATTTTTCAATTTCTCTTTACAAAGCAGAGTGTTGTTGAGAACCAGACTTGGGTAAGGAGAGGAAATGATTAGTGAGCAGGTAAGTCATCAGTATTTGCCCAGGGTGTGGCAAGAGAGGTTGTAATCCTGGACACTGCTGCCGTTATTTCCCCCTAATTGTGGCTACTTTTCAGGCCACAAGTAGATAACACATGTGGGTGTACAGTGTAACTTTTTTTCACAGGTTGGCAAACTTGCTTAAGTATTTGGCTACTAGGATTTTACTCAGCTGTCATGTTCCCAGTGCAGATGCTTAACCAAAAGACCACAAGCACTTGCTTTGTATTGGGATTTTGTTTCCCAGGGAATATGTTACTTCCGATTGCTTGGTTTGAAAGGTGAGGACCCTTTATACTTTGCTATCCTATTTATGCTATTTTGTCTTGCACACTTTCTCCTAAGGGGAAAGTCAATTGAGCTACATTTGTATATTTCACTATAAGATATATGTTCACTTACTATGCACATGTTAATGGGTGCCAGCATTTGGTTTTCGCAATGGGGCCAAAATTACCTGGTCATATGTTATTGTTGCAACTTGTAATTTTTTTCCCTTTTCCGTGCTGCTTAAATGTGGTTATTTGGAGTTATGCAATGTATCACAACAGTCACCAAGAGACTGGCCATAACACAAGGGGCTTGTAGTACGCTGCTTAACCAAAGTGTGTGATCTTTGGCAAATAATTTAGTCTCACTGCGCATTGCCTGAAAAAATTGTGAGTTCTCAAATTCTGCCATCTTTTATACAAAACCAGGTAAAAATCAGTCTGTGATTGATGAACGCCTGTGAACGATGGTTCATTAGGGTGGATTTTGAGGTTAACCTCTCAAACCTGGGCATATGTTATTCTTTTGGCCAATCCTGAGAGATATTACCCTACTTATGCATGCAATGACAGAATAAAAGAATGTTTGTGCGTTTATACTGTAAATAAGAGTTATCTGTGATTGTTGGAAGGGGGCACACAGGAAAACACTGTTAAACACAGATTCTGAAATGTTTTGAGAACACTGGAAAAACACCCCCAGAAGTAAAATTATAATTATACCCGCGGCTATAGCAAAACAGTAATTTAAGAAAATATTGTAGTAATTTTAATAGATACAGTGAAAGGGTGAAAAATCACTGTGGTCTGGTAGTGTTTTACTGGCCATGGCTGGTGATCTGGTAGTGTTCTAAAATATAGAGTGGGCATGGCCAAAAGGCCATGGCTAGTGGTCTGGTTGTGCTTTTAAACGGACTGTGGCATTGGTCAAAGACTGTGTCCACTACCCATGGGCAAAGACCATGACTAGTGACCAGATAGTGATTATAAAAATACAGTGGGCATGGCCATGGCTAAAGGTCAAAGGGCATGCCACTGGCCATGGGCGAAGAACAGATAGTGATTTAAATAATACCGTGGGCACAGCCATGAAATTCAGCGCTTTGGGGAACTCGGGACCGTCTTAACTCGGCGTGTTCCCATTGCAAAACCCAAGAGGACATATTTATTAGAAGAGAAGGGATTCACAATGCCATAGAAAACAACATTATGGGGTATGTAGTATTATAGAGACATCAACAGGAATGCCCAGAGTTAAGCCGGCCCAGAATACCCCAATGCGTTGAATTTCAGGGGTTTTCTTGCAATATGTTTCTTACTGGATTTGGCAGATATTTTGCAAATTAAAAGTTTGTCAATGCCCTCTCACCCCAGACTGGAAAGTATGGAATAGATTCTTTAAAAAATTAAAAGGTTATGAAAAAGAAAATAAACACTGTTTTCAGCATACTCCCATTCATGTTTCCATAGAGAAAAAGTCAACATTTCTGCACAGTGCAGGGCAAAAACCGCTAGACGGAACTGGATGAAATAAGAAACAACTTGAGCATTAGGCATTGACTCTATTTTTGGGAGGAGTTCTTAAAATATTTGATGGGGAATGGGGGTGCCCCCTTCTCACAAAATTATAGCCACACTAGCAGGTGTACCCGCGCTTCGCAGAGTAATTCCTACTTCAGTCCTAGTTTGAAGTTTATTTAATGAATTAAACCAATGCTTCTTTGTAGACAATATTTCTTGTCTTTCCTGTAGGAGCTAGTGTGAACAAAGTGTCTTTGTTTCCAATTCTGGGGATAGCCACATATTGCTGACCATGAGAAACGCATGAATCCCGTAAATCGGCTCCAGCTACTTTGTGTTGTAGCGTTGAGATTGTGCAGCAGCATTATTGGTGTCCCGATCTACAGCTGAGGTAGCAGTGACCTCAACTTAAGTGCCATACGTGTAGGGCTGAAGCGTGCAAGCTTGAAGTACCATACCCGTACCTCTACAGCTGAAGCATGTAAGCTTTTTACTGTTGAGATGGCATACATTCATCAACTTCAGTGGGAAATGACGTTTGTTGTTATGAGATATTTGCCACAGTGTGACAGACAACTTCATTGTGGACACTTTTGAAGAGACATGCAGAGTTTCCTCTCACCAGCATTGCTGCTAAAGCATTGTATTGTGTCACCTGTTTGACTTCAAAAGTGAGTACCGCTAATGTTAGAAAGAAATCTGATAGTGTGGGAAGTTTAGGAACATTGTGTTAGGTAAGTAATTTATCCTTATGATAAATCTTCCTGACCTATGTCCAACTCAGATTGGACTTGGTAATTATTTTACCTTGTCCCTACGGGAGTGACAATATTTTTACCCTCTCACCTAGTATTTTACTCTTTGTATAGGTGACCTTTTTATATCTCTCAATAGTGTATGATTGGAGTTATAGTTTTCTATATGTTAGGAATTACTGTAATGTACTATGACAGCACACAACATTTTAAATGCAGTGGCTTCCTTTTCAATTCTCTTATCATTTCTTGGGTGAACTACTGTTCCCAGAACGTAAAGTGGGATTCACGTCCCCTGTGCACTGATTTAAGTGAGCCAGCACGCACCACATTATGTGAAGTGCTGGGGGATAAAATGTATCCCTTTTCTTACTTACCTGGTAACATTGTGGTTATAATTGGAAGTTTGCTTGAATGGCTGTGGCCGTGGTTTTACTGTAGTGACTTTTTAGTCTTATTACTCACAGGCTGTTAAAATCAGCCTCAGTAATGCACAGAAGGGCCATCATTATGCTAGAATGGTGGGATCCTTCTTTTTTCGCCATTTCTCATTTGCATGTTGTTTCTGAAGTCTTCCCCTGTCATTCTAGGTGAGAACAACCTCAGTAGAGATTTGTCTTTGTCTGGAATTGTTTGTAGTCCACGTCCAGGTTCCAGAGTGTCCGAGAAGGTAGGAAGTGTGGGAGGAGTCCAAAACCCTGCAGCCCCTTGTCTTTCACCTTGCGTGAATGGAACCCAGTCTCGATGGGGGTTGTATGTCCTGATTGGACAGCCAGACCACCCATTTCTGTAAAATGCAGCGAGAGATTGCAGAAGTTGTGCTTTAGTTCCTGATAACTACTCCGAACCTGGATGATGCTTACAAGTCAATCACTGGAGCTGAATCCAAAGAGGAAGTTAATGAAAAGACATCTCTAGTGATTTCTAGCAACCTGAGAGCCTGCTGTGTAACCAGAGCCTGAGGCGACCCTTCCTTCCAATCAAATTGGAGATCCCAAAAAAGAAGCCTCCTATGCAGAAGCTGGTGGAATCCACTAGTATCAGAAATACCTGCAATTTGCGCTTTCCCGCAATGTGCTACAATCTTGCTGGGCTGCAAACCACCGATACCCTGGGATCTCGACCCTGAGTGCGATGCATTATCTTCTAAAGTTTTAATCTTGCTAAAACATTGGTGGACTCCTCCTGAACCTCCAGGGACATGAGTAGAATCCCTGGAGTGCACTCACCAAAGTGCAGGACCGAGAGTGTGAAGAGAATCGAACTGCTGATATTCATTCTTCATCAGGCTGCTGTAAAATGGCACCAAATCCGCAGAGTTTGAGAAAACATTAAGAGTCCTTTGCTGGAAGCCTCCTCTGTTGACCTTTGCTGTAAATTTCCATCTATTGACCAGTTCTTTCATCTGCAGACCAATAAACCAGTGACTGGGTGCTGTGCTGCTGCATCCTGAAGGCATCCACTATGAAGCTCTTCTTTTCTCCTAAGGTACTGTGTGGGCGTGGGTATTACTTACCTAAAGTCTAGTGCGCATCCTGTGAGGGTGAGTGGTTGATTTGTGTGGTTGGGAGTTTGCCCATACCACTTGCCCAGGTCTTATGCTGAAACACGTATAGAGAGCCTTCTGTGAAGTCCTTGAACAGTTTAACTGTGAAAGTGAATACTTAATTGTTTAAGAAGATCTCCTATGGAACTTTATTTATTTTATTTATTGGTTAGACAAGACAAGCAAGGAGGCGGTACAAGGAAGAAGACAAAGCAATAACATTCTTACTAGGTCCTGAGGCATTCACATTGTGCAAATGCACTAACAAGAACTTTCCTTTGACAAGAACTTTAACTTTCCTGCAATTGAACCTGCCTACAGCTGGTACCTAGACCACAAGCATCCCCCGGCTTCCTTTGAGAGAACTCATGCAATAGACTAGGGAAGGACTGGACAAGAAAAGGATTCTGCATTGAAAGTAAAGAAAGTCTGAAAGTACTTCCTCGCTAAAGAAATTAGTGTGGTAAATGTATATCTGTGAAAGGAGAAGTTACAAAGTGTCATTAAGTTCATGGTTATCTTTGAGTTGCATTCTACCGCTCTAAAAAGTATATAAGTTTGTTTACTAACTTTGAATGGTGTTTCCCCCTAATAAAACAAAATAAATGTTGCTACTGTTCGATCATTGCTTAACTGAATTAGTGTAAACACTTACCAATAGGGTTGACCTGCCTTGAATAACATGGTTTCATTCTTAAAGTGTATCATTGAGTATTACTTGCTCTGATCTGCCTTATACAGATCTAAAACTGTTGTTTCGTTAATAATTGTCTTTGAGTTGCTGGTAGCTCCTCTTAAAATTATACAGGGCTTACTCATCTTGAATAGCTGCTCCTCTTCTAAATTTGTCACTCTGGGCTGTGCGTCCCTGAATTCCTTTGGTGCTCTTCTAAAATAGTTTCATAAAGTTTTTACTTACATTAGAAACTGTGTTATACACTTCTTAAATGTGTACTGGGTATAAGTAGCTATTAGATAAAAGATAGTTGTGTGCCAATAGGTCAACTACTTACCTGAAAAACGTAGTGTCTATCTTAACGTGAAATTGGGTGTTGCTTTACCTGCTTTGCTTAGTGCATTCTAAAATAGATATTAAGTGTTCATACTTATCATTGAGTAGCTGAAGGTCCCTCCATAAAGTATATGCGTTATTTTACTACCTCTGTACTGAGTTCTAAAAAGGAATGTTGCAAGGTGCGTATGTGTAACAGGGTTGGTTTATTATATGATTTCATAACTGAGTGTCACTACTTGGCTGACAGGGTCAACAACCTTTGAAATTCTGATTGTATTCTAAAAGTATATCTAACCTAGTCTTATTCCCCAAGAACAGTAGATTACTATCCCAAATGCATAACCTTAGGTTTGACTCACCTTGACTTGCTTCTTGCTCCTTTAAATAAGGTTAAAGCTTGGATTGCACACCATTGGTATTGAGTGGGTGTTTATGAGTGTCTTTGTATGATGTTATAGTACTTACCTAGCCAGAATACTGACCCAAGAATTATCTTGGTCTACTTCTATTTAAATACACCCTTAATTTGTACATTTGAACATGACAGATGTACGCAAACATCAAAGAACTGCCTAGACATCTGGACTGTTTGCGGACATCGGTGTTGAAAAGCCACCTGTTTTTTGGGCTTTTTAAGGCCATATGCCATCCCATCCTCAACACACCTCACCTCTCCAGAGATTGTTTCATTAGTTTGACAAGTCTAATGTTGTGTTTTTTAATATGATTTTACCGCAATGTTTGCGGCCATCGGTCGATGTACCCGAATCCAACATGGTGGGTGTTCCCAAACATCTGACGCACCTCACCCTTTTCACCATCCAATCAGTGGGTGCGTCCGATCTCCGCAGACATCACGCCGCCCTCTGGGCCAATCGAAGGCCCATCTGCGGATCAAACAGGGAAGTAAGCCCGTGGACCGAACCCAGAGATCACTAATTTTATTTGACCTACTTTTTTGACTGGACAGATTTACACCAAATTGACAAAATAACGCTTTCAGGACCAAGCCACCACTCCTGCAAATTTGGTGAAAACCCATCCAGCAATTTGGGCTGTAGGTGTGAGCACATTTTTTTCCCATTGTACATATGGGGAAAACCACAACTTTTGGGACCTCCCTATAACGTTGCCCTCCCTCCACAAATACGCACCAAACTTTGCAGAATCTGTCGGACAGGGCCATATACTTCTTTTCCAAAGTTTTGTGAGGATTCATCCGGGCGCAGCAAGGTTATAAGCCACCTACAAAGTAATATTCCTATGGGTTGAGCAACTTAACCATAACTATACCCGTTCAATTTCAAGGTTTTTTTTGTGTTAAATCTGATTACCTTCATTAAAGTATTTTCAGTGAAAAAATAAAATGTACATATTTATTACAGGGTCTGTGACAGCAACCCTATAGTTATGGTTAAGTTGGATTTTTCATTTGAAGAGCACATTTTGGTTGGCTTATACATTTCTTTTCCCTTGACTAGTCTATAGAAACCTTTGCCAAATGGATAGACTTGAATGGGAGACAAAAATGTGTCTTGCGGCTACAGCCCAAATCTCTGCACCAAACTTGCTCCCAGAGTGGCAGCCAGGGCCCACATTTGATATTGATCTGTCAGCAGATTTTAGAAAATGGCCAAAATGTACTCCCCAAAAATGGTTTGTATCTTGGTTCAGTCCACGGACTAACTTCATGATTCAGTGCCCGCCATCTCCACTGGACCAATCAAAAATTTGCATTACTTTCACAGACACATTGGCCAATCGAAAAATGTGAGATTCATCAAATATAATTGAATGGATGCTATGTTTGAATCATGACCTGTGCCCCTGGTCTGCAGACATAGTGGTAGGAAAATTCTTACAAATGCAAACTTACACTTGCGTTGCTCGTGAAAGAATCTCTGGGGAGTCGAGGGGTGGGCAGGGTGCTGCAGAATATATATTGTAAATTGCATAAAATTGGTACTGTTTGTTCTGCATTGTTCGCAACATCAAGTTCTTGTTCACAGCCACTGGCATATGTCTGTGGGGTTAGGTTGTGCATATTCAGACATTAGCACAGTGCAGTGGTAAAATGATGCACCACCTGTGATGATTTCATTTATGTATATTTATTATTTATTATACGTGCATTGACACATTACCTTGTCTAACATATGAGAAGACATCGGCCCTCATTAGGACCCTGGCGGAATCCGCGGTGCTAAATGCACCGCGGAGCATGGCGGAAAGCCGCCGATAGCGCCATGGGGGTTGGCGGATTTACCACCCCATGCCGACCTTGGCGGAGCGGTAAATCCCCAATCCCCATTTTACCCTTCCCCATTCCCATTCTTGCCCCATAGGGTATAATGGGAGTGGGGAAGGAGTTAATTACGCCGCCGAAAAGTACGGCGGCGTAATTAACAACGAGGTCCCTTAGCGCCATGGTTTTCTCCGCCCGGTAAAACCAGGCGGAGAAAACCTCCATGGCGCTAAGGGAACTCGTAGTACGGCGGACGGGTCCGCCGCGATTAGCGCTGGCGGAAACCCACTCCGCCAGGGTCCTAATGAGGGCCATCATCTTAAAATGATGTGGTACCTTGATATGGCATTAGGCCCCATAACTGTGATCTTGTATGAGTAGTATATGCCAATATATTAGTGGTGCCGTTGCCATTCTTTGGTGCTGTGAATGTTCTTTCTACTTAAGCAGGACAGCCATTACCTGACTTACAAAGAACATTGTAAATCGTTATTTGTAGTAGGGTCGTGTTTATGTAGATAATATGTAGCTACTATCAGTCATTCCCTAATGGTGGTCAGTATAGGTTGTGACTGGGTAAGCATAGCGCAGGGGGGTGAAAGTGCAAATGAGCACTTTGCAGTGATGAAGAATGTAGGGCCCAATTTCTGTACTTTCTTTTAATGCTGTGGTGCTTTTTTATAATGATGACCAGAGAAATATGGCTGTAGTACAGACTGAGTATTTGATTGGCCTGGTTTTATTTTTGGTGTGGGTTTTGTTATAGCTAAGCCTAGGAAAAAGAGGGTCCAAGGCCTGGCCACAATTCAGCCCATGTGCTCTTTTTTCACTAGTTTTGTTGATTTAATATCTTTTGTGAATAAACATTTGAAAATTAAAATAGGTCATGTTTAGTTGGGCCGGCGACTTGAGATGGCCATATGATCTCTATTTGGTGACCGTCTTGATGTCATATGTGTTGTGAATGAACATTTGAACATTTTAAATACATGAACTTTAGATGGCTCGGTGTGGGCTTAGTGCAAGTGTGTAGCTTGTGACTGGTAATTTCACAATTTTAGGCTACTGATGATATTGCTGTTGTAGTCTCAAAGATGTCTTGCACTGATAATGGTAGGATGGTAACATCATTGTGCACAGTTAAAGAAAATAACATGAATTAATTAGTTGTAGAATAAGATGTGGAAAATATAACAACCATTACATTTTTTAAGCCATATAGTACATTGTATGTACCATGTTTTTACAACATATATGTGTATTAAATTGCTGTTGCATGAACATATTTATAATCATTGGTTCATAATAAGAAATCCAAGGTAGACTGAAAACAAAACATATTTTACTTTGGGACATATTTGTACTTCAATCAATAAACGTGTTACCTTGTTTTGCGAATTCTTTATGTGGTAGTTAGATACTCATTGGCATATTCTAAGGGTAATTGCAGGCAATATTTATTTCAGCTATAAGTGAATAGTTGTCTTTTGGTTAAACAGATATTAAGAAGCCATTCTATAAAGTTGAATGTAATCTTTTTGAATAACAAACTGTTGTTACATGCAAAATAACCAGAGGTGTGTTTTACATATGCATTACAGTGTTCTGACGTTAGTGTGGCACATTTATGGTATATTATGCTTATTGTTGTGTTTTCCACTAAGAGACACTTGTCCATATGTGAAGTTGGTGAGTTTATAGTTTTTGTTTTGCTCCATCTGCTTTATACCTTAGAGGCATTAGTAGGACATATTGACCATATGTGTTTATTTGTATAGTTGAAATCTTTTCTGAATTACAAATGCCTTGGTTTGCATTATTTAGAAGCTGTTGAAATGGTATACCATCACAAATACATATACAAATTGTTAATTAGTAACATGGTTTTGAGAAACATGGTTGTCATCTGTAGGATTTAATTTACAGGAATGTTTTCTTTCTCTAGACCTTTTAGTATGTACATGAGGAATTTGTGTGTATTCTCATAAGTATTTATGGTTAATTTATTTTTATTTATTTATGGTGCAATAGCCACAATTTGACATTTAACACATTTCAACATACAGTACACCAAAATAAAACAGATACAATCCACCAGCACTTTACATGCTCTAAATACCACAAAAGAGATAACAAATATCATAAAAAAGAAAATTAAAAAAAAAGATAAAGACAAAATAAAAAGAGAACAAGAATTCAAATCTGCGCTAACAATTCAATATGTTACTAACTTCAATCCCCTTAGACATCTTCCTACCTTGATTGATAGAGCCATCTCATTACCAGAAGATAATCTTGCCCAAAAATCCTCGGCATTAAGATAAGACTTGTCATAAACAAATCTACTGAAATGTCTGGCCCTGATACTCCAGGTCCCAGGACAATTAGATAATAAATGCTTAATAGTCTGGACTTCGCTACTAGGGCACCTATCACAGATAGATAAAGTCCCCCTTCCTTATCTCTAGTGGCTAGTAATTCTAGAGTAGGGAGTAAGTTTA
The DNA here is from genome assembly GCF_040938575.1 of Ambystoma mexicanum. Classification (NCBI taxonomy): domain Eukaryota; kingdom Metazoa; phylum Chordata; class Amphibia; order Caudata; family Ambystomatidae; genus Ambystoma; species Ambystoma mexicanum. The sequence goes on from NC_090936.1 coordinate 902,266,087, forward strand.
AGCGAAATCTCAAAAAAGTTGATCTAAACCGAGGGTTAGGGGACTTCGTTAAATAAGCCGGCATGAATGATAAGCGTTTATCCAGCACTGTCAAAGAGGCTGATCTTTTGGTTTTTCGCATATCATCAATCGTGTCTATCCAATCACCCAATTTCATTTTTTCATTCACTTTTAATGGGTTCTGCAGAAGTAACTCAACATCACAGTCACAGCGAGACAATAGTTCCAAACATTTTTGCCCCAATCTACACAGAAAATCATTGTTCCCTTTTTGGAGCTCTATAGCTGTTTCCTCAAGTAAGGAATTCTTTGGAGGGTCTAAGATTAATCTGTAGAGAGTCAACCACTTCCATTCTAGCCACGATCTGAGTGACGAAAGACCAAGTTCATAGCGCAGGCAAACAATGGGAACACAGTCTGGCAGACCCAAAGTACTTTTCCAAATCCTAGATTCTATTACATCCCAATCTACCTCCAAAGCTACAGCGCTATAGTGCAACCCATATAAAATTATGGGAACTACCTTCCCTATATAGAATCTTACAAGGGGAAGGATAGAAAATTTGCCAAACTTGGAATTAATTTTTTTCATCTGATGACCTAGTTTCACTAATTTTAAATCAGTAGATGACAGCAGATTACTCTTTGTTGGAAAAGATCTTAATACAGCTCCCAGATAAGTTAATTCTGAGACAACGTCTACCGGAGACTGATCCAACTTCCAAGCAAATTTCTTCACTATTTTATCTGGTCTCTTGAATAGAAGAATCTTAGATTTTGAGGGGTTTATATTTAATTTATTGCTCCTTGCATAAGATTCTAACGCGGACAACAGATGTTGCAGCCCCACTTGCGAATAATCCAGGACTACTATGTCATCCGCATATGCTAACCAATTTATTTTAGCATTGCCAATAGATGGAGATATTAAACCAATATCATGCAGCCAGTTAGTTAGATCCACCAAGAAATGGATGAAAAGCAGGGGGGCTAATAAACAACCTTGTCGTACCCCTTTGGTTATCCTAATTGAATTAGAGCGCAAGCCCAATCTGCCAAGTCTGACCCGCATGCAACTCTCTCAGGATGGAAAGTAAACCATGAGGAATTCCCCAGGCATCACGTTTTTCCCAGAGTAAATTCCTATCACCCGTATCAAATGCCTGGGATAGGTCAATCCAGGCTCCAAAAAGGGTAGGGCCACCCTTGATAAATGACTTTGCAGCAAGGCAGTCAAGACAAGCCCATTCAATGAGGTAGATAAACCCTTCCTAAAACCAGATTGATGCTTAGGGATAATTCCCTTTGTTTTTGCCCAGGCTTCCAATTCCCCTAAGATGATGCCCGAAAAGATTTTACTATCGGCATCTAGCAAAGAAATAGGCCGATAATTAGAAGCTAGTGACCTATCACCCTTCTTATAAATAGATATAACTATGGATTGTTTCCAAGAGTCTGGAAAAGTCTGGAAATCTTTTCTGGGTAATGATGTTATCAAAATGTAACTTTAGAACCTTTGCCCAGGTGACTGAATCCATTTTCAGAATCAAGTTACTCAAACCATTCGGACCAGACGCTCTAGAGGCTGAAGATTTCTTAATTAACAATTCTAGGTCCAGAACATTAAATTCAAGACACCAGTTGGTTAATTTAACAATTCCTGCACGTTGATCACCGCCTGTCTTACACCTGATGCAGTGTAGATTATGTCAGGTTTGTTTGTGTCATTTGTGTGCAGTTGAAGGAGCTGTAAACTAAGATATTCTGAGCCATGCAAGACAAAGTTGTTCATAAATGGGGAGAAATGGAAAAGCTGATTGATTGCTACATTTGCATGGCAATTGACTCCAGTGATGTTCTGAAATTTAAAAGGACCAGTCGATGTGCAATGTCATGGGTTTCAGGGCTGTGTGTTTGTTTTTAGTGCTTTTCATGGGGATTATAGCGAGGTCTGATGAAGTTTAATTGTGCAATACTTCTCTTTTTGAAGGTTTTATTTTTTCAGATATAGGGTTGTTGGCACAAATAGTTACTCATTTTTCTAATCGAGTTAAGTTTGCAGTGGCTTGTTCAGACATGGAGAGTGTCATGACATGAACTTCTAATTATCTATACCGTTGATGAAGACTATGAATTGCCTTTCATTGTGAAGCACTGTTTCAATAAATGTAACACCTTCTGCAAGGGTTCATATTAAACACATGCATATTGATGTTGCTGTGTTAATTGGTCCAACACTTGGGGACTGATGTATTTTTCTGTACAGTACATTTAAAAGTATTTTACCTGCACACTATGTACACCAATTCAAATGCTCTTTAGGATTTGAGCATAGGATATGTTTTCCTCTAAACAGTTTTTCATATCCAGTCTTTAGCACTTCTTGCATTCTGAGGTGAATTAAGGGAAGCATTACATTTAAAACCATGCTTTTCCCTTCATCTATTAGGAGAAATGTAATCTGTTGTACAATTTTGCCTACTTCAAATGGAGCCTCTGCAGACACATTGTGTTGCCCTAATTTGTTTTGATGCTGAACTGGGAGGAGGAGTAGTTGGTGTAAAGTTATACCTCCCTCCCTATACAGAGCTAGACATGTGGGGTACTGTAACAACAACGGAAAGTGTGTTTTTTGTTGCAAACATTTACAAATTGTTGTAACTAGAAAGGTTTTGCCGGAATCCGCTTCACCACTTATTTAAAGGAGCAGAGGTTTGTAGTTATTGCAATGGCATGTTTTGTTTTCATGGTGTAATTCATGTTCAAATTCCTCAGTGATATCAAGGTATATGCTGAGTTGCTTATCATTTAACTGTGATAAGAGAACTGATAAATCTTTTTCTGATTGCTTGGATTTTACCATGGTGTTTTCTAATTCAGTGATCTCTGAGTGGTTCTTGGATACCTGCAACAGATAGTTGACTCCCTTTGAAAGTCCCTTTACTAATTTCTGTTTCTACATGTTCTTCTTATTTATGCACATCTTCTAACATTTCTTTGTTTTGTTTAAATTTGTCATTTCTTAGGCTGCCTTCACTTGCTTCAAAAGCAGTTTGAAATGTATCATAATCCCCTAATAATTATTATTCTTCTCTTCAAGGTTTGAATAACCGTAGTAGAACAATGTAATAACAAATTTCCAGGTCAGCAGAATAGGATATTTTTGCATGATTAATTAGACTGAGCTTTGAACTTGTTAATAGACTCCCTTTATGTTTAAGACTGCATATTTTCAAGGTGTTCCACTTGGTGTGACATTTTCTTTATATATGTATTATTGTGATAGTTCATGTAAACACATGCTTTCAAAAGGAGGACTTCCTTTTGTATTGAATGTTTTAATGAGATTCGTTTTTGCAATCTCTTGGCTGCTGGGATTTTCCTCAGCTAGATATTCAATTTCTTGGTATGATTAAAGTATTATTTTTATGAGATTAAGCTGGACCAAATCTTAGCTAGAGAATATTTTCTAATTTATTTGTACAAGTATGTGCCTGGCAACTGATCCTCAGCTTCATACAATGCACATTCTCTATTTGAGAGCATTTTGATATTGAAGCTGTACAGTTTTTGAGAAAAGGTTCTTTCAGATGAAATGTCATCCAAGAGATCTTTTAGCTCAGTTTTCCTAGCTTCAGTGATATAGGCGTTGCTATATGTTGCAACTGCAGTTGAATTTTCTAAAATGTATTGAATAGTAGTATTCCAAATGGATGCAATATAGGGATTGAAATAATGTATGTACTTGGGAGCTTCATCTCTTTAAAGTTATATGTGTGTTAGGAGACTTGCCTTTGACACTGTGTCTAACAGCAAACATGAACATATTTATTGGTGCAGAGGTCTAAGGAATCCAAAATGACATATTGTGTAGTATGTGCCTTTATTTATATATCAATGTTGGCAATATTTGCCATACCTATGTAATTCAAAATGTAATTGTAATAATTGTGCAGATTATTATTAATTTCTTCTCTCTGGATATTGCAGGTAATATATTTTTTATGGTCAAATTTGGGATTGTTTTGTTATCCACAATAGCATGTGAATATATGGCGCTCCTCTAAACTGATATTATTTCGACTTCTTTGAGTGGAGGACAATTGTTTTTGCAGATGAAATGTAACATGGAAATACAACTGTGGTGAAAGTTAGGTGAAACATTTACTGAGTCTATCGAACAGAGTTAGACTGTGTTTTTACATCTATTAATTTTTTGTTTTAATTTGCAGTGTGTAGAAAGTCATGTAAATCATCCCGGGCTATTCTGCATAACTGAGTGCAGCAAACCATTTGGGTGACCAAAGTTCCTTATCACATAGAAAACATCTGCATGACGTTGTAACGGTTGATCTTTTATGCCATGCAGATTTGCCAATATATTTGTAATACCTGACTCCAACATTTCATCTTTCTCTTTTAGCTTTTGAAGTAGTTCACTAGGTGACATATTGATAAAGTGGGTTCCAGGTTTTAGTGTATGAGCATCTCTGTAGTATATAGCCACTAGTTCACTTCCAAATAGAAAATGGAAAATGTATTCAATGTTTTGAAGCTAGCTTGGATCTTGAGATAACATTCTGAGATAACATAGGGAAGAGTAATAAAAAACAGCATGCTTCTACACTTATTTACCCATACACCCTTACAAAGCCTTTGGCTTGATGCATTTGGTATGTGTTTTAGCCGTGTTTCTAAAGCATCTTCCATGGTGTGATAAATGTACTTCTGCCCTGCAGCACTAAGAGGATGATTAGAGGCTAAGACACATACTCGGCCCTCACACTTCATAAAAAACAAGAGTGAAGCCATTCATAATGGTAAAACAGTCAAAGTTAAAAAGAGATACTTTCTTCACCTTTTGTGGTAACATGGACCCAGTAAAGGCTATATTCTCAAGAGGGGTGTGAATAAGTTGCAGCACAAAGCAAAATACAACAGTCAAAATAAAGTGAATATCCAATTAATCTTATTTACTTTATATTTTAATTAAAACACCATCTGCAATAATATCTAAAGAGAGAACACTACAAACACCCACCCCTGTAGAAAAAGATAAGAATATGAAAGGTAGTAAAATGCAAAACTATTGTACATTTTCTATGAATTGTTTTAGTGGTGGGTGAGTGATTTTCTCTGTTTTTACCTGTTTTCTGTTTTTTCTTCGGAGTTGGGTTTTATATGGCATTTTGTGTATCCTTTGGAGAAAATACATAATATTTACTTTGGGTTCCAGTAAAGTGTGCATGTTTTAAAGGCTGCTATTTTTCTTTAGTATCTGTGAGGAGATGCTATGGTAAGTCATGTTTAATTGGGGTCTTTTAAAAAGGACATTACCTGTTGGTATTGGCTGCTTTTCTAGCACCTGGCATGGTGTGGAACAGTGGTGTTTTAGCTACCTGACAGTGATGTTAGTTTTAAGAAACAAGAGAGAAGGGTCATTGACTGTCCGGACAGATCTGCTGTCAAAAGGCTGGTTTCACAGTCAAGTGAGTTGGTAGAGTTGGCATGGTGTGAACATTTCTGCCAATCCTTTATTTCACCCTACAGGAAATGATTGTTTGAGGACCTGTCTGAGTTGGGTCTAAGCTGCAGTTTGTATTCCTCATTATCATCCCATGGATCCTCACAGGCCCCTATTGACCAAATGTAAAGACGAACACAAGGCAAGATCAAGGAGGAGCTGGTCTGGATGGGCTGATGTATTTGTGGCGGGTGGAGGTCACCAACCACATCCGTCAATCCTCACTAATTCCCAAATCAAATGCTTCTTCACCCTCACCAGAGCTGTTATCTTACCCTTAGCTTCCAACATCAGTCAATGAAATGGTCGATCGAGCCCAAAATGTAAAATGTGTGAGGCAGAGGTGGAAGATTCGCCACCTTTCTTCGTGCATGTCCAGCACACAATGTCCTATGGTCAGAATATATTCTCCCCTATTTATGGGGAGAAAGGTTTTTGGATGATGACTCTAATGCCACTCTATCATCCCTCTTGGGGGATTTTGATAGGGTCATCACTAAATCAATCTTATGTTTTTTTATATGGGCCCTGGCACAACAAAGCAAAAAAGATCAGCAGTCTTTGAGTTTACGGCACCTGAGTACTATGCCTTTGAGGGGCTCTGAGCGAGGGTGATAGATACAGTCATTCTTCTCTTTCTCCATGCTCTCCCCATCTGCCAAATAGTTTATTTTATGGATGTACAGGTCAGTCATTCATCGACTTAATTTTGAAAGTGTAACATTTTAGGATGTAATGTACATTTTAGTTATGGCTTGTCCAGCATGATGGCATTTATTGTGTTCTTTATTTCAGTGGATTGTTGATGTCTTTTAATCTGTACTGTTTTTAATGCTACCTAATATTTGATTTGATTGTTGTGTTTTAATCTGTATTTACGTTAACACTATATGTGTTCCTATTTTTTGTACTTTATGCTGTCATCAAAGGCCTAAAGAGCCAAAAGTGGAAATAAATTAAATCAAAAAACCTGACGGTGCTTGCTGGTGAAATGATTTGAAGTCATGCAAATGTTCTCACCTTAACTTAGAAATCCCCGATAAGTAGGGTGTGTGCCAGGTTCCAGCTTCCTGCCAGGAATTAATTATTCTCTACAATGATAAAGCTGGATATATAGGTATCCAACCCTTCGTGCTAGTAGTAATGACGTATCACTACACAAAAAAGGTGTTCCTAGTACATTGTAATACATTGGTTTACTGGTTAGCAGCATATTGTTTTGTATTTTTATTTGGGTGTTTGTTCCTTATTATGTTTACTTACTTTTTTCCTTATTTTATCTTTCTTTATTGTTTCTGTCTGAAATGGTTAAGGGTGTAGTAGACGTGTTTGTGTTATGTGGCATAAAGTACCCCCTACTGTATATTATAGGGATAACGCGAGTAACTGAGGAGTCCCGTGATCAAATAGAGGAATAAGGCCGAAGGCCATTGAACTCTGAGATGATTTGCAATATCCTTTGTATTTAAGGATTGTATTCCTCATAATACATGGGCATACACTGTCATTTTCTTTAATACCTGTCTTCTTGCTTATTGAAATGCAAGACATCAATGTATAATCTGTTTGGATAAACAAATTAACATGCAGCTTCTAATGTGTTGCAGAAACATATTTTAAGCAGTTTAATAAAATGCATCTATAAATGGTCTTAATTTTGTGCTTACAAATGCAGATTTGTGCTCCCATGTGTTAAACTCCAGCAGTGCACAAAATAAATATATTAGCATAAAAAGTTCTTTATCGGTTAATGGCTGTAAAGTGTCACAGAAAACTATTCTACAAGAAATGAATTTGAAATGCTTGCCGCAGCTTTAATTAACTTCTGCAGTGGCAGCTGGAATTCTGGCCTGTGTTTGCTCAAGCAGCAGGCATTGTGACATCACAACAGAAGCATAATAACTGATTACAGAGGCTCAGTGATGTCATTTAATTATTTATAGTCATTAGGGATGTCACAACTAGAGCGTAAAAACAAAACTATTTAAAAAAGAAATGTGTCAATGAGACGTTATGGTTTATCTACTCCAATAAGAACTTGCGATGGTTAGGTTGCTCTAATCAGAACAATGCGAAATTCAGTGCACAATCTAAAAACCAAAGAAATTGACCAGTTATGGTAAGCCACAACAACCCAAAACACAATAGGTGATGGCTGTAAGGTTTAGAATTAATCGTAACCTCTGGTGAAACTGTAGGCAACCCTCCGGATCATCTTTCTTCAACCTGTGAAGCCATTACAGAAAAGGGAAAGATCATATGCAAATCATGCATGGTCCCGTTCAAAAGGGAAAGTCCAGCCACAACTGCTAGGACACAGCCCTTCTGCACAAGACCACAAACATCCCAGGCATGTTTCGGCCTCATCAGGCAGTACAAGAGACCCTCAAACAATTCAAAGATGTACACTGACAATTTGAAAATCATAACAAAATGAATTTAATTTGATGCACATATTTTTAAGAGAACCATGTAATAGCATCAAGGCTATAATGGCATACAAGTCAAACATATCATATGCACATACAGAGCAAGTGAATTGGTAAATGACAACCAACGATGTTGATGTCAAAAGGACTTTAATGGCTATAACCTAACAACTTATTGGCCATGTGACAAGACATTCAAAAGCATCCACACATGAAAAAACACATACAAAATGTTTTAGAATACAATTCATCTCATTTGCAATTGTTTACGGTGTTAGAGTCGTGAAGCCAGGGGTTTGCATGAAGTCCACCCCTTCTGAATGAACATATTAGTGCAATTGCGGAAAATGCCAGTTGTCAGCCAACTCGAGTTTTGGCGGACAGGCTTAATGAATCCGTATCCCAACTGTCTTCAGGGCGAAATATGTATCCAATAGGGTATAATCATATCTGCAAAATACAGAGCAATATAAGAAATATGTTTCGGTATAGATGCTCTACCTCTGTTTATGAAGGGTTCAACTTTCCTTACCCCATAGAATTCTGTCGATAGTGCTGCCTGCACAAGTATTTAGTCAGAAACTAAATTTAATCATTAACTTAATCAAATCTCTAACAGTGGTCGGCCTACTAGGGAGAAAGAAACAGTGGATGAAGTTTGCAATGTCCATTACCAAATGGATGGAGCAAAAGCTCTCCAACAGTTAGTTTGTGAATTAAGTATGGCGCCTTGCCATTCTGTGTCTGCCGGTTCTGAACTGAGTTACTGTATCCATATCTAGAAAGACGCAGACACGGAATGTATCAGGGAATTTAAAGTGGTAATATGCGTGAACACCAAGCACACATATTTAGAGTAACTGAAAAGATTGGAGTACATTGCACGTCAGACTCACATGACTCCTCAAGAATGGGGGAGCACTGAAATAAAAATGCTAAGACGCGAGTACGTAGAATATGTGATTCAACTTCTGGTGCATACCTAGACGGCTCAGAACACTGTTTTTTGCATGGCGCCTCATTGGCCGTCATTAGTGAGGAGTAGCTTGGTTCTCTAGGCCCAGCGGGCTCGGGACCCATACCGGGGCATATCTGCCCCACTCTAGGTGACAATAACAAAATAAAAGCAGAGATAGCTGGAAGATTAAGGATGTATCTTAGCCTCTTGTGTAGCTCTGGCCAACACTGAAGCAGAACAAACATAGGTGATAGCTGGAAGGTTAAAAATGGCTTGGCAGGTGAAGAACGATGGCCTGGAGGGTTCCACAGGGTGATGATGTCAGAGGTTCTGATTAATTCTAAACCTTCCAGCTATCACCCCTTTTGTTTTGCTACAGAAAGCTACACAACCATAACTCGTTCCTCTTCCATGCACTACTCATACAGACACAAACAACATCACAGATGATAGCACTGATGAAGTAAGAATTCTACATATCACAGGCTTAACTATTGAATTAACACCCCAGAGTCTGCTTATTTTCAGCAACTGTCATAATTAAACAGGGAGCATACATTGGACCACTGTTGGGGAAGCATGTGCAATAGTGTGGTGTGGACTTCAAGAAGCAAGCAACTTCCGGTAGTATAGTGTTTTATCTCCTGGATCAGTGTCCAAATGGAGGAGACAAACAGCACAAGACCCTTCATATTCCACACCATAACACCCCACCCCCAACACACACACATACAAACCGCCCCATTCCGCAACATGTACCCTTTCCAATTGAAGAACGCTGCGCTGATCAAGCGTGATGGTATAGGATCTGCAGACAGTCGGAAAAGGGATACCAATTGCACTTTAAAATTATGTATTGCCATCCCATTTTCCTCCTCAGTTCTGTTTTAACACCATCAGCAATCCATTGTATTAATGGATCCATCATCCTATTGTTAATGTGCCATCAGACCTAGCTTCTCTATCAGATCTTCAAGCAGACACAAGTAATTTAAAGGTGCTGGGGCCAGGTAGCTATGTCGGGGCAGCCTTTGAAAACATGCATTTATATATGGTCCCAGGTACGAATCTAAGCAGATACAAGCATCAGAAATACTATTACGGTGAGTAATGTATCCCATAGAGGTACATGGGCAAGCATAACACTACTCCCTACTATAACTTAACAACACAACATATATTACATACTACAGTATAACATAACATATCAGAACAGGTCTATGTGAATTATATCAATCAGATAACTCACCCTGTATTTTTGTGGTTGCCCTCATTCTCCTCCACCTTAGATTGCCACTTTGCACTTCCCCCTATTAAGCCTCGCCCCTATACTGATCTGTTTTTCTTTTTGGAAAAAATGAAATGAAAAATGCAATTTCAAAATTGGACGTATTCCCGCATTTCATCTTTCTTTTTGTTAAAGCATATTGATAACATACCAATGTAGCATGACATTGAATTATATACATAGGAACGAAAATTTGCATTTTATTGAATTATGCACATTGCACATTTGAGATCATTTGCAAAAAATTGTATAGCCTTGTAGCTGGATGGGCAGTATTGCACAGACTTCGGTTTCTTATAGGCCATAGTCCAATAATGCATAAGAAATAACAGCACACACATGCATTGCATATGTGTATAAAAATCACTCCACAACAAATATCAAACATGCATAGCATAACCACATAGCGTAGTTTTGAGAACAATTACGTGAAATAACATGGCTTAGCGTTGTATGAAATGTCATATCGAAAAATAGCATAAAAAAATCAACTTTGCATTTCATTGCATAGTGAAAGAAACATGCTAAAAAGTACCATTGCATACTCGTAAGAAGAACAAGAGCTATCAAAATAGCTTAATGTCATTCCATAATATAACACAAGAAGTAAGCATAAGTAGCATTGCCTAGCCTGGCTAAACACATAAGCATATCGTGAACACTGAGGAAATGTATTTCAAAAGGGTACATTGAGACCACACTGCATAGGAAGTTATGTATTATAGGCGTGCAATAGTATGGGCTGCTGTGTGTGTGTTACATGAAGGTCAATGTATGGGTCTCTGTCTGCTATGAGTGTGCAACTTCACACGGGTGTGTTGTAGATGTGCTGTGCTGCATGTCCAGTACTTTGTGTGTAGCGATTTTGTGAAACTACAGAGGGCATGAATGTGTTTTAGGAGTGTGCGTGAGTGTGTGTGTGTGTGTGTGTGTGTGTGTGTGCGCGCACGCACGCCTGTGAGAAGAGAATGTCACTGCACAGCAATGTGTACGTTTTAGGAGCATACCTGCAGGCAGCTCTTTGTGTCTTTAAATGATTAACTACACAAGGACGTATACCTACCTAGTTATTTATTCAAGTCTTTCATTATGTTATCATATGGTATGTTAAGAAGTGCATTGATTTCGACAGTTCAACATTAAACATTTGTCTGGCATTTTTATGTGTTATTGGGTGCTGGTGGCTGTCATATGGAACAAAGGGTTATTTTCACCAGGCGTGGGATGCCCTCAGGGGAGATTTCTCCAGGAGGGGATCCACTGTGCTACATGGAAAAAACTTTAGAGTATGATGTGAGCATGTCATGGACGGTGTAACGTAAGACCTTCCCCAATCGCTGCGTGTCATGAGGGTGCATTGTAACAATGCACACGAGAAAGGAGTGTATGTTGCCTCCCGCTCACTCCATGTGTCCCGAATTACCACAACGTCATAGACCCTTGAGGCAGGAAAGCTGAAGTCTTAAATGAGGGAGGGGGGCTTTGATCTGTGTCTCTGCTGTGAGTATTACACTGGCCTGGGCTGCCTATGGGTTCCTGTGTCCCACTAGGCTTTATGTAGCTGAATATAGTGTGGGGGGCTGGATACGTACAAATGCTTTTAGAGCAATTGAGCTTAGCTACTTTTCTCCATTAATTAATGATAATTCTAAAGAACAACAACATAAAAGGTGACTGCACTCAAAGTTAGATAACTGTTATGAACATACAAAACAATCTTCTTCAAAGTGATAGTAATTAAAGAGGGTACAGTTTGTAAAAATGGACTTGCTTCTAAAGCCTGATAACCAAGTGCAGTGAAACTTCTGGGCAGAATCTGCTAAGAACACAAACGCACTCATCCCAGTGGAGGACCATAAGGTTCCAGAAGGCTGAATAAGGTGGGTAAAGATCACTAAGTAACAGAATATACATACATGTATTGTTGACAATTTAGACAAAACACACATTTTAAATTGAAACAGGAAGAAAAGCTGTTTGGAATTACCACCAATTTCCCTCAGGGTATTAGACACAGGGGTGATGGAAGTTTCAAATTCACAAAGATTTTAAACATAACGACTCTACACTGTATTGTGTGATGCATACATAGGAGTGTTCATAGATAAAGTACAGTAGGTACAACAAAGATTAGCAACAGATGAGGGCAATGATGTATATAGTCTTAGGCGTTTCGGCCCAAATGCCCCATCATCAGGGAATTACCCTCTATTTTTTTGTAAATAACAAGAAAACTAATCACATGTTAGAATCTATCTCTAAGTAAAATCACTAACTAACATACAGGACCAATAATCAAAAAGAACAAACCTCAAGCAACATATATATATATATATATATATATATATATGGACATCCAGGCTGCACAGGTCTCATTTCTTTCCCTTCATTTATTGAGTTGCAAATATATTCCAAACATGTCAATTTACTTGAGAAGTCGGGTTTAATGAGCACACATCTTTGAAATCATCTATTCACATTGAATAATATTCTGAAAATCAGTGCCTCGTTCAGCTTCTTATTAAAAGAGGCCAACACACTGAACCATGTTAACAAGTTGAACGCCTTCATTTTAAAGCCGATCCTCATTTCAAAATATGTGAGGTATCTGAAAGTTGACTCTTTTGTCTTGGAAATTTCTGTTTGGTTACTTCACCTTAGACCATTTCTGATAACTTGGAATGTCAATGAAAGGTTTAAATTGAATTGCTCAACAGTTTTAAATCATTTTACAACTTCATCCATGTTGTTGTTGTTGCTGCATTGTAACAGGCAGTCGCATGCCCGGTATCAGCCAGGGTGCAACAGTGTGCTCTGTTACTGTTCAATCGACTCTCGTAATCACTCACTCACTCACTCACTCACTCACTCACTCACTCACACGTTTGTGCAAAGTGAATGATTGATTTCCGAGGGTTTGTCCTTCTCTTCTCTTTGAACTAACTTTTCGACCACCCGACCTCATCCGAAACCCGTGGCACAAACTTTACCACAAACTACCCAAACTACCCTGAACCGTGTGATCTTGAGCAAAAGTCTTTTGTCCTATTGACTTTGTCCCTAAGCCTTTTTTACCTGATCCTATCACTGTAGTTCCTCTTGCTCTATTGCCCTGAGTTCTTACCTGTTGGTGTGGTTCAATTTCTATTAACTTTGTCTTTCACTCCCTTTTAAATTGCTGGAGTTCCATTTTGCCCCCACTTCATTTTGTGAGCTTAACTTGTCTGGGATTTAAGGGAAGTGGTGTGGTGTATTAAGAGTGTGATTATTAAACTGCTTATAATGGTGTAATGTTATACAACTGAAGAGTGAAATAAATGTGTATTATTTTAATTGAAAACCTTGAGTCAGTGTTTGCCTGAATCATAGTAATTGCTGTCCTTTGTGTAACTATTTGATACTGCTCACTTACTCTTGAGATAAGTCTGGCTGCTCAGCCATCGCTACCACTTTAACTGTGTAGTACAGGCTTGTACCAAAGGTGAATTTGTACTGTCACTTGTAGTCTTAATTATGTGTGGTGTTCCCAAAGGGTACTGCATATAATTCTGCCTAACACTGGTGTACAGCGGTGAGGATCAAAGTATAGTAATTACACTTAGAGTGCTGCTGTTACCTTGGATCAACTAACCACAAGGCTAACATCACCAAAAGCAATATTAATCATGTCTGATATGGAAAGCCACAGTCAGGAGATCCTCCTGAATTACACTGCTGTTTATCTGAGAAATATGTGTAAAGAAAGAAAACTCTATGCCAAAGGCAAAAAGACTGAATTGATTGAAAAGATGTTAAAGAATCCAAGTCTAGGGAGTGGGTCTGAAATGCCTAACCCACTTGCAAATGTGGATAGTATTGAGGATGATAATATGTCTGTTAATGATGAGTTGGAAGAAGTAGATGTGAATCTTAGTGTAGGTCTCTCTGCTCCCTTGCCTGCTCAGCAACCTCAACCCTTGTCCACCAGGACCCCCACAGGTCCTACACTCAGTCCTGAATTCATTGCTCTAGAAAAAATGAGGTTTGAACTGGAATTAACACGTTTAAATGCTCAAACTGAACAAAACACCAAGAACTTAAGCTCAGAGAAACTGGAGTTTAATGATGAACTAGAAATGAAAAGATTGTCTCTTGAAAATGCTTCTCTCCTAGAGCCTTCTAGATCTTCCAGTCCTAAGGGACCCTCTATGCCTAAAGAAATTGTGAGTATGCATGAGGTTAAGCTTGATATTTTGGATTGGTTGGCAATGTTTGAATATAGCCATGGGATTCAATGTCTTACAGGGAATCAATTGCTTCCCTGGCTCTTCTCTAGGCTACCCCTGTTGCATTTGATGTTGTAATGCAGTTGGGGGAGGTGGATAGGATGGATTATGAGTGTGTGAAGCTAGCTTTAATTGCTAGATTTGGGAAGATCAATTCCCAGTACCTTAAGAGGTTTAGGACCCTCAAAAAGCATGATGGTACCCCTTGGGCTACCTGGGTATGTGAGTGTTTGAAGAACGTAGATGGTTGGATTAAGGGTTACAGAGTGAACACTTATGAGGGAATGAGAAATCTTGTTATGTTGGAGTCTATTTTTGATGTCTGCTCGCCCGAGCTCAGACAGCACTTGGCTGATCCTAAGGAGATAGATCTAAAGAAGCTAGCTAAGGCTGCTGACTTGTGGGTTGCCAACAGGTCTACTCACAAGGATTCTGGGGCTACTCGGAAAAAGGATGAGGGGAAACAGCCAAAGGAAGACAACAAGGAGAATTCTAATACCTTAAATCCAAAAGAGGGCCACAAACAACAACATTAAGGTAAACCACAAGGAAAACCGAATCAGGTTAGTGCACCATCTGGACCCAAACCAGATGGAGGTCAGAACAAACCCCCATTCATAAGGCCATTTGGGAAATGTTATGTTTGTGGGTCAATTGACCATCTGAAAGGGGTTCCCAGATTTAAGGGTACACTTTCAGGGGTCCACACTGTCTCCTTAGCATTCTCCCCAAGGGAAGAAGTACCTATTGCAAGTGGAAACGTTCACCTACTGGCGGATGAACCCATGAGTGTCTCAGCTAGTGTTTCTTTAGTGTCCCTGGGCTTGTGGGAACAACAGAATTTAGATGTTTATAATTCCATCCCCAGATAAATATAGATAGTGTTCTTGTGAATGGTCAGGAAACCCCTGCCATTAGAGACACTGGAGCCAGCATAACTCTGGTGGATGAATCATTTTTCAAGGTGGAGGATGTTTCTAAGGCACCCAAACACCTTACCAAGTTGCCTAGAGGCCCTGTGCAAATGCTTCCCCAGTACCCAGCTCTCATCCAGTGTAATGATATGACTGTCAAAATATCTGTTAGTGTGCAAAGTGAAGTGCCTGGGAGAGTCCTGTTGGGTAATGACCTTAAAACTCTTGGAGTTGTGTCAAGCACCCCCAGGCCTCCCAGTAAAAGGAAACAGGGGCTCACTAGGTCTGCAAGGAAGAGAACCTTGAGATGCTCTCCAGAGGAGCTGATAGAGGAAACTATCACTCCCACTCCAGAGGAGTTGCTCACTGCCATTTCTAAGAAAACAGAGGCAAAGGGGAAACCCAAGACCTCCAGGAAAAAAGTCAGACAGCACCCCTGTGCTACCAAGGACATCCCCAAGATTGTCCAAAGTCACACCTGTGACTACTCCACCTGCCGAGGCAGAGTGTGAGGTGTAACCTTGTGTGGTTGAGCCAACATCTGAAGAGTCGGATCTGGCAGAAAACACTGTCTTAGATGGAGATATTGACCCTGTTGGACATCCTGAGCTGCAGTCTTTATTGGCAGAAGGTGGACCCAACAGGACAGAATTCAGCAAAGGACAGAGAGAGTGTCCTACTCTTGAAGGTCTTCGACAACAGGCTGCTAACCAACTTGATTGGTAAGAAGTTGGTAAGCACAGGTTAAGCTGGGAAGATGGCCTCTTCTACAGTGAACCAACTGAGTCTATCCCTGGGGACTGCAAAAGAATGGTAGTACCCCTTGCCAACAGACTCCAGTTCCTACAGTTATCCCAAGAGATACCTTTGGCTGGTCACTTGAGTTTCAAGAAGACCAAGGAAAGGCTCTCTCTCTACTTCTACTGGCCTAAGATGGGTACAGAAGTTGGCAAGTTCTGTAGGAGCTGTCATACTTGCCAAACCTCTGTCAAGAGAGGAGCCTAGAATGTGGCACCCCGGTGCCTCTCCCGGTGATGGGAGTTCCTTTTGAGAGGGTGTGCATTGACATTGTCAGTCCCCTTGACCTTCCCACATCTTCAGGGAACAGGTTTATCCTGGTTGTAGTAGACCATGCTACAAGATACCCAGGAGCCATACCTATGAGAACTGTTATGGCTCAGGCTCTGGCTAAGGCTCTACTTGGTATTTTTACCAGAGTAGGGTTTCCTAAGGAAGTGATATCCAACAGGGGATCCAACTTTATGACCCACTACATGCAAGCCATGTGGAAAAACTGTGGTGTCACTTACAAGTTCTCTACAACCTATCATCCACAGACAAATGGACTGGTAGAGAGGTTTAATCGTACTATGAAGAGCATGATAGGTGCTTTAGAAGAACCCCTTAAGAATAAGTGGGACTTTCTACTTCCATGCCTTCTCTTTTCATATAGAGAAGTCCCTCAGGAGGGAGTTGGTTACAGTCCTGTTGAACTTCTCTATGCCCATCCAATCAGAGGTCCATTGGCCCTGATCAAGGAGGGGTTGGGGAGTGCTCCATCCCCCAAGCCAGTCAGAGTGACTGACTATGTGATAGGTCTCCGGAGGAGAATGTCACACATGATCTCAGAAGCAAGTGATAACTTGAAAGCAGGTCAGGCTCTGGTCAAACATTGGCATGACCAGACGGCCAGCATGGTTGAGTTTACTCAAGACCAGCTTGTATTAGTTATGGTGCCAACAAGGCAGAGGGCCTTGCAGGACAAATGGATAGGACCCTTCAAGGTTGTGGGAAACCTTGGAGAGGTGAACTATTTGGTGGATTTAGGCGAGCCTAAGCAGGCACCCAGAGTCTTTCACACCAACTGTTTAAAGGCTTATGTCTCGAGACCAGAAGTGGGAGCTTTCCTTCAAGCCACAGCTCAAGAGGAAGAGGAGAGTGAACCTCTACCTGACCTCCTCAGAGGCCAATCTTTAGTTGAACAAATAGAAGGAGTTAATCTCTCTTCTCATCTGACTTCTGAAAAACAAGAGGAGTGCAAAGTTCTGTTGCATCAGTTTGCCTCCCTGTTTTCACTTACACCAGGTTTGACCCCTTGGGGCCAGCATGATAGTCTCACTGGTGACTGTTTACCTGTGAAAATCAGAGGTTGCAGAATGTCAGAAGATGTGAGATCCCACATCAAAGGAGAGGTCAACAAGATGCTTGATCTCGGGGTTATAGAGCCATCTACAAGTCCATGGTCTAGTCTAGTTGTTCTAGTACCAAAGCAAGGATCCAAGGAGTTGAGATTCTGTGTGGACTATAGAGCTCTAAAAACAGTCACCAAGACTGATGCCCATCCTTTGCCAAGGACAGACGAACTGGTGGATAGACTTGGTTCAGCCAAGCACCTCAGTACATTTGATCTAACTTCAGGCTATTGGCAAATAGCACCGACAGACCATGCCAAGGATAAAACTACATTTTCTACACCAGCAGGCCTCTACCAGTTTAAGGTTATGCCTTTTGGACTAAAGAATGCACCTGCTTCTTTTCAAAGGATGGTTAATCAAGTTCTGAATGGGATGGATAACTTCTGCATGGCATACATGGATGACATTGCAGTGTTTAGCCCTTCAGGGAAAGAACATATTGATCACCTGGGAGATGTTTTGCAGGCTCTTGAGCAGGCCCATCTGACCATAAAGTCAAGAAAATGCCAAATTGGTTTAAGTAAAGTGGGCTACCTTGGTCATGAGGTAGGAGGAGGAGAGATAAGGCCATTGCCAAGCAGAGTACCCGCTGTGCAAAACTGGGCCACCCCTACTACTCAAACCCAAGTGAGAGCTTTCCTAGATCTCACTGGGTACTACAGGAACTTCATAGAGAACTATGGGCCCATAGCTTCTCCATTGAATGTGATCTCCTCTCCAAAATTCCCTAAAAAGGTTAAATGGAATGAGGAGTGCAATCAAGCCTTTGAAAACCTGAAGAAAGCCCTTTGTCAAGCTCCAGTCCTAAGAGCTCCTGATTATCACCACCCATTCATTGTGCAGACAGATACCTCCAATATAGGTATAGGTGCAGTCCTGGATGAGAAAGGTAGGGAGCACATATACAATTAAGAAATGGGGTGGGCACTGCTTTATTTCTACTTATTCACTTTTCTGAAGTCAATTGCGGGGGCTCACCCTTGAGCCTAGGCACTAGGCTCTGAAACAATATCCATACAATAGGGCTGAACTACTTCCAACCCTGGGTGAGCTCACTCTCACTCCCCTCAACGGGTTTCAATTAATTCTCATTAATAATTTGTATTTCTTCATTAAGTAATCCACCATTTCTGTTATAATGTTTCCAATATTTCAATTGTTTATTTATTCCTAACCAATCAGTGTTTCAAAATTATTGCCAATGCATTTCGGACATCCGTCCATCATCAGGGCTATCAACACTATTTGTTATCAATCAATAATATTTACAACACCATGACCCATTCCCAATGATTCACCCAAATGTGAAATCGTAAAGTAAATGCATGCACATACCCGGTTAAAGTTGTGTTCCATCATGGCGTTCACATCAATATAACAAGTCGAAAAAATATACAAAAAATATACAAAAAACATCCATTATAGATCATTGTTAAACCTCATTTCACAGTATAATATCATGATATACTTAACGCTTTTCTACCTGTTTGGTTTTTCGTCCCCAGAGTATATATTCACCTCTGTTGCCGGTATCCTTATCTAGCGCGTATCCTCTGAAACAGATATTTATATATATGTATAACTACTTCCTTGTCTGTGGTCCCCCTCCTTCAGTATTCCCACTTAACCTCCTCTTCCGTTGTGCTTACCTTTACTCTCCTGCTCTCCGTACGCGACAGCTATTCCAAAAGCAGCTCTCGCCACTCGTACTAACATTTATCAACACTACTCATTCCCGCGCATGCGCGCCGCTGCGTGCAATGCCGTAATGTATTTCACTAATCTCCTCCGCGCATGCGCGAATGTGTCTTTTCAACTCTTCAGAAACATTATACATATATCAGCTCGTATATTTATCTGTTATTTCACTGAGTTCACTGTTAGGCAGCGGTTAGCTGCCTTACGTCCCACAGGGAAATTAACCCCTGCGGGATATACTGTGAACTCCAACATTAGACACATTATTACAATTGGCTCCATTATTAAGTAGTGTTAAACTGCCTAAAGTTCCACAGGACATAAATTCCAGCATTTTTATCAATCATGATTTTTCTTTGCATTTAACAAATCTTTCTTATGTAACACACATATTTTCCATCATAGAAAACACATAAAATTCAACTCCTCATTAATGCCCCCTGGTCTCAGGGAGTCAAGCCGGTCGATCCAAAACGATTCTCGTTGATTCAATTTTCTTCCCAAATCCTCATGTGCGTTGTTCTGTCTAATGTCCTCCAAGACTTGAATCCTCATCTGGCTGATGTTGTGCTTCATTGTGTTCCAATGTCTGGCTACTGCCGAATTCGGATTGTTATTCCGAATACACGATCTATGTTCGTTCCATCGCAACTTGCCAGGTCTCTTAGATTGTCCAACATAGTAAATGCCACACGGGCATTTAATACTGTATATTATGTTCGAGGTGTCACATGTCGCATATCCCTTAAGTTTTATTTTTTCACCTGTACGAGGGTGATCAACTGTATCCCCTTTTGTTATAAAATTACAATTACTGCAATGCAAGCAGGGATAAGTTCCTTTTCTCAATGTGTCCAATGCTCTCTTTTCAGGTCTTGTTTTCACCAATCTGTCTCTCAAGTTTGCACTCCTCTTGTACGCAAAAGTTGGTAATTCCCTGAACAAATGTTCAACTCGCATGTCATTGGTCAGTGTACTCCAGTTCTTCTTGATTACACTCTTTATCTTGTTGCTTTGTACTGAGTAACATGACACATATACAATATTTGGTTCCTTCTTCTCTCTCCTTGTGCCACTTACTGTAGGTTCCATCACTCGTTTTCTAGCAAATTCTATCTCCGCTGGTTTATACCCTCTTGCTTCAAACCTCCTCCCCATGTTCTCAATTTCTGCCGCGCATGTTCTTGGGTCATTGACAATCCTTTTTACTCTCATCATTTGACTGAAGGGCAAATTTCTAATTAGACTCGGTTGGTGAAAACTTAGTCGATGAAGTAAGTTATTTCGATCTGTTTCTTTTCTGTAGATGCTGGTCAAAAAATTATTGTTGTGAATACGTATTTCTACATCTAAGAAGTGAATTTGCGTTCTTGAGGTTTCTTTTGTGAATTGTATACGTTGATCAATGTTGTTGAGATAGGTGAAAAAATCATTAAAAGATTCCTCTGGGCCATTCCATATTCCAAAGATATCATCTATAAATCTGACCCACATTTTTATATAATTTCTCCATACTGCATGATCAAGTACATATTCCTTTTCGAATTTGTGCATGAAAGTATTTGCATATGTAGGAGCCATTGAGGCCCCCATTGCTGTCCCAGATTTCTGAATGAAAAATTTATTTCTATATTGAAAATATGAATTTTCAGATATGAACTGTAATAATACCAAAATGAATTCCTTCATTGCTTTCAAATCACCTTCTTGGAGAAGTAACCATTCTGTTGCTTCTAGACCCAGGTTATGTGGAATAGAAGTGTAAAGGCTCTTCACATCAATTGTAAACATAATTGAGGTTTCTGTAAATACATTTTTCTCCAATATTTCCAAAAAATGATTAGTGTCTTTAATGTAGGTATCTGTCTTTTGTATCAATGGTTGCAAAAACTGGTCAATGTATTGGCCCAATGGCTGTAGTACACTGTCTACTCCAGAAACTATCGGTCTGCCTGGTGGTTTTGTGAAACTTTTATGTATTTTGGGTAGCGTGTAGAAGTTCGGTATTCTTGGATATTTATTTGTGAGAAAAGATCGTGTTTTGGCACTTATCCATTCTAATTCCTCTGCTTTCCCCAGAAGTTCTTCTAAGTTCTTCATTATCTCAATTGTTGGGTCATTATCTAGCTCAGAATATACATCCGTGTTTCTGAGCTGATTCATGCATTCGTCATGATAATCT
Source organism: Ambystoma mexicanum (assembly GCF_040938575.1). Lineage (NCBI taxonomy): Eukaryota > Metazoa > Chordata > Amphibia > Caudata > Ambystomatidae > Ambystoma > Ambystoma mexicanum. The sequence continues at coordinate 902,287,540 of NC_090936.1, forward strand.
TGACTGTTCATTATTACAAGTGCTCCTCCTTTATCCGCTGGGCGTATAGTTATCTTGTTATCTCCATATAAATCTTTCAATAACTTAAACTCATTTGATTTCAAATTTCCATATCTCTTCCGTTTGAATGACACTTTCTTAAGATCTTTGAGTACTTGTCGATGAAAAATATCAATGGATGGTACATTTATGGGTGGCATAAAATTACTTTTCTTTCTAAACTCTTGTAGTTCCTCTGGGTCTTGTTCTTTAAGTTGTGATGTATCGAGTTCATCAAAAAACACTTTTAATTTTAATTTTCTCACCAATTTGAATAAATCAATCTTAGTCTCAAATAAAGTTGTGCTATGCGTAGGTACATAACTGAGCCCTTTCTGAAGTAACATTTCTTCACTTTTGGTTAGTATTCTGGATGATATGTTCACAACTAACTTTTCTTCTGTCTCGCTCCCCGGGTCTCTATTCTTTGGCTTCCTTTTTCTTTTCCCTCGTCTCGTTCTCTTCCTTCTGTCTCTCGTCCTAAAAAAGGCCGGGCTGCTCTAAACTCTCTTACAGATGTAGTAGGTTCTGCTTGTTGTTCTATTGTCCTCCTTCCTTCCACTGTACTTTGTTTCACTCTAGAATCTTCAGAATCCGTGCTGGAAGTATTGTCTGTACTCCCCTGGTATTGTTTCTTTTGGAATGAGGTTTGATATTTATCCATCCAGGTGTAAACTTCTCCGTTCAAATAATCATAAGTATCCCGTCGAAATTTCCTCACTTTTTTGGATTCAATTTCACTTTTGTATGATTCAAGTTTATGGTTAATGTCGACCAATATTGCTCCTAATTCTTCTTTGCCAATCACTGTACACAATTCTTTTTCTATTTCTTCTATTTCTTCATTTAAGGTTTTAACATTTTTGGTGAGCTCTTGAATCGTTAAAAGAATTAAGTCTAACGAGCACTTATTCAGAATTGCCTCCCATTTGCGCACAAATTCTTTGTCTTCCTTGCATAACGTTGGTTTCAAATTAATTCTTAGTCCCCTAGGGATTCTCTGGTTTTTATAGTAACGTCCTAAAGTAATTGCATGGAGCTTTCTGTTAATTTCCTTACGGATCAAATATTCCAGTTGTTTTATTCTTCTCGTAGGATCAAGATCATTTGTTTTTGTCTTCCATGTTGAGTCACTGATTTGTGTCAGGATTGCCTCGGCTTCTGCCGATGTGAAACCTAAGGTTTCAGCTCTTACATTCGTAAGTTGTTCAATATCTTCAAAGGACATATTCTCGCGTGCCTCCACCCAATTAGTGTGCCACTGGGAGCGAATATACAATTAAGAAATGGGGTGGGCACTGCTTTATTTCTACTTATTCACTTTTCTGAAGTCAATTGCGGGGGCTCACCCTTGAGCCTAGGCACTAGGCTCTGAAACAATATCCATACAATAGGGCTGAACTACTTCCAACCCTGGGTGAGCTCACTCTCACTCCCCTCAACGGGTTTCAATTAATTCTCATTAATAATTTGTATTTCTTCATTAAGTAATCCACCATTTCTGTTATAATGTTTCCAATATTTCAATTGTTTATTTATTCCTAACCAATCAGTGTTTCAAAATTATTGCCAATGCATTTCGGACATCCGTCCATCATCAGGGCTATCAACACTATTTGTTATCAATCAATAATATTTACAACACCATGACCCATTCCCAATGATTCACCCAAATGTGAAATCGTAAAGTAAATGCATGCACATACCCGGTTAAAGTTGTGTTCCATCATGGCGTTCACATCAATATAACAAGTCGAAAAAATATACAAAAAATATACAAAAAACATCCATTATAGATCATTGTTAAACCTCATTTCACAGTATAATATCATGATATACTTAACGCTTTTCTACCTGTTTGGTTTTTCGTCCCCAGAGTATATATTCACCTCTGTTGCCGGTATCCTTATCTAGCGCGTATCCTCTGAAACAGATATTTATATATATGTATAACTACTTCCTTGTCTGTGGTCCCCCTCCTTCAGTATTCCCACTTAACCTCCTCTTCCGTTGTGCTTACCTTTACTCTCCTGCTCTCCGTACGCGACAGCTATTCCAAAAGCAGCTCTCGCCACTCGTACTAACATTTATCAACACTACTCATTCCCGCGCATGCGCGCCGCTGCGTGCAATGCCGTAATGTATTTCACTAATCTCCTCCGCGCATGCGCGAATGTGTCTTTTCAACTCTTCAGAAACATTATACATATATCAGCTCGTATATTTATCTGTTATTTCACTGAGTTCACTGTTAGGCAGCGGTTAGCTGCCTTACGTCCCACAGGGAAATTAACCCCTGCGGGATATACTGTGAACTCCAACATTAGACACATTATTACAATTGGCTCCATTATTAAGTAGTGTTAAACTGCCTAAAGTTCCACAGGACATAAATTCCAGCATTTTTATCAATCATGATTTTTCTTTGCATTTAACAAATCTTTCTTATGTAACACACATATTTTCCATCATAGAAAACACATAAAATTCAACTCCTCATTAATGCCCCCTGGTCTCAGGGAGTCAAGCCGGTCGATCCAAAACGATTCTCGTTGATTCAATTTTCTTCCCAAATCCTCATGTGCGTTGTTCTGTCTAATGTCCTCCAAGACTTGAATCCTCATCTGGCTGATGTTGTGCTTCATTGTGTTCCAATGTCTGGCTACTGCCGAATTCGGATTGTTATTCCGAATACACGATCTATGTTCGTTCCATCGCAACTTGCCAGGTCTCTTAGATTGTCCATGTGACACCTCGAACATAATATACAGTATTAAATGCCCGTGTGGCATTTACTATGTTGGACAATCTAAGAGACCTGGCAAGTTGCGATGGAACGAACATAGATCGTGTATTCGGAATAACAATCCGAATTCGGCAGTAGCCAGACATTGGAACACAATGAAGCACAACATCAGCCAGATGAGGATTCAAGTCTTGGAGGACATTAGACAGAACAACGCACATGAGGATTTGGGAAGAAAATTGAATCAACGAGAATCGTTTTGGATCGACCGGCTTGACTCCCTGAGACCAGGGGGCATTAATGAGGAGTTGAATTTTATGTGTTTTCTATGATGGAAAATATGTGTGTTACATAAGAAAGATTTGTTAAATGCAAAGAAAAATCATGATTGATAAAAATGCTGGAATTTATGTCCTGTGGAACTTTAGGCAGTTTAACACTACTTAATAATGGAGCCAATTGTAATAATGTGTCTAATGTTGGAGTTCACAGTATATCCCGCAGGGGTTAATTTCCCTGTGGGACGTAAGGCAGCTAACCGCTGCCTAACAGTGAACTCAGTGAAATAACAGATAAATATACGAGCTGATATATGTATAATGTTTCTGAAGAGTTGAAAAGACACATTCGCGCATGCGCGGAGGAGATTAGTGAAATACATTACGGCATTGCACGCAGCGGCGCGCATGCGCGGGAATGAGTAGTGTTGATAAATGTTAGTACGAGTGGCGAGAGCTGCTTTTGGAATAGCTGTCGCGTACGGAGAGCAGGAGAGTAAAGGTAAGCACAACGGAAGAGGAGGTTAAGTGGGAATACTGAAGGAGGGGGACCACAGACAAGGAAGTAGTTATACATATATATAAATATCTGTTTCAGAGGATACGCGCTAGATAAGGATACCGGCAACAGAGGTGAATATATACTCTGGGGACGAAAAACCAAACAGGTAGAAAAGCGTTAAGTATATCATGATATTATACTGTGAAATGAGGTTTAACAATGATCTATAATGGATGTTTTTTGTATATTTTTTGTATATTTTTTCGACTTGTTATATTGATGTGAACGCCATGATGGAACACAACTTTAACCGGGTATGTGCATGCATTTACTTTACGATTTCACATTTGGGTGAATCATTGGGAATGGGTCATGGTGTTGTAAATATTATTGATTGATAACAAATAGTGTTGATAGCCCTGATGATGGACGGATGTCCGAAATGCATTGGCAATAATTTTGAAACACTGATTGGTTAGGAATAAATAAACAATTGAAATATTGGAAACATTATAACAGAAATGGTGGATTACTTAATGAAGAAATACAAATTATTAATGAGAATTAATTGAAACCCGTTGAGGGGAGTGAGAGTGAGCTCACCCAGGGTTGGAAGTAGTTCAGCCCTATTGTATGGATATTGTTTCAGAGCCTAGTGCCTAGGCTCAAGGGTGAGCCCCCGCAATTGACTTCAGAAAAGTGAATAAGTAGAAATAAAGCAGTGCCCACCCCATTTCTTAATTGTATATTCGCTCCCAGTGGCACACTAATTGGGTGGAGGCACGCGAGAATATGTCCTTTGAAGATATTGAACAACTTACGAATGTAAGAGCTGAAACCTTAGGTTTCACATCGGCAGAAGCCGAGGCAATCCTGACACAAATCAGTGACTCAACATGGAAGACAAAAACAAATGATCTTGATCCTACGAGAAGAATAAAACAACTGGAATATTTGATCCGTAAGGAAATTAACAGAAAGCTCCATGCAATTACTTTAGGACGTTACTATAAAAACCAGAGAATCCCTAGGGGACTAAGAATTAATTTGAAACCAACGTTATGCAAGGAAGACAAAGAATTTGTGCGCAAATGGGAGGCAATTCTGAATAAGTGCTCGTTAGACTTAATTCTTTTAACGATTCAAGAGCTCACCAAAAATGTTAAAACCTTAAATGAAGAAATAGAAGAAATAGAAAAAGAATTGTGTACAGTGATTGGCAAAGAAGAATTAGGAGCAATATTGGTCGACATTAACCATAAACTTGAATCATACAAAAGTGAAATTGAATCCAAAAAAGTGAGGAAATTTCGACGGGATACTTATGATTATTTGAACGGAGAAGTTTACACCTGGATGGATAAATATCAAACCTCATTCCAAAAGAAACAATACCAGGGGAGTACAGACAATACTTCCAGCACAGATTCTGAAGATTCTAGAGTGAAACAAAGTACAGTGGAAGGAAGGAGGACAATAGAACAACAAGCAGAACCTACTACATCTGTAAGAGAGTTTAGAGCAGCCCGGCCTTTTTTAGGACGAGAGACAGAAGGAAGAGAACGAGACGAGGGAAAAGAAAAAGGAAGCCAAAGAATAGAGACCCGGGGAGCGAGACAGAAGAAAAGTTAGTTGTGAACATATCATCCAGAATACTAACCAAAAGTGAAGAAATGTTACTTCAGAAAGGGCTCAGTTATGTACCTACGCATAGCACAACTTTATTTGAGACTAAGATTGATTTATTCAAATTGGTGAGAAAATTAAAATTAAAAGTGTTTTTTGATGAACTCGATACATCACAACTTAAAGAACAAGACCCAGAGGAACTACAAGAGTTTAGAAAGAAAAGTAATTTTATGCCACCCATAAATGTACCATCCATTGATATTTTTCATCGACAAGTACTCAAAGATCTTAAGAAAGTGTCATTCAAACGGAAGAGATATGGAAATTTGAAATCAAATGAGTTTAAGTTATTGAAAGATTTATATGGAGATAACAAGATAACTATACGCCCAGCGGATAAAGGAGGAGCACTTGTAATAATGAACAGTCAAGATTATCATGACGAATGCATGAATCAGCTCAGAAACACGGATGTATATTCTGAGCTAGATAATGACCCAACAATTGAGATAATGAAGAACTTAGAAGAACTTCTGGGGAAAGCAGAGGAATTAGAATGGATAAGTGCCAAAACACGATCTTTTCTCACAAATAAATATCCAAGAATACCGAACTTCTACACGCTACCCAAAATACATAAAAGTTTCACAAAACCACCAGGCAGACCGATAGTTTCTGGAGTAGACAGTGTACTACAGCCATTGGGCCAATACATTGACCAGTTTTTGCAACCATTGATACAAAAGACAGATACCTACATTAAAGACACTAATCATTTTTTGGAAATATTGGAGAAAAATGTATTTACAGAAACCTCAATTATGTTTACAATTGATGTGAAGAGCCTTTACACTTCTATTCCACATAACCTGGGTCTAGAAGCAACAGAATGGTTACTTCTCCAAGAAGGTGATTTGAAAGCAATGAAGGAATTCATTTTGGTATTATTACAGTTCATATCTGAAAATTCATATTTTCAATATAGAAATAAATTTTTCATTCAGAAATCTGGGACAGCAATGGGGGCCTCAATGGCTCCTACATATGCAAATACTTTCATGCACAAATTCGAAAAGGAATATGTACTTGATCATGCAGTATGGAGAAATTATATAAAAATGTGGGTCAGATTTATAGATGATATCTTTGGAATATGGAATGGCCCAGAGGAATCTTTTAATGATTTTTTCACCTATCTCAACAACATTGATCAACGTATACAATTCACAAAAGAAACCTCAAGAACGCAAATTCACTTCTTAGATGTAGAAATACGTATTCACAACAATAATTTTTTGACCAGCATCTACAGAAAAGAAACAGATCGAAATAACTTACTTCATCGACTAAGTTTTCATCAACCGAGTCTAATTAGAAATTTGCCCTTCAGTCAAATGATGAGAGTAAAAAGGATTGTCAATGACCCAAGAACATGCGCGGCAGAAATTGAGAACATGGGGAGGAGGTTTGAAGCAAGAGGGTATAAACCAGCGGAGATAGAATTTGCTAGAAAACGAGTGATGGAACCTACAGTAAGTGGCACAAGGAGAGAGAAGAAGGAACCAAATATTGTATATGTGTCATGTTACTCAGTACAAAGCAACAAGATAAAGAGTGTAATCAAGAAGAACTGGAGTACACTGACCAATGACATGCGAGTTGAACATTTGTTCAGGGAATTACCAACTTTTGCGTACAAGAGGAGTGCAAACTTGAGAGACAGATTGGTGAAAACAAGACCTGAAAAGAGAGCATTGGACACATTGAGAAAAGGAACTTATCCCTGCTTGCATTGCAGTAATTGTAATTTTATAACAAAAGGGGATACAGTTGATCACCCTCGTACAGGTGAAAAAATAAAACTTAAGGGATATGCGACATGTGACACCTCGAACATAATATACAGTATTAAATGCCCGTGTGGCATTTACTATGTTGGACAATCTAAGAGACCTGGCAAGTTGCGATGGAACGAACATAGATCGTGTATTCGGAATAACAATCCGAATTCGGCAGTAGCCAGACATTGGAACACAATGAAGCACAACATCAGCCAGATGAGGATTCAAGTCTTGGAGGACATTAGACAGAACAACGCACATGAGGATTTGGGAAGAAAATTGAATCAACGAGAATCGTTTTGGATCGACCGGCTTGACTCCCTGAGACCAGGGGGCATTAATGAGGAGTTGAATTTTATGTGTTTTCTATGATGGAAAATATGTGTGTTACATAAGAAAGATTTGTTAAATGCAAAGAAAAATCATGATTGATAAAAATGCTGGAATTTATGTCCTGTGGAACTTTAGGCAGTTTAACACTACTTAATAATGGAGCCAATTGTAATAATGTGTCTAATGTTGGAGTTCACAGTATATCCCGCAGGGGTTAATTTCCCTGTGGGACGTAAGGCAGCTAACCGCTGCCTAACAGTGAACTCAGTGAAATAACAGATAAATATACGAGCTGATATATGTATAATGTTTCTGAAGAGTTGAAAAGACACATTCGCGCATGCGCGGAGGAGATTAGTGAAATACATTACGGCATTGCACGCAGCGGCGCGCATGCGCGGGAATGAGTAGTGTTGATAAATGTTAGTACGAGTGGCGAGAGCTGCTTTTGGAATAGCTGTCGCGTACGGAGAGCAGGAGAGTAAAGGTAAGCACAACGGAAGAGGAGGTTAAGTGGGAATACTGAAGGAGGGGGACCACAGACAAGGAAGTAGTTATACATATATATAAATATCTGTTTCAGAGGATACGCGCTAGATAAGGATACCGGCAACAGAGGTGAATATATACTCTGGGGACGAAAAACCAAACAGGTAGAAAAGCGTTAAGTATATCATGATATTATACTGTGAAATGAGGTTTAACAATGATCTATAATGGATGTTTTTTGTATATTTTTTGTATATTTTTTCGACTTGTTATATTGATGTGAACGCCATGATGGAACACAACTTTAACCGGGTATGTCCATGCATTTACTTTACGATTTCACATTTGGGTGAATCATTGGGAATGGGTCATGGTGTTGTAAATATTATTGATTGATAACAAATAGTGTTGATAGCCCTGATGATGGACGGATGTCCGAAATGCATTGGCAATAATTTTGAAACACTGATTGGTTAGGAATAAATAAACAATTGAAATATTGGAAACATTATAACAGAAATGGTGGATTACTTAATGAAGAAATACAAATTATTAATGAGAATTAATTGAAACCCGTTGAGGGGAGTGAGAGTGAGCTCACCCAGGGTTGGAAGTAGTTCAGCCCTATTGTAAAGGTAGGGAGCACCCCATTTGCTTCATCCGTAGGAAACTGAAGGAACCAGAAACAAGGTGGGCAACCATAGAGCGTGAATGTTTTGCCATTGTGCGGTCTCTGAAGAGGTTTAGACCATACTTGTATGGATCTACCTTTGTGATTCAGACAAGACCAAAAACCCTTGAGATGGTTAATGCAAATGAAAGGGGAGAACCCAGAACCCATAACTTCTAAGATGGTCAATCTGCCTGCTGGGGTTTGATTTCACCATTGAGCACAGGGCAGGATGTCACCAACAAAATGTTGAGGGTCTCTCTAGGATGTTTTTAACTGATTAGAGGTAGAGATTCATCTAGGAGTGGATTAAATCCTCCTGTCCCTTAGTCGGTGGGGGGGGGGGGCAGTGTTAGGGAGAATTCTCATAAATGGCTAATTTCCCTTACCTAATGAGTCCCTCAGCAGCTTTGCTGGATTTCTAGGATTTATTTTTTTCACCTCGTAAGAGTGTGAGCCTTTTTCCCACACTTACATGTGTTTGCTGTGTGTGTTTTTTACCATTTGTGTGATCTTGGGCTCTGGAGCCTCAACTACTCCAAGAGCACCATGTTTGTGTGTGTTACACAGCACCTTCAGTGCAGTGACACAGGGTTGTCTTTTAGACTTCCCTCTGACTCCATTTTTCTAGGGCTGCTCCATTTTTCTAGGGCTGACTACTGTCTCCCAGAAAATGTAAAGTTGCCATTAACTTTATGTAGTCCCTTTAAACTACAGACCCAGTCCCCCCATCTTACATGGAGTATTGGAAAGGGTTAATTACTATCCCTTTTTGTCTGTGTCTCTTGGAGCACTGTTTCGCTCCTTTTACATCAAGACTTGGCTGGTGGCAGTGGTAACTACCCTTACTTTTCTACCATGCTTATCTTATATAACCATGGTATTGTTTTAGGCTATCATATTAGCCTCAAACATAAACCCTTTTGACCAAATACATTTTATTTTGGCCCTGGCTGTGTTTATTCACCATTTCTTTTTGTTAAAGCCTTTCTCGTGTTCTTCTCTGCACGCCAAACCAGAGTTGATTCCTTGGTTTGCTGTCTATTCGCAGGCTTCTGCACAGAAGCCCTTCTTAAGGCGCCTGAAAGTCTGGGTAGGCAGGATGTGATGGAGGGGTCTTAGGAACCCTGCCATGGGTTTCCTTGGTAACCCAAGTCACACTCCTGTTTGATTGGCTGGGTGAGTGTCCTTGCCAAGACAGCCACCCTGCTGTGTGATTGACAGCCAGGCTTTGTGAATGGGGGAAAACTGCATAAAAAGCAGGTTTCTGGGACTGACAAGGGAGAGTCACCACTGGAACGAAAGAACCAACGAGGAGCTGATGGTAGAGGACCCCCTACAATGACTGAACTGCCCGGTGAAGCCCTGCTGCAGGTCCGAATTGTTAGAATCCGCCGCCAGAGAAGATCCTCCAGGAAACCTCTTCCCTTGAGCTGGTGGGACCAACCAGTTCACCCAAACTGCAAGCCAGGACCCCTCCTCTGGTCAAATTCGCTGTACAGAGCTACAGTGGGCTGGATAGCCAGGAAGGTCGGACCCTGCTTGGGTTTTAAAGAGAGCACCTATTATTTGTTGCTTTGCTCTGCCGCTGGTTTCTTCCCTGGGTAGTGCAGGACCCTCCAGTCTTCCTACTTCTTGTGAGTCCGACAGTCGCTTCAGGAACCGTGAGCCTGCAGGAACTACCAGGAACGTCCGCCTCAGCTACAGCTTCCTCTCCATTTTAAGGTAATGTGCAAACCCGGTTGCTCGTTTCGTTCAGCCGCGGGGAAAGTGTGTGAATTCTTTCTCCAATCTGAGGGCTTATCCTTCTCTTCTCTTTGAACTAACTTTTCTACCACCCAACCTCGTCTGAAATCCGTGTCACAAACTTTACTGCAAAGTACCCTGAACCGTGTGATCTTCAGCAAAAGACTTTTGTCCTATTGACTCTGGCCCTAAGCCTTTTTTACCTGGTCCTATCACTGTAGTTCCTCTTGCTCTATTGCCCTGAGTACTTACCTGTTGGTGTGGTTCAATTTCTATTAACCTTGTCTTTCCCTCCCTTTTAAATTGCTGGAATGCCATTTTGCTCCCACTTCATTTTGTGAGCTTAACTTGTCTGGAATTTAAGGGAAGTGATGTGGCATATTAAGAGTGTGATTTTTAAACTGTTTATAATGGTGTAATGTTATACAACTGAGTCTTGAAAACCTTGAGTCAGTGTTTGCCTAAATCATAGTAATTGCTGTCCTTTGTGTAACTATTTGATAACTATTTGATACTGCTCACTTACTCTTGAGATAAGTCTGGCTGCTCAGCCATCGCTACCACTTTAACTGTGTAGTACAGGCTTGTACCAAAGGTAAATTTGTACTGCCACTTGTAGTCTTAATTGTGTGTGGTGTTCCCAAAGGGTACTGCATATAATTCTGCCTAACACTCGGCATGACCTCTGACTTGCCACCGCTCCCCCCACCCCACCCTACCCTCCAGCCCCTGCCCCCTCTGTGCCCCTTCTTCCTGATATGCTACTTTTTGTGTGTTCCTATGACTAGCAAAGCTCAGACCCGCTCTAAGGCTGCACAAAAAGCCCTATGGGCTAGAATCTGGAAAACACTCTGGAGTGAGCACTCCTGCACTGGAGCCAACTGGAAAAAGGGAGATAAATGAGAGCATTGTTAGGATGGTGCAACCTTCCCAGAAAGGCCCAATGGATGCATACTTCCCCACAAAGTTGTCTGTCCTCCCAGTGCCTTTGGCAACAGCAGAGGTATTAAATCGCTCCTCGGAGGGTGATACAGCTCACACCATTTAGATCTAGATAACGACTCACTACTCCAACTATGCAATTCCCTACAAGGAAATGCCCCGATTGACCTGGATATAAGTGAAACTGGACCTCTAGTTCCTTTGGTGGGGTCTACCTCTGTGACACCTGAAATTTGTTATGGCACTAACCTGGAGCTTGATGCGACTGCAGAAAACAGAACTTGATATTTGGGCCGACCATCATTTATATGCCCACCCTTTCTAGCCCCCTTCTCAGTATCCTCCTTACCTGCCCATTTGCTGCTAGCAACTACTACAAACAATCAGAGACTATCTGCTTGTCCCAATTTACTTCATGAATCTGGACCGGCGCACTCAGACTCAGCCCATAATGCCTATAGCAACCATGAAACCTCTGGAACTATGCAGAGCAACGGAGTGTTACACTTCGCTGTAATGATGCTATTAAAACTCTGTGGGCCAATGCATGAGGACCTTAAAGCCCACAGGCTGACTATAACAGCAATGTACAATCTTCTAACTGATTATAAAGCTGCTGATATGCCACACTCTAATGACCCTCGTGAGGAAGCAAATCAAAATATCGTCCCGCAAAACCATAGACCCTCACCCCTCTCTCCGATTATAATCTTTGATGAGGCTCAGGGTCCTGATAATGAACCACTAAATATCAGTAACACTGAGGTGAACTCCTCAATACTCTATCCCTCTAGGAAACAACTTAGACCTGCAAAAAAGCTGCAAGCAAAAGCCATCAAGCAGTCAAACCGTAGACTTACACCTTCTAAACAGAGCGCACTGATGGATGCCCAGCCGCTAAACTCTACATTGCGTCCTGTCAATAACATATTACGTCAAAGAAACAACAAAAGAGAGTACCACGACGTAAGAGAAGGTCTGTACAGACTGTGTGAACTTTATCAATCTCTGCAAAGGATCAACGGTTTGCCACCTACTGGATAAATATGGGTGTGGAGTAAATGTAAATGTATCTCACTATTGTGTAATGCCAACTTGTAAATCCAACGACAAGGGAAGACAGTGGATGGACTATTTAAAATAATGGAATGTGACCATATTGAATGGCTGTACCACTGCGGACCAACCTGGCCGTGTAACCTGGTCTGTGGTACAAAAGAGGCAACACTGGACTATATGGCTGTGAAGGATTGTCTACTGGAACGATTGAACAATTGGCATGCCTAAAAGTGTGCCTCAATGATTATAGTGATGATGCAACCCTAAAGCAGACAATTACGTCATCTTTTGTTGGGAGGGCTTCCACTTATGTGGAGATATAACACCTAACCATGCTGGAAATTGCATCCACTGGACTCAAGAAAGAATTGATAAGATGTGTGCTGTGGCTTTCTCTGTGGGTTATGATGTGGGTAATAGCCTCAGGGGCAAAGGCTATTGAAGCATGGATACAGGTGTTAACCTATTCAGTCTGTAATCGCAATGGTAAACCCAGTTTAGTGTGGAAAGCTGGGGGAAGCAAATCCTTTGATATAAACATCCGTGTTCAAAAGCTCAGGATGCGCAGAGAGATCAGAGCACTCAGGGCGTTTGCCCAGCATCTTGGCTCGGTCTCCAGCCATACAGAGCAATCAACTCTGTAAGGGGGAAATATTGTGCCTGGCTGAAACATTTCCAGCTATCTGAGCAAAGAACAGCCTGGCAGCATTTTGTCCAAGAAATGATCAGTAAGGATAGTCGAAAAATATGGAAAGTACTTTCGAAAGCCAGGGGTGAAAAGTTAACTAGAATTCTGAACCATATACCTGGTGACCAATGGGTCACACACGTATTAGCAAAATGCCACACTGGCAAGCCATCTCCCACAACATACTACTTTTGTGAGCCTTGGCCTTTGACTCTGAGCCGTAGGATTTTGAATGACACCATACTGAAACTCAAGTCATCTAATGCGCAAGGTCAAAATGGCTTGGCAAATGTAGTGTTGAAGAAAGATCCAACCAACTGGTCCCAGGTTTTGTTGATCCTCTTCTAACGGGTGTGTAGGCAACATACCATTCCGTCTTCATGCCAGCGGTCGGTGCTTACATCGGTGCACAAAAAAGGGGTCTGAACCTATGCCAATAATTACTGCCTACTGTTAGATGTAACTAGAAAGACCTTTGCCTCGCTAGTATTAAGGGAACTACAATCCTGGGCAACCACCAATAAGATCCTTAACCATGTGCAGACTGGTTTCCGACCTGGCTCAGGCACTTCCCATAACATCAGAGTCTTGGATCAGCTCATCCAGACCACTCGTAGTAGAAGGGATGCTACATTATACATCACCTTAGTTGACTTTAGAAGTGCCTTTGACTAGGTCAACAGGGAAACACTATGGGCAAAGCTTAGAGCCTTGAAGTGTCCGTCCTGGCTAATACACACCCTAGTACTTCTGCATAGTAACAACTATTCCAGAGTAAGATTGGACAACGGGGGGAGGCCTCTCATCCCATACACATAAATATGTGTGTCAACCAAGGGTGCATGGCTGCCCCCATAATGTATACCTTATACATTGCTGACTTCTTCCCCATGTGTCTGCTAAATCTAACTGCCCCCTGAGGATAGGTGATCTACCAGTGGCAGGCATGTTATGTGCAGATGATTCGGTCCTGTTTGATCAGACCATCACAGGCATGAAGAACATGCTCAATGAGCTGGCTAAATATGCCTCTCAACTGGGCTTAACCATCAACCTGGAGAAAACAAGTGTGTTACCGGTCTCCAGAAATAAGGTCAACAGGACCTGGATGGACACTGTAATTGGTAGAATTGTATTATTCCTACCTAGGCTTAGAGTTTGATACCCAGGTTGACAATGGTCTGTAAATAAACCATAAAACAAGGCGAGCAAAGTACCTTACTTTGTAGGCGTCCAAGTTTGCCAGAGGACAAGTAGGACACAGCAGGTTGGGGATCATCATTCTGTATAAGCAATGTTTTGTCCCATCAATCGAGTATGGCCTTGAGGCACGAGCCATTTAGGACCTGGTTGAACAGGTTAGAAGGACACTATCGGTGCTCAGTGTTGGGCCTGGGTCCATCCTGCTCAATGGAATACATCCAACTAGAGCTCGGGTTAACATTGCTTAGGGGCATGGCACTCCGGGCAAAGGGGTGCTTTTATTTTAAATCTCGCTTTGACCCAGTCTGTAAGATGCTGGCAGTTGTAGGGCAGAACTATGATACAGCGACGGTACACAGGGGTTTGAACTATAAATCCCTAAAGGAGACGCTTTTCACAGAGATAAGTTGGACTTCTGAGCGCAACAATAATATGTCTTATGTTCACTTGAAAAAAGCCTCTGAGAAGAAATTTAACAAATGGGACTGGTGCAGGAATTATATCCATCTCTCAAAATGAAAGGGGTATGAAGCAATTGTGCACGTAGTCCATCGATACAGAGAAACACAACCATACCTGCTTCTATGCCTCGTCCGGAACATAAGACTTTTCCTGTTGAAATTACATGCCTGTCCAGTCAATCACGAGACCTCACTTAAAACTAGCTATCGAAGAAAGGTATTGCCGCATTTGCTGCATAACAGTCAAATTGGAATTGGCCAGAAATGTGCTTACACAGTGTGCCAACCTGGGGCCATTGTATATGTGCAACTTGAGTAGCCATGTACATAGATACGAGGAAATCATAGCAGACTCCTTTTGGGATTACTGCTTAAATACAGACTCTTTTGCCATGCAAATTGCTTAATACCGAGTGTGGCTGCATGTTAAATCTTTGCTTCCTGACTGATGGTGTTCCTCCCCGGAGATCCAGGGCTATTAGGATGTGTGCATCATGAACTGATGAATTTATGAATTTACGAATTTATGCAGCTATGAATCTTTGGAAAGCTGTGAATCCTGTGAATGTTTGATACTGATGTCATTGTGAAACTGTTTTATTGTTGTATGTATTCATGTATTCAATTTACTTTTATCAACTTGTATATATTTGTATTTTGTATTTTACTAGTATCTAGATTAAGTTTGTGTATAGTGCTAATTTTGAACTAAATCACAATAAAGTTATTATATATATATATAAGTCTCGCAGTTCTCTTCTGGATGAGTTGTAGAGGACCGAGAGTATAAGTAGGAATATTGAGAAAGAGGCTGTCCAGCCTAGAGAGAACCAGTGCTCTTGAGGTGATGAGCCTCTGGGGGACAGTGAAAAAAGGTAAAATACCTCTGAGAAGGTACAATTGGTTGGTGGTTAGACTTTTTGGATATGTCTGAGATGTGCAAGGAGAGAGTGGAGTCAAAAATGACCCAACATTTATTTGCCTCATTTGTAGGTCAGGGCGCAGGGCCAAGTGGGGCAGGCCAGAAAGTGGGAAAGCAATGAGTACAATCTCTGGCTTACTGGCATTCAGGCATAGATTGTTAGCAGCACACAAAGACTGGATTGCGGCTAGACAGTCAGGGATGAGCGAGGAGGAGGCAGAATATGCCGAGAGTACCCTGAAAGAGAGCTGCATGTCATCCGCATAACACTGAAAGCTAGAGGTCAAGGTAGAGATCTTGTGGGCCAAGATATTGAAAAACCAGGGGGAGAGGTTAGATCCCTGGGGGACACCACAAGTAGAGAGAGTGGTAGAGGAGAGAAAGGGCCTAAGTTACACCTGAGAGTGCCAGTCAGAGAGAAAGGAGGCAAGCCATACCAGGGCCTGATCTGTGAGGCCCAGGGTATCACTGAGATTGGTGATCAGGATGTTGTGGTTTACAGTATCGAAAGCAGAAGAGAGGTTGAGAAGTATGAGGACAGAGGGAGAGTTGGAGTCAAGATTTGAGAGCAGGTCTTCACGGGTACTCAGAAGAGCATTTTCCGTGCCTCAGGATGCTCTAAAACCAGACTGATGATCATGAAGACAACCAACAGATTCAGCATGGAAGGTACATTAAGTGATAGCCAGCTTCTCCAGGAGTTTTCCCAGGTGATTGAGATCTGGCGATGGTTTGCCGGAATGGACGGGTCGGCAGAGGGTTTTTGACCAGAGGGTGCACAAGGGAATACTTAAGAGGAGAAGGGAAAACTCCAGTGGTGAAAAAGAGGTTGCAGAGCTTGGCCAACGCTGGAGCGAGAGTGTCAATATTGTCCTTGATGGTTTTTTAGGGGCAGGGCTCCACCTGTTTCGAAGAGGCTTTCATAAGCTGGACTTGTCTAGAAACCTCATTGGGTGTGACAGCAGAGAGGGAGGAGAGAAGAGAGGGGTGGGTACAGCCGAAGGGATCCAAGAGATGTTGGTTCAGAGGGGGAGCAGAAGAGAGAGAGGACAGAAATTCCTGTGTTTTGGTATTGAAGTTGCGGCCAGGGCCGAGCAAAGGGCATGTAGGTGTAGTAGAGGATACAGTTGTGGTAGGGTTGGCCAGTTCCTTGCAGACTTTGAAGAGTTCAGTCATGCTTTAAATGCCACAGAGTTGTGGGCTTGAAAGAAGATCCGATGCTCTGCACTTGCGTTTAAGGACAGCCAGATCAAAGTCGTACCAATAGTTGCACTTTTTGCCAGGCTTCAGTTGGACAATACTGACCGGAGCAAGAATGTAAAGAGTGTTGGAGATGGCACAATGAAAATTGGAGAGGGCTGTGTCAGGGTGGGAATAAGTCGCAGGAATATAATGAGGAGAGTAGGTGGAGGTAAAGGCAGCCACTGACACTCTTTTCACGGGTCGGATGACCTTGAAAGCAGGAGGTGGTGTAGGGTGTGCCATTTCTAAAGGAGAAGAGAGCTTCAAGTGAGAAGAGAGAAGCGAGTGATCAGTTGAATAGACGGTGGGATGTCTATGGAGATGAAAGCATCCAAGTTGTGCCCAGCAGTGTACGTTGGACCAGGGGTAGAATGGAAAGAGAAAGGGAGTCACAAAGGTTGCGCAAAGGTCCTGAGACAGCCGGGGAGTTGAGATGGATGTTAAGATTCCCCAGTAGGAGGAGTTGGGAAGAGGAAGAGAGGAGGGAGGAGGCCAGGTCAGACGATTCAGAGAGGAAGAGGGTGGACTGGCCTGGCGGCCGATAGAAAGTGGCCAGAGTGAAAGAGGTGACAGGGCAGAGAGAGAGCCTGCAGACCAGACAGACTTTCAAAGGAGGAGTAGACCTGAGTGGTAATAATGGAAACAGGGATCTACTCAGGAAAGATCAAGGCTACTCCACCTCCTGGCCTCTTGGGTCTGGGCACAGAGTGGATCTTGTAGCATTCAGGGAGAAGTGTGTCAAAACTCATGACAGAGGAAGGAGCCTTTCATAGAGTAGGAGGTTGGGTTGAGGCCCTTGTACTAGGATGGTACCATTTTGGCAGACATTTATGATTGCCCTGCAGGTGGAAGAGGAGGCAAGAAGTGCCTCCCAATGGGTGCCACTATTTATGTGTGAGAGAGCAAGGAGAGAGAAGAGTGGCCAAATGTGGAGTCCATAGGTCGGGAGAAGGAACGGCAAAGAGGATGTTGGTGAGGATTTCTCTAATGTAAGTACTGACGTAAGTGTCAGCGATGGGAAGGCCTAGGTTGGAGGCAAGTATGTCCTTCTTGAGTTTCTTCCTGCCAGACTTAATGAGAAGTGAGGGATAGGATATGGGGAACAGTTAGAGTAGATGGGGTAGATGGAAAGTGCCATAATGAGGGGCACAGAGTGTGGTGCAATAAACCAGGCAGAGCAATTGAGGTACGTGAGAGGATGTAGCAAGAAGGGATCAAGTGCACAGGGAGACATAGACAGGATAGGGAGGCAACAATGGGAGATGGTGAGGGTAAGGGAACAAATAGCAGGCCAGACAGAGAGCAGAGGGGGAAGATCTGACAACACAATCTCATGAGAAGCAGGATGTGCACACAGCTAAAAAACGATTTTAAGCAGCAACAAGATAATCAGGGTTCGCATGCAGCTACAACATGATTTTAAACAGCAACAAGACAATCAGGATGTGCACACAGTTAAATTCGATTTGAAACAGCAGCAAGACAATCAGGATGTGCACACAGCTAAAACACGATTTTAAACAGAAGCAGGACAGTCAGGATGTGCACACAGTCAAATTCGATTTTCTTTCAAGGTAAAAACAGGTATAGCAGCATACAGTCCAGGGGTGTAGGCAGCGGAAGTGAAAGTCCAGGAAGGAAGTGGGTTTACAGTTTGGTGATTAAGAACAAAGAGAGAACAGACAGTGCCTTGTGAAGATAGTTTTCTGAGATTGTCTGGGAAGGCACAGAGTGCAGAGGTAGATGCAGGGAGCAAAGAGATAGGCCACTCTTACGTCTTGGCTGAGGGTGCGATCACATAGCCCAAGAGCATCAGAATAAGCAGATCAGCATCCAGGCACATACTGAGGGTTGGTAAGGTGTTGGGGTCCACAGCACCCAGCCGGTTCCGGAACAGGAACAGACAGGAGCCTTGGGAGTGGGGCCTTGAGAGGTGGTCCGGCAATCATCTGCTGGCTGGTCACGATTGGCCATTTAAGGAAAGCAAGGTCCAATCAGTGGGAGTCCTTCTCAGGACTCAGGCACTCCAGTGCTTACTAGAAGCAGAGCAGCCATTAAAGAAGGGGGCAATGAAAATCAGCCACAGTGTAAGCAAGATCCTCTCTGCATCCAAAATGCGGTTCATGTGTTATTTGTTTCTTTTTCAAAAATAAATACTCTCGATTATCTTATCCTGCATTAAATTAATGTAACTGGAGAGGATCGAACGAGGTGCTTGTGTGCCATTTGCGCTGAGAAGACAATGAGCCCAAAAAAGCACCAAGAGCTTACCTTCGCTTTCCTGACTGCAGCCCCCTGCCTCATGGAAGCAGAAGATACCCGAGCTGGCAGGATGCTTCGTAAACACCAGCCAAAGGAAAGGCTGATCTCAGGCTCTACAGAGAGGGGCCAGGGAGGCGGGCCACCAATTGCCTGCCGGCTGGTCACCAATGGCCATTTAAGGGAAGCAAGGACCAATCAGTGGGAGTCCTTTTCAGAACCCAGGTACTCCAGTGCCTACTGGTAGCACGGCGGCCATGATGGATGGGGCAATGAAAAACAGCTACAGTGTAGGCAGGATCCCATCTGCACCCGAAACGCGGGGCACATGTTATTTTTCTCTTTTTCAAAAATAAATATTCTCACCATAATGCATGAGAAGATGACTGTGTGTTGATGGATGAGTGAATGGATTGGTGTATGGGTGAATGGGTAGTGAATGTGTGAGTGTGTGGGCCGATGAGTGAGAAGGTGGGTGAGTGGCTGGATAGGTAAGTCAGTGGATGAATGGGTGAGTGTATGATGGGGATGGTTGAGCAAGTATGAGAGTCTGAATTTAGTGGATGGATGCTAGAGCAAGTACATTAGTAGATCGATCGAAGAGTTGATGATTGAATTAGTGAGTGATAGGAGCGGTAAGGGATGGGTGGGTAGATCAGTGAGTGGATGGCTAGGAGTGATTGAATGCCTGGGTGTATGAGTGAGTGGGTGTTTGGCTAGGGGACTGAGTGGATGGATGGGTCAGTGAGTGGATGGATGGGTCAGTGAGTGGATGCGTGAGTTACATGGATAGGTGAATGACTGGATGAGGGAATGGTTGGATGAGTGGATTATTTGGTCGATGTAATGGTGAATAGATGGGTGTGAGTGAGCAGATTGCATATTAGTGAACACATATGGTATGGCCAGGCAGGAAGGGGTGCAAATGGACAGTGCTGAAACGATCATGAAAAATGGTTGCCGCACATCATGCTTTGAGTTGAATTAAATGAACATAGACCTCTTGTGGGTGTGGGTTTAGTTGGTAGGAATCCACATAGTGCATCGCTTAGGCATGGGCAATGCGTGCGTACCTCATTGTATTTCATCTCCCCCCTAGTCCATACATTTGCCTTATTAGGTGTTGGTAACGTGACTGCAAAGGGCCAACACTGAAACAGAAAGTATTTCATACTTAAAAAAGGCTGGCAACAGTATGAAGAGTAGGTTTTAGCTGGAGGAAGACCCGTTCCCAGATTCACTGTAGAAAAGGATACTATGCTCTTAATTCATTGGCCCTTTCTCTGTGTAAAAGGATAGTTCTAAATGCTGCAGTTTATATTCTCATTTTGAAAAACAGCCACTCCCTATCTGAGTTGCGTCAATAGTTATCAAATATTCAGCATAAGAAGCTTGATGAATTTTGAACTCAACTTAACAAAGATATATTGGTCATTTGAATGGTTACGATCTTTAGCTTGAAAACAAAGTTTAGAACAACGATATTAGAACATTTCACTTGTGCTTATAACGTCTAAATGTAAAGCTTGAACATAGTTTGTCTTCATTTATTTCGTTTTTAATGTTACACTTGAAGTGTCTTTCCATCGTCTTCTCTCCTGACGTTCCTTTGTTGTCAGAAAGAGTCAGGAAAGATGTATGCAGACATTTCAAGAAAAATCCATATAATCATGTTAAAAAATAATTCAGAACTATGCCAAAATAGTATACCATCAATGTCAACTATTCAGAATAAAATTCAAAGCATGGATTGTCATGCTGGATCAAATGCTAGGATTTCTATGGAGTCCGCCTGGCTTTTGCAGTAGCAATAATCTGGCAGACTCCATAGGAATCCATTGTAAACACTGCCTCCCTTGTGCACATGGCAGGCAGAGTTTACTTCATTTTCTGTGGCATAGTGTAAAAGGGTGGCACAAGCGTATATCCTGCCTTTTTGCCCTACCCTTTTGCACTCAGCTGCGCAAATGCCGAACATTTGAGATATAGAGAGAAGAGAGTTGTGATCAAGATAGACAGATACTTGTGTATAGACTACATGTTCCCAGATTTTAGTGAGGTTAGGAAGTAAAGAGATAGGACGGTAGTTAGAAGGAGAAGAAATATCTGAAGAAGTATTTTTTAGAAGAGGAAGGTTCACCACACTCTTAAATTTATTAGGGAAGTTAGCAACGGTGGGAGAGATTAATGAGAGAAGTGAGTTACGCCAACAAGAGAAAGAAAAACCTAGTGATGAGTGTGGAAGGAGTAGGATCAGATGGAGAGGTAGTAAGGTGAGCACAAGCAACAAAGGAAGCAGTGTTAGAATCTGTGATGGGAGAAAAAGAGGAAAGAGAAGAAGTAGATGGATGAACAAAAGAAGAAGTGGAAGCAGTAGACACATAGGAGGAACATAGATGCTCAACCATAGATATGAAGAATTAGCAAAGTCAGAGGGTGAAAGAGAAGATGAAAAAGATGGATCAGGGGAAGGAGTGAATACACTTTATTGATCAGATTTATCTATTAACATACATCATTAAACACATCATAGCAAAATAAGTTATACAACATTTAAAATCAATTAAAAACACAATGTTAAAAAGAAAATTCTCTCCACTTAAATTTCAATCTAAAACCTTCTTCGATAATCTCATCAGAGCCTTGCTCAGGTAGGTACATAAGTTAAAAATAAATTCAAGGTTTGGGCAATTCCAAATAAAATACAATGCCGCTTTGCAGTCCCTTATCTGATTTTCTAAGAAGATGGACCTTAACAGATCTATTCGTAGATTTAGGTACCAGGTACATATTAGCAAAACATTCTGAAGATCCTCCCTTACTTTTAGCCCACATGTACAGTTTTTCGATGAGTCTCCCAGTCCCCAATTAGCACAGGCTTTTAGTGCTAAAATGTTTAAACACAATAATAAGAGCACCTACAGTTAGGCGAGGGAATACAACACACATTGTTCGCCTGCTCGGTATTTAATCTCATAGCTGAAAACAAATTCAGAGAGCCTAAGGCCTGAACTACGTTCTATTTCTGAGTTATCTCACTACTAAGTATCCCATCTTTCACCCTTTATTTTAACTCTGTCAGGCTCAGCTCTCTTTCTGAGGTCACGTACTCAAACCTTGCTATCAACAATATGTTAAAACCCTCCCAAAACCACTTAAACTTTAAACAGTACTGCATGCCATCTCCGACAGCAGGTAGTGAATATTATTGTTTTTCGGAGGTACCTGTAGAACCTTTGAAAAAAAGGCACCTTTGCTGAGCTTAGCTTGTGTGACTACCCTAGTGATCCCCAGCTCCAAACGCAGAGAGTAGTTTGGGTTTCCCATTGGGAGACCCATCAGCCTTTTCATAATTTTATTTTGGGAACCCTCCAACTTCTTACAGTTAGAACGCCCCCAAATGTAACTGCCATACGGTGCCATATTCCCCACCTTACACTTATAGAACTATATCCCCTCACCCAGCATGCACCCACCACATTTCTGGTAGAATCTAATTTGCCCATTTAACCTGGACCTGGCCTTTAGACATACCAAGTCCAAATGCTTTCCCCACTTCCCATTACTGGCAAATGTCAGCCCCAGATAACAAAATGAGTCCACAATGTCGATTTTCTCACCATTGAGATAACATAATTAGTCTACCATTCTCCTGCTATTATCAAAAACTACAATCGTTGTTTTATCCCTATTCAGGGTTAACTTATTTGCATTAAAATACTCAGCGGCATAGTCAAGACCAGCTTGTAGCCCAGCGGGGTTCATTTCGATCAAAGCGCTGTCATCAGCATATAGCAGTGCCTCAAGCAACCTGCCCCCCAAGCGGGGCAGATGGGTCCTAGAACAGGCTTCTGTAGGGTTAAAGTCAGGTAAAAATAGGAGGAACAGCAAAACAACCTGTTTAAGGAGGAGAGATGCTGTGGGTGAGGAGAGTATAAAATAATTAGGGTAGAGAAGTAAAGTTAGCTGCAGAAAGAGCATAATCATGTCAATCTGTTGTCTCGTTCGCTCTCCTTTCCTCTCAATCATGTTTTACCACATTGTGTCTATGCATTTTTTAATTAATGTTGTAATGGGGGGACAGCTACAGTTGCCACGTTTGAATCTATCAACAA
The DNA here is from genome assembly GCF_040938575.1 of Ambystoma mexicanum. NCBI lineage: Eukaryota > Metazoa > Chordata > Amphibia > Caudata > Ambystomatidae > Ambystoma > Ambystoma mexicanum. The sequence goes on from NC_090936.1 coordinate 902,310,704, forward strand.
AAACATCTTTCCCAAAAACATTGTATTTGTCTACCATTTCTTTAAAAATGTGTCCATTCATTTTAGAATGAGAGGACCTTTCCCGTTCTACCATAAAATTACCTGACCTCTACACTCTGGCTATTTTTTCCAGTGCTTCCTTTATTTGGAACTTCGTTTTTCTTTTGATTTTAAATGTTTAAGTTTTCAATTTTCTTTTTCAAACTCTAATCTCCCAAACATTGCCTTTGTTTTTGAGACTAGGTGCAGACTCAACACACCACCGTTTTGGAAATAAAGATATGTTTTATAGGAGGGTAGAATGGGTACATTTTACCATTCAATCAATCTGCCTTAAGTTGCTAACATCAGGGATACGTGGGTAGAAGTCTAGAAAGATAACTATTTAGGACATGATTAGGGATTCTCCTGAATTACCCACATCCAAAGTTCAAATATGTGTCATATACTATGATATATTTATACTTTCTTGCAACATTTATCGACTCCCGCATCCATGCTTACCTTTGGTTTGTGAGGTTTGGTGAATTGTGGTGTTTAAGGTTGGAAAGAATGTGAATATGGAGTTGCCTTTGAGAGGCATCCATTGGCGTGGAAAGTCAACACTGGCCTTCTGTGGAGGAAACCTACCAACTGGGAAAATCCAAGATGACCATTCAGCTTTCATAGTTCCCCGATCATGTGACAGGGGCCAAACATAATCTCAGAAGGGAAGAAGAGGAGGGTAACCAATGGGAAGTTTGGAGAAAGAGAGACAGGCTACTTGCCAATTAGACATTAGTAAAAGAGCTGTTCTTGTACAGATATGGATCAAGCAGCGTTGTGTTACCCGCAGAAGAACCAGAAAACGACTGAATTCCTAGGTAGCAGTTTAACCCTGCATATCACTGGAATCCTGGGGAATGGTCTGACCCTCTGGAGGGCATGCGTTGAAATGTGATGGGTACTCTAAGAGCTGAAGTGTGTTGTCAAAAGATAAGGAACAGCATTTCATTAATTGTATGGAAACATGTGCATGTGACTGCTTGGATGGAAGCTCTGCAACAGGGACACCCTGTTCAGCTTTGCCTTCTGTGACAATGAGAATGTGAGGAGTTTTGAGAGCTACTTGAGTAGTAAAGAGAAGTTGAGGCGAAAATGAGACTCCTTAAATATGTGAGGAATTGTTATCTGGCAAGGGTGCAAAGCCCTAGCTTTTTTTATTTGTATTAATGCATAAAATGATGCAGGCGATTTCTTCTCCAAAGGGAAATATGCTAGCCAGATTCCCCTTTGTCATCAACTCCATGTCGAAAACAGTTTACTTGTGCCCTGCTGCATCAGTAGCCTGATCCGCAGCACATGATCTGTTCATGGTGCTGAACATGTTCCAACGTCACGAGATGCCCATACGACCACTGCTGCGACTGCAAAGTCACTGTGGCACAAGGATGGCATTTAATATATGCTACCTGTACCAACATTTTGATGATCATTAGTATCCCATGCTGGTGGCAGGGTATCTCTAAAAATAAGCTCTGCTGAGTTTGTGCATAGTGCATGGCAGTACTTATGATCATGGCTGCCACATCTAAATTAATATTGCACATATATCAACTACTGTGAATCAACTTTGCTGTGGAAGGGAATGTGTATTCAGATCAGTCGGGCTGATACTGCCAAACAGCAGGACAGAAACACCAGAGGACCCAGCCTCTATGTTTTCCCCTTTGGGAGGGCTGATAACCCCATCCCCCAGAGACAGCCACACAGCAGGTATCTGTCCGTGCCCAAGTATCAAAGAAGCACATCCATTCAGAAGGAGTAGCCTCACTACAGGGTGCTGCATGTCCAAAGGCCTTTGTTGTCCATAAGGAGGGACGGCAGTGGGAGTAGGACCGGCAGGAGGGTTCTGGTCAATGGAAGAAGCCTACCCAATCGTGTCTCTTACTGTCTCTCTTTCCTTTTCGTGTCCCCTCCACTTCCTCTGCGGCAGAGCACTTTGTGTGGAACAACAACAGGGCACAGTCCTCTGAGGCCAGGAGAAGGAATGTGTCCACTAAAACAGGCTAGCTTTAGACTTATTACCTGGGGACTTGTGCCTTTAAAAGAAGGGGCCACTCACCTCTTCAGCAGATTCCGCTCAGTTCCTCTTGGATCCTTTAAGGCTGCAAAGTCATCCCGAAGAACCCATTGTAATTTCTTTGGGACAGTTGTACTGTCCTAAGCCCTTAGCCTTAGGTGAAGAAGGAGCCTTCCAAGACGGAAGGAAGATCTGTCCCCTAACCACTGCCAGGGCACATTGGGATTGATCAGTACTGTGCACCAGGACCAACCACTCTGTAACGGATCTCCTAATGCGAAGGGAGCAGATCCTGAGTGGAAGCATCCTATCCTCGAGTCTTCTGCAGAGGTATCATATCAACCAGAGGGCCAGACCTGCTGAATCTCCCTGTTCTACCGCACCGAATCAGTTGCTCCAAGTTTATTGCATCTTGAATGAGAGGGAAGGCACAGGCGCTGGTGTCTGTGTTCCTCCAACCATCCAAACTATTGCTTGCATCTAAACCAGCTTGACACTGCATCGTGTCCTAGCGAAGCACTACACCTGCTAGGTTCAAAGCACCTGCTACACGCCAGGACCCAAACTGAATTTCTGGAGAGTCACTCGCTGACTCTAACCGGGGGTTAAAACCATGCCTCATCCCAGCTAGCACTTGAACTGCCGTCTCATTGATCGCACATCGACACACCCAAGATCACTACTTCGATGACCGACAGCCACCAACTTAAACCACTGCAACCTCAATCATTGACCACTCCCAGCGGTTAAAGCCTGACTCAACCTGGCCAACTGCGAAACATTTCTGGGCCCTCCCAGACCTGCATCATTTAACAGCCACTGCTCTAACACAAGAGCACTTGCATTTGCCCCTTCTCAATGCCCGCATGCTACTGGGGTCGCCGCAATCCTATGTGCCAAAACTGAGCCTGATCAGCTTGCATTGACGTTCGAACCAGGGTCTGACTGCATCAGCGCACCAAAAACTAAATCCTCATACTGTTGACCGTGAACACCCCCACGGTCCACTTGGACCATAGAGACTGCTTAGGTCAGGATCACTCCTGTTTTCAACATATCCTTTTTATGGTAGTAGCTTACCTACTACCTCTGGAACTACGCTCAGGGTGCTACTTTGTCCAGTCTGGTCTGGTTTTTCCTTTGGGTGGTTTTTTGTGTAGTAATCTCTTTCCGTTTTTTGTGCAGATGGTGTGTTTATTAAAGTGCTTATTTTATTATATAACCTTGATTTGACATTCCCTTTTGTTTGGACTGTTATACTTTGTTGTTTGGGTCACTACTGGTTCACCTTCACACCACACATGAAAATATAGCCTTTCCTTGGCCCACGTTACCACGGTATCAGTTAATATTAACCCCACCAATAATATTGCCATGTATATGGTAGTGGGGAAAGGCCATGGGTGATATTATTAGTGGTGATCATTTATGGGGTTATTGGGACCGGGGGTTGCAGCGATGTCCCCCGCTCCATTAAAAAAGTTATGGGGGTTGTGGGCGTGTCCCCCACAGGTTCCATGGCTTAATATCACTGCAAAAATATTGCAATATTCTTGTATGGCAATATTTTTGCAGGAATATTAACACATCGAACCGTTACCACAGAAGGCAAAGGAGATATATCACTCCTTTGTCATCACTTACTGCCCCTGTTTTACCTTTATGATTGCATTGTGTTTTGGTTTGTTGATGTGTGAGGGCTGAGTCTGCCATTTTACCCTGAACCATCCTTGTACTCCTGCGAGGCAGAATCCAATATGTCACAAAATACAAGAATGGAAGATTGAACTTGTACTAAGTCACCAATAAAACATGAATGGACCATTGAATTGGTACTGACCCTAGAATATTGAGGGGAAGAACAAAGCTCTATGGAATATGCATACATTCATGAATAGAGGATTGATTTGGTATTGAGTCTCCATATAATCATAATTTGAAGATTGAATATATCCTGTGTTTACCCCCTTGCATGAATAGAGGAATGGCCTTGTGCTCGGTCTCCCTAGAATCACAAAGTCTATTGAATTGATGAAAGGATAAGTTGAGGAAGCCTATTAAAAAAATGTCTGCTTGAGAAAGGGGCTGTGAAAGGCCATTTTAAATTCTGGCTAAATTCTCCTACGGAACATCTTGACTAGGAAACCAATGAAGGAGCTCTTTGGTTCTTGAGCTGCCTCAACTAAAGACAGCGTTAACATGACTGAAGTAGGAGAGTGGAAGACCAATGTGCGATCTCTTGTAAAACAGTGTCATCATTGGCTTTATGGAACCTCAAATACCTTGAGTTTGTTCATGTAGATTTTTCAAACAGGAGATGACCTGCACCTAAAATTACCATTTGATTTTGGTAGCGCGTTTGATACTTCCTTTTCTGAATATCACAAGTATACTTCATGTTAGTTGGTCTCCCAAATAGCATGCTCTTCTGTACCATAGACAGTGATTATGGGCATTGTGTGACAGGAAGTTCTAGTCTTGTCAGATATAGTCCAAGACGTACTTTGACCAATGGTCGAAGGGAGCGGGAACGGTCGGGAGTGGTGTGCCACTACTTTTATTTTTTTACTGTTAACAGCTCCACTACTTTTTTTACCATTTTCACCATTCCGGAAACTGTTCTTTATTAAGTTAAAGCACACTTCTCCACTCTACCACCGGATATCAGTTAAAGCTAAATTGAAATCTATTTCAACTCAATTGGCTGTCCACCAGCATGGCTGCAACCCTTGCAAAATGTATTGCACTTTGCTCCCTTCCTTCCTACTCTGTGAGTGATCTGAAATGTTGCTTTCTGATCCATGCTTAGTGTCACAAAACAAGCTGTCTTAGACAACAGATAGAGCTTTGACAACCAGGGATGAAGAGTGATTAGAACATACACATTATAGGCACGCAACGAACCGTGATAATTCCATGAATGATATGTTTGATATTTGATATAGTGATGACCCAGCGCAGAGCAGCAGGGGACAATGTACATGGGTCATCTCATCTGGGCCCGATTCGTAGAAAGGGGGCATCAGAGAAGTTGCAGATGAGGCTCCATGCAAAGTGTGATTGAGAATGCACTTCTCTATGCGAGGCTCTTAATGGGCATCCCGTGGAAATGATGCCCCAACAATGCATTGCTGTCCTTGTGCAGGGGAAGGAAATGCAAGCGAGACAGCTGGAGCTGATATTGCTGCTGTCTAAAAGATCTTCTATCCATTGAGCAATGCACTACGCGTGTGCCAGACCAGCACAAGTGGCAGTGTGGCTTTGCAAAGGCAGACATTACACGGAAAGGGCCCCGCCATCTCACGAGATGCACATTACATTGTATTCACAAAGGCGGTGTGACTGTGTGCATAAGAGATGCTGTCATGCCCACGTGTTTCGAAATGGACCCACACCTTTTTATTGTACAACTTAAGGACATTCGCACCCGCATCCCTTCCCTTGGTGAACGTATTTTTGTAAATCTGGCATCGTTGTAGTAGGTAGAGGCATTACAAAAATGAGGTGCTGTGCCTAGAATCACACTATTTGTGATGGCCGATTAGCAATAGATTACAGGAAGGTACTGATGTGATGGGAGGGGTGTGCCAAACAAGAATTGAGACGTCATTAGCCAGCACATTGACCATTTGTTTTCTTACATTTTTAGTTTTCGTTATTTGTATTTTAGGAGTCAAGGCAAAGGGAAATAATGTGTTTTGCCCAGAAGCAAATAACTGTTGGTCAAGTGACCAGGCCGCCAGTTTCCAAAATTGCAATTGAACCATTTCCTCACATCGACTCCATTAGACACGTTGTTTAGTGTGTTACAGGAATGTATATTCGACAGCTCTGTTGCCACCGTAGGCTTCAGAGTGTGTAACGGGTGAAACGAGACAAAGAAAACAACACGTGGGTTATTTCCTACTAAGAAGATCTGTAAGAAGCCCTTAAGCAGAGCTGTGGTTATACAAGCAAAAGGGGCTCCCGTTCGGCACTCGAGGATGATGGCACTGGGAGGGCCCAAGTGGGGATTAGCACAAAACCAACACTGTCTGTGCCTGTTCAGGTAGCTCATTATTGGCAATGCAGTCTGTCCTGGTGGCAGTTTACAGAAACTAACAAGTCACCGAGGATTCGTACTCAAAGTAAGTGCACGAGTGTGATGTGCACTGTGCATTTCAATTGAGGATACATAATAGCATGCTCTTGGAATTTAACACCACAATGCTCAAGCAATCAACATAAACTCCCTCTGTGGCAAACACTAGGAGTTATAAAAACAGCTTTTACACCTAATCTCTTGCACTAGAAGATGGTTGCAATTCGAAAATGGAAAATATGACAACTATTCAACAAACATGCATTGTCTTTCTCTAAATGAAATATTGGTAGCATAGATCAGCTAAATCGTTGAATATACCCTCTTCTTTACATATACCAGGTTTCCATTATTTCGGGATCTTGTTTCACTACCTGACCGTTTTCTTTTCAAATGATTCAGGCATAAGGAAGAAACACATCCCTCACTGCAAAAACCTACAGATACCACATCTTTAAATAAATCAGATTAAGTGGACTCTGACCACCCCTCAATTGTATATATCTACTCATCTTTCTTAAACAAAATTGTATTTTTACTTGGGAAATGACCTGGATTGTGGGCTGCACCAGCTTGTACTAGCCACCCAGAGCAAGGTAAGCGCCTGAGTGAAACGAGGGGAGTGATCAACTGCAGCTGTTCCTTTGACAGCTGGTACAATACACCCTCCACCCCTGATGTCATTCGGACCATTAGCACACGGTCAAAAGATTACAAGGCCAATGTCTTTTTTTATTTTGTTTGGTTTGTGCAGAGGAGCAAAAGTACTTTACCAGTAAAATAAACATACATAGATGCAAATCATGTAAAAGATGAAGCGACATCTGCACAGAGTTCCTTTGTTTTTTTATGGTGGATGAAAAGAAGCTCAGGATGTGTAGAAAGAGATTGTGGACAGTGAACACATTTGGGAGGGTAAAGCTTTTTCTTTGAACAGCAAAGTGATAGGGAAGGGCGCAGGGTTGCGAGGAGAGAGCCAATGGCTTGCTGGGAACATGGCCTTGTACTGTAGAATAAAGCCCAGGATCTTCAGAATCTGATTGGTCAGAGATCGCTCCCTGGTTCCGATAGACAGAAGAATTATAGTTTCCAAGAGGCCCTCTATTGTTAAAGCCATGTTGAATGTATTTTCATCGTGGTGTGCAAGCAGTGTGTTAGGTGGAAGCGCGGGAGGAGGTTCTGCCTGTGGCTGCTCTCAGTGACTCATTGGAGTTTGGGACTGTCTTCAGCACGTACTACCTTTTCAATCCACTTTCTATCTCATTTGAATTGGCAAGGATTTCCAACAAATACACAGCACATGCGCGGAGCGCTGTGCGGTGTGCGAGCAGTGTGTTTGGTGGAGGCGTGGAAGGAGGTTCTGCCTGTGGCTGCTCTCAGTGACTCCTTGCAGTTTGGGACTGTCTCCAGCATGTTCTACCTTTTCAGTCGTCTTTCTATCTCCATTGAATTGCCAAGATATTCCAACAAATACACAGTGAATCTGCAGAGTGCTGCACGGTGTTCGAGCAGTGTGTTAGGTGGATGAGTGGAAGGAGGTCCTGCCAGTGGCTGTTCCCAGTGACTCCTTGCAGTTTGGGATTGTCTCCAGGACGTAATACCTTTTCAGTCCACTTTCTATCTCCATTGAATTGCCAAGTATTTCTAACAAATACAATGCGCATGTGCGGAGCACTGCGCAAGCAGTGTGTTAGGTGTTTGGTGAGCGGCGAGCTGCGAATGTGACTCACAGTTTTTTGGGAAAGATCCTACCAGCACTAATCACTGTTTTGTACTATAACTCAGCACACTCAGACAAAGCTAATTGGACATACAGATTTTAACTTACTGGTGACATTGGAACTCCTTCTTTCCTTGTAAACTAAAGTGAGGTTTGCTGGCTGCTGCCGCCTATGCTTGATTTGATTACACCGTAATATTTAATCGGTGAACTAGTTGCTTGGCTAACCTGCGTCTGTATCAGCTTTGTCAATAGTGGCGTCCTTGAGCTTTGCTCGTGAGCCGCCGGCGTGGGTAGATTTTCCGCTTTACTGATAAAACTGTTGCTGCCCCTAAACGAGCGGTGACTGCTGAGCCATGCTCTTTTGCCGCTGGTCTCGACGTACTATCAGCTCGTCGGATAACCCCCCTGCTGCCTTTTTATGAGCGGTGACTGCCGAGCCTTGCTCTTTGAGTCGCTGGTCTGGACATACTATCAGCTGCTCGGATAATCCCTCTGCTGCCTTTTTACGAGCAGTGACTGCCAAGCTTTACTGTTTGAGACGCTGGTTGTGGGTGAAGACATAGACTCACTGCAAATTTTTCTTCTGCCTGTCTACTAATCAGAGTGGATAAATATAAAGCTGCCTAGTAAGCTTGAAGCTAGTAAGAAGAATCAGAACTGTAGCTGAACTAAAACTACTGGAGAAGTAAGCGCTTAGACTGTTACTGCCAAAGAAAATAAGATAACAGACTTATTTCCAGAACAACCTGTAGTAGTAGAGATCCACGAGGAACCATTGACTACAGATGGGGTGCCGTCTGAAGCTGCTTCCATCTTGGCTGACTTTGACAATAACAACTCATTGCTCAATTTATGCTACAGCCTTGAAGGCCAGATAGCTAACCTGGAGCGAAATAACCCCATGGAAAATGTACAAGCTGGTGTAGTGGGCACAATTTATGCCCCTAGTGAACATGTTGAGACCGTAGAAAATGTGCCTTTATCTTTACCTTTGTCTAATCCTAACAGACTCTCCTGTACCACCAGGTTAAGTGTGCTGGTGGACAGGTCTACTGAGTCTAACATTGAAAGCAAAAAGCAGTCCACGCTGTCCGATGATGGTTCCGGTGTAAACTGCAACTGCAAGACAAAATTTAAAGATATGGAAGCATCTCTACCAGTTTTACTCTGAAAATCCTCTTGAAATTGTGTCATAATATTTTGTGCCTAGTGGAAAAGAATACTGCATTACTCAATCACATTGTTACAAGAAAGGGGATATCTGAGTTGCCACATAACCATTTGCCTAGACAATTTTTACTGACTCCCATTGTACAGGGAGGATCAGTTCATGCCAACTTGGAATCCATGTTAGTGGAGATTCTGGCGGGTGACGAAACTTTTGACAATGAGCATTGTCATCTATCTAAGAGAGAAAAACGTAGAAAGAGGAATGCGGCCTCTGACTTGAAGGAAAATATGCCTGTGGGGGTAGTGGGCGAACTTACTACTGCCCCTCCCTCCTCTGCAATTCCTTCTAAGCACATACCTTCTAAAAGAGCACGAAAGAGAGTAGCTAGGAAAGCCAAAAGATTGACACTTAAAACGGGCAACCTCACCTCTTGGTTGGTAGGGGCTTAAATACCTAATGATAAGCCCATAAAATCTGTTGAGGATAATTTGGAATCTAGTATAAGTGATACAGAGACTGAACAGATGGATACTACTAGTGATAGCAGTATAATATCTGTCGAAACACCTATTCAGATGGTTGTGAAAGGCAGAGTCAGTCTGCCTAAGTGCCCTAGTACTAATTGGAAGGCAAATATGGATAAAATAAGTGATAAAAATGTGCTGCTGGCTAAAACATCCCTTGCTATATCTGCGGGGTGGAAGAGTTTAAAGAAGCCCATATATAGAAGTCTGCTGCTTGAGATCCTCCATTCACAATTACAATTGAGAATGGTGAAAAGCAGTGACTTTAAGCTTGTGGAACAATGCCCTAAAGAGCTGACCAAAGTGCACTCTTTCTGGGAGGCAGTGATTTGACTTATTAGAAATGCTAAACCTGACCTAAAAAAATATGGTTATGAAATTGATGTTAATTCGGTGACAAAAAAGCAGACAAAATTCCGAGAGCCACTTAATGATGAACTAAGCTCAAAATGTAGCTGCTAAGGATGATATCACCAAATCGCATTGGGAATGGTTGTGCTCCTTGTTGCCACCCATCAACAATCAAAGATGGGGTAAATTAGCTATTGTATCCTGGAATACACATGGCCATAGTCATTATTTTGGCAGTACAGGATCATGTGATATATTTAGGGATGCTGAAATAGTCTTTTTGCAGGAGAAAGGGCTTTTATCTAACCCCATTTTTGAGGGTTATACTGCATATTTTATGAATGTAAAAAAGGGAGAAAGGGGCAGGCCCTTTGGAGGCTTGGCCATTTTGGTACGTAATAATGTTAATTCCTCTGAATGTATTCATATGACTAATAGTCCGAATCTACTGATGGTTGAGATTCTTATTGATGGGGGGGGGGTCTCAAAATTGTTCTGGCAAATATCTATGATCCTCCTGGAGATGGGTGTACACTTGATATCCAACTTAACATCTATCAATGTTTAATTGACAGATTTGCTGTAGATGGAGAGGTACATATTGTTCTGGGGGGTGATTTGAATGCCAATAACCTGTATGATTACCAGAATACTATGAGCAGGGATGAAGTGAGAATCAACCTTAATGTAAAATCAGAATGGTTTCGGTAATGAGAAATTAGCGCTAGAGCCTACTTGGACCAATGGCCAGTATTCTTCAACTATTGACTATATCTATCTTAATGCTGCTCTCTATGACCTCATGACTCAGTTCACCACTCAGCCTACCCTTTTTAGTGACCATTCTCTATTGACTTGTACGTTAATGGTGAAGATCACTGAAATACCAATTTCTGATAACATTGGGGGAAGTTGTAGGGATGAGCAATGGAAATCATTTGGGATGGTCCGATCGGAACCTAAGTAAAGCCAGCAATTGGAGTAAGTGCCTCCAGATTAAAGAAATGATTAAGATGACTGTGGAGGAAGCTGTTGAAAGGATATGATGCCAATGGGACACAAATTGCTTCCTTATCCTTCAACAACTCACTCTGTTTCCCCTTTTGACAAAATAATACATCTGGAAAAGACAAAAATGTGTAAAGCAGTTAAAGCCATTAAATACGCTGCCTCTTCCTGTGCCTCATATAACTTGGAAAAATGTAAAATAAAGAACAACTATAGGAATTGGGTATATCAATATAGAGCCTCTAATGATAATGCAAATTGGCAAGCTATGGTTAAAGTTCTCCTGGACAGGGGACACTAAAAAACTGTGGGCAAATTTCAGAGCGGTCTCCAGTAAAATCAATAAAGAGCTGGCTTGCTGTGTAGACAGCGAAATGTGGGTAAAACACCTTGAGGAAAAATATAGGGGAGAATTTGTGAGTTTGGTAAAAAAAACATACAAAATGTCACAATACATCGAGATGAAGTCATAGACACTATTAAGAAGCTAAAAACATCTCAATCCTCTGGCCCAGATAGTCTGTGTAACATCATCATCAAGCAAAATGCTGAAATTTGGTCTGACATTATACTCATTATCTTCTGCAAAATCATAGATACTGGAGTGATACCCAAGCCTTGGAATACCTCTATAACTATACCCATATTTAACAATGGAAACAGAAATCTGCCCACAAACTATCGTCTATTAGCCCTTAACGATGCACCTAGCAAAATCTTTTGCACATTAGTCCTTTGGGGAAAGAAATATGTGGATTTCCCATAATAACAGAATGGGGGGTGAGTGGGCACCGCTGTATTTCTTTTTTTCTCTCTTCAGTTAATTGATCAAAATTAGTAATTGGATTAGCAGTTATTTGGTCCTGTTGCCATATGCCTCCCCATTTGCACTGTGGGGTGGTACAAAATATATGACCAGGTTTTTTGTCCCAGTCGGCTGGAAGGACTTACGTGGTATCCCACTGTTGGTTATTTCTTGTTCTCTACTTAGAAATACATATTCCTCTTCATTAAAAACACTCCAAGACTTTGTATGAATTCAATTGTAACTGTCTTTATTAGTTAAGACTATCTTGTAATAGGCCTGTTGCAATAATTGCTTTTTATCCAATGCATTTCGGTCTTTTTATGACCTTCTTCAGGGACTGTGTGTGCAATTTTCCTTAGCTTCTTGGCCTTTTTCTTATATTCTTTGTTTTGGAAGGTAAATCCAAAGGTTTTTTTTGTCCACTCTGAGTTAGCTACCCTCGGAATCTTTTTTCTCGTCTTATATATGCTCCTCTTTTGTTCCTCTTTTGTTATTTTGGATGAACTGTTTTCGGTGTGTTCGAAGACAGCAGGGCACCTCACTCACGTAGACGTATCCCATAATAACATCCTCAATAAAGCCCAAACTGGGTTTTGCATGGGTTTCTCCACTGTGGACAATATCTTTATGGTTAATACCTTAGTCGAGCAAGCCAATAGCCCTTCTGGGTTACCTCTTTATATTCTTTTTGTGGATTTCCTGTCTGCATTTGATATGGTAAAAAGAAGCAGGCTGTGGGCAAAACTCGAGTATATGGGCATGCCGGCCCATCTACTATATATTTGCAGACTAATGTATGGACAAAACACCACTAGAGTAAGGCTGAATAATTTGGGCTTAAGGTCTGAGCCTATATCAGTTAAGATGGGAGTCCGACAGGGCTGTGCCCTGGCACCTATGTTCTTCAATCTATTCATGGCTGATTTCGGTGAAATCTTAGTTGAAAAAATGAATGTTTCCCGAGGATTGGCATGAACAAGCTGGGTTGGATCTGCTATGCAGACGATGTTGTTATGTTTGACAATACTTATGTTGGTATCTGCAATAGTGTAAGGGCAGTCTGCTCCTATGCTGACAAAAATGGACTGAAAGTTAACGTCAACACTGACACAATTTATGGTCATTGGCCCCAGATGATGCAAGAAGACCTCTATCCCTTGCAGTATTGGTACTATTAAAAAGGTCAACTCATATAAGTACCTTGGTTATGAAGTTGTGTCAGAAACAATTGGGCCAATGAGGTTCTGCAGCTGAATAAGAGGGCCAAGGTACTTTCCACTATGGTAGCGGTCTTGTCCTTCTCTAAAAGATCTGCAGGATATAGTTTATGGGGGATACGCAGTATCTATAGACAGAAATTAGCATCAACCTTTCTCTATGCCCTTAAGGATTCTCTTATTGATTGGACCTCATGGGCTGACAAAATTGAAGGATTGATTTGGAGTAGAATTCTGGGACTGAGCAACCACACACCTATTGAGGCTACTAGGCTGGAAATGGAATTAATGCTTCTCTCTACTCTCATGAACTTAAGCAGAGTTGTATTTTAAGATTATGCTCTCGCCACCTCATTTGTTTCTGTCTATATTACATACCCTGTTGGATAGTGGTACCAGTATGGTGTTGAATAAATTTAAGACCATGAATGAGTGTTTTTTCGACAGGCTGTGTTGGACACCGATCTGGGAAAATGGGGAAGGTGCACTGATGAAATCTTTAAATAACTCTGCTGAGAAGCTCGATTGGGTTAACAGTTATGAGAAGGTCGCTAAAATGAAGTCCCTCTACACCTTCTCCAGGATGGTCTTTAACTACAAGGAAACCCAAGAATATCCAAAACTTCTCCCCTCTAGGGTAGCACGTTGGATTTTCTTGAATATCAGGCTAAATAGCCTTGATGTGCTTGAAATCAGTGGTGCTTGGGCTCGAATCCCTGTACATGAAAGAACTTGCAAAATCTGTTTTGATAGGCAAGAAGCTGAATCAGCTAGACATGTTCTTACTAAATGCAGTGGGATGAGATCTACCTACGAACAATACTACTCTAAATGTGTTGAAGACATAGATGATATAGCCTGCAAATCATTTTGGCTGTGATGTATGTCCAGCTAAAGTCGTAGTAAGATCATTGCTATAACACAGGTATGGAAATGTGCGGATAAGCTCCTGCGAAAATTTGAAGAATGTGTTAAACTGTTGGAGGAACTTTAAAATCTGTCCTTTTGACATGGTAGATTTGTTATATCTGCTGGCTGAGGTTTCTGCCCTGCTATTTTTCCCTAGGATTATCTTGATTCCACATTACCTTGCCTTCTAATCTTTTTGTATTTTGATTCTCCTCCTTCTTTTTGAATCTTTCTTAATCTATTTATGAGTTAAATTTGTGGGATCGATCTCTATGGGTGCGCTAGTTACCACCCTAAAATAGTACCAAAAATCAGAGACTGAGTGCTTAATGTAAATGCTTGGCAGCGAGATGATCCAACCCCCTCAAACTTGCCACATAGTTTGTAGATAAATGTACAGAAGAGATTGGACTTCAGGAGAGTATCTCACACTCAAAACCAGTCTTTTCAGTGTAATTCTTAAGGTAGTCCAAGCAAATATTTCGAATGTCCAATTCATACAAAATATGGTCTTTTTATTCTCCAGTGATGGAGAAAAAAACAGCCGACACGTGTTTCGACCCCTGGTCATTGTCAAGGCCTAAGGTTAATCCAAGGTCATTGAACCTATTCACAATTGTTGAAATGCATAAATCTCGGTTATCTTCACAAGTGCTTCCACACACTGTGACTATTTAATAGTCCGATATATCTTAATCCTTAATGTCATTGGTTGATGTTGTGGATATTTATGCGTGTCGTGAACAGTAAGTTTGACACTTCAATTTCAGGAACACCATTTCTGGTAATTGTGTGATTAGAAATCCTTCATGTTTAGGGATTGATCCCAGTTCCCATTCCTGGTGCAAGCAATACAGCCCCCAGCAAACAGTCCTATTGAATAATATCCACAACATCAACCAATGACATTAAGGATGTCATCATGTCATCAATGACATTTGTGATATCATCTTTGATGTCATGGGTGTTAGTCCTTGCTGTGCACAGTGGTAGAACGAGTTATGGTTACTTAGCTCACCATAACTGGTGAATTTCTATAACAATGTATTTCCATTGAATTGCATAGGTTTTTACTAGTGCAACTTAACCATAACATCCCTTTAACAACATTTTTTCACAGAATTTCTTATGTGTTTCTCAGGATACCTTTAGTTTGTAAAGATGTACTGTACAACATACTGAAACTGCTAGCACCATGTTAATGGGCACAGCAGTCGCAGACTATGCATCTGGTTGCGGACTTCGGGTGGCATCCAACCTGCTCAGAAAGGCAGGGGCTTTCTTACGTAGTGGTACCATTCACCAAACCCAAGGAACATATACAAACAGCACCATGTGCATGAAGTGCAAGGGAAAATATAGGAGGTCTGCAAACTGTGTACTTATGAAACAAATAGCACAAAGGCATAGGGAGAACACCATAACGGAATGCGCCAACAACGTCTGCCTTCAGCAATCTTACAGCACTGCTACTTTACATGGTAACAAAGAATGAACGGGCAGAGTAAGGACTGGAAAGTACTAAGACCAGAACGTTACTACAATGTAGTAAGCACACTGAAGTTTGTCTGATAATTGCACAGGTGGTGCAGTATACAACAGTTGACAAACATAACGTTTTTTTTTTTTACGCAGCAATGGCAAGCACCTTTGAGTGCTGGAAGAAAATTTCCGTCATGATGCAATGACTTCCAATAGTAACCCCATTGGTACGCACCGTAGTCTGAAATGTAAAATATGTAATATCTGTTGCTTCATTTACACTTAACAGATTTTCTTTAAGAGAACATATTGGAAAGGAAAGCAAGGCAGCACAAGTGGCACCCTTTTGACAACAACATTCGGGAACAGGAAAGGAAAGAAACTCTGAAAATAGCAAATTGGACAGCCTGGAAGGTAAAATGGAGGAATTGGTGAACAATTTTACAGCCTTAAAAGATGACGTACAAGGACATAATATGGTCAAAATGAAATACCACAGCCTGACCTGAATGTGTACCCCTTCCCCATTTCACAGCTCGCCATCCCATCAAAATCTGTGTGATTAGAGACGTTACGCTGTTACCTCAGTCTCTTCCTCCCCTCACAACCAACTTGTGCAAATCCATAATTCCCCACAATTAGTATCCACTTCTGCTACCCGTTCCCTTTCCTAATGGCATGTATAAATGTGTGGAAGTAAACATTGATATGTAAGTTGTTGCTGAGTGTACATGTGCCTTTTCCTTTGGTTTTAAAATGCTGTTATGACTCAGCAGCGCACAGTACTGGTGGGAATTACCACAATTAAGGAAAAGGGAGGTGTCTTACTGACACCGCACATGCCCGGCGTATCCACAATCACAATGGAGGCAACTGTACCACGCCAGTACTAACCTCATTTCTGCACTTTGTAAACCACCTATAACTTGTTTTTGGAGCAGACGTTTGTCCATTGCACAAGAACGCGCATGTGCATCTCTTCCTCTATCTCCTGGTAACACTGCCCCTGTCCAGCATATGCAAAGAAACTTGTGATGAACTTTAAGTAGGTCAAGGTGCCCACCCACATCCTACAGGTAGCTGTACACATAAACATCCCACCTACAATACCCTACAAACACCCAGCGTGCCCCAAAATGGTTGGCACACATGTGTCGCACTATTAATTACTGCAGAGACCCCAACGGTGTGCATAGGACACCTATGCATATGCCTACAAAATATTCCACCCAAAACGCATCCTGCGACAGCCATCCCAATGGAGAACATGAGCGACATCACCATGGGACTGCAACCACATTGCGCGTGGGCCCATATGGCACAGACACGATCCGGACCCTCGACCAGTGGAAAAGTGTAATGTTCTGCGATCTACAAAGTGTTATTCGGAAAAAGCATGCTTACAAACTCCCCAAAATGTGCCATTGCACATGTATGTATTTGGATCAATGAGGTAGGTCTCTTTGCCATTTGCAAGGTCTCTGCAGCAGTCATACAAATGGTCACACCCCAGACCTGCTCCAAATTCTGTTTGTAGCTTTTCAGAACAGAGTAGCAGCCTACATAGCTGTGAGCTGCAACTGAGTTTGGTACAGTTTGCGTTATGCTACATTACCTTTGCAAGTAATGTCAACCATGTCAGTCCGGCACACTATGCACAGCAATGGAGAGAAGTATTGATGCCCCTGTGAAGCACACCCTCAGTACTGATAATCCTCACTATCCCATTCCCATGGGCAGCATGCTCACAATGGAAGTATGTGGCATGTGCGCTTCCCGAAGTACCCCGAGGGCTGAGCCCTAGTAAAGCAGTAACAGCCCTTCTTCCCTTTCCACTATCTTCTTTCCAGCAACCCCTCATTCGGTACTGATAAATAGTCACACATGCATCCACCAATCACAGTGAAGAGCTAACCATGTAACACTATCAGTTCTGAACAACATTCCTCTGCGTAGACATCACACCCAGAAATGTAATTGCGCAATCCCATAGCCTGCCCAGTCCCATTTCCATGCCCACCATCCTCAAAAGCCCCAGATGTAGCTTTTGTGCTGTGTGCGGGCGTGGAGGAATAAATTGCAACCACGGTAGGGGATTTCGTTATCAGTGGTGGCTCTGAAAAGAGCAATTGTTTTGTAGATGCTTCTAGAGAAACACCTTATTTTCGGTTTTTTTTCTCCTCCTCACATTCATACAATTAACTTTTCAATGCCTCCTGTATCTGGGTAAACAAAAGAGCACCACCAATGCTGGAGAAAGAAATGCCATTTCCATGGAAACACACCACATTTCGAGAATGAATGCTTTCATGGTTGCAGAAGAACATCCCACGAGTGGACAAAAAAATCACACATGCTTCTTTTGATGAGACCCCTTCCAGCCTCTGGCTGGACACAGCATACATTAGGATAGTCCCCTACTCTTCTTGGTGTTATGGCAGAGAAAACCACCTGGGCAGTGTAAAAAAGCATCTTCACTGCCTTCATTAATGTCTTCAGTTGATGGAACACACGTGAACAAGTCATGTAAACCAAATGCATGCCGCCATAATGCACAATGACAATGTGCACTTTAGCAAAACTGGCCACTTGTCTGCAAAGGTCAAGAAAAACGCCAAAACTGTGGACATGAACAGCTCACCACAATGCGTCCACTCCTTCCAAACCAAATTCACCATCAACATGCCTTTTCTGGGCATATTTGTGCAGATCTATTACAAAGGCATCTCCCAAAATCAATACAATGCATTTCTCCATGTCAGCCCCCCTCACTACACAGAGTAATGAAAAATAGTATTACTGCCCATTCCTGTGAACCACACCCCCAGCACCTGATTGGATAATCCCCACAGTCCCATTCCATTAGCCCGCATGGTCAGAAGCGCAGACTGTGGCACATGCGCTTCCCCAAGTACCGCGAGGGCTGCGCCTTAGTAAAGCAGGACCAGTCCTTTTTCCCTTTCCACTATTTTTTGTCCAGCACTAACTCATTGGGTACTGTTAAATAGTCACACACACATCCACCAATAACATCAAAGATGTCAGCATGTAATACTCTCAGTTCTGTACAACACTTCATATGTACCGTTACACAATCAGAGTGCAATTGCAGTGTGATTCGAAAGCACCTCCAGTAGAAAGTTCTGTAAAACTACCCAAGATTTCTGCATCCACATTCATCCACATGGCCACCCAACAACGCAAAGTACAGGTAGAAATATTTTCTGTATACTATTTTTACAACTCTGTTAAAAGTGCCTCTGAGCAGGCTGTCTGCCAATGAACGTCCACAATGTACTTACATGACATTCTGTTCTTTCTCCCATCACCTATCATGTAGTGCCACTGCAATGGAATATGCTTCCAATGTTTTCATTTACCCATATTAGCCATTCTTATATCCAAAAAGTAACTGTCTTCATGCCTTCGACAATGCTATACATTTTGTTCTGCACTTACCCATCTCCTACAAAATGTGTACAAATATTGCAGAAAAGCAGTATTCAATGTTTCTTAGCAACATACATCAAGTACATACAGTGCATGCATACAAACAGAATGCCGTCCCCTTATCTTGCACACTTCCACCATAGCTTAATCAGGTTTCTGTACAAATAGACCTTCTGCCACAGTTTTTGCGTACACACCACAAGCACAAACCTTACTGAGCAATGCGTTAGACTCCACAGTTCCATTTCCATGCCTGCCATCCTGAAAAGGGCCAGATGTGGCACGTGTAATCCTGAAATTACTGCGGAATCTGCAGTGTTATTGTGCTAGGAAGCGTGGGGGGGTGAAATTTGAAACAGTGTAGGCGACTGGGTCTGTAGTGCTGGCTCTGAAAATATGTATTTGTTTTTTTTGTTTTGTGTTTTTTTTACGTGCTTACAAACAACCTTTTTTTTCTCTTTACATATGTTTCTGATTTTTACTGAATTCTGGTCAATGCTTCTTGCACAGTGTAAAAGAAAATGGCATTGCCTATCGCGGTCAAATAAAGGCCATTTCTATGGAACCATTGCATATTTTGCAACCTCATGATCTAATGGTGGGTGGAGAACATCCCAGCAGTGCGCATAAATTCACACATGCTTCTGTTTATGAGACAGCTTCCGAGCTATGGCTGGGGACAAATTACACCGGCATGGTCCCATACTCCTCTTGGTGTTCTGCATGAGAAAATGACCTTGGCAGTGTGGAAAATCTGAATCACTGCATTCAGCAACTTCTTGAGGTGATGGAGCAAACGTCCATACGACATGTAACCCAAATATAGATTTCCATAATGCACCACAACAACATCAATGGTAGCCAAAGAGGCCACATATCTTCAAAGGCAAACCATTCCACAGAAACTGCACTCACAGTCCTTCCAACCCGAAATTAGCAGCAATGCCTCTTTGCACTGCACACCTGTACAGATGTTGCACAAAGGTATCACCCACGATCAGCACTGTGCATCTCTCCATTTCTACCAACCTCACTACACAGACTATTCAGAAAAAATAGAACCACCCCTTCCTGTCAAGCACACCCTGAACACCTGATTGGATAATCCCCACAGTTCCATTTCCATGCCCACCTTGCTCAGAATGGCAGGTTGTGGCACATGCGCTTTCCCAGCTTCAGTGAGGGCTGCTTCCCAGTAAAGCAGGGACAGTACTTCTTCCCTTTCCACTGTTCTTTTTCCAGCACTCCCTCATTGGGTACTGTGAAATATTCACACATGCATGCACCAATGACAGCCAAGACCTCTACATCCAACACTATCATTTCTGTACACTCCATATTTGCTGTTAAATAATTTGAGTGCCCGTCGCGTGTGCTTCCAAAGCACCTCCAGTAGAAAGTTCTGCAAAGAAATCCATGATTTCAGCATCCAAAATCATCCAGAGCGGCACCCATCACGACTTTGGCCATGCACACAAGAGTCCAGTCCTTGCCCACACCCAGCACAACATAAAGGAGCGATGCATGCGAACATGTGGCCAGATACGACAATACACAAATGTAACATAGCCAGCGGCACTTCTACCCAACCCCCACACCATAACACATTGATGCATAGAAACATGTAACAGTAAGCAGAATCCACAAACATACCACAGCCTCTGGTACCCCTAGCCACTTCCATTAACAGTTACTGTTAACCAAACCACAAAATCTTCACAACATTGGCCCTACTCCCACCAATCTCCACAAAGCAGAGTATCCAAGTACATAGAAGATCCACTTCAACCCTACCCTCTTCTATACTGACAGTATTCCAACACTGCACCCAGTGTCCACACTGCAGGACTTGTCACTGCACATCTCCAGCCATACACCGAAAACTGTAGCAATGACCACACCCATGGAACCACTAATGTACGCAGGTCAGCTCACTTCTGGTGCTCTATCAAGTCTAAAATGTGCTCCACAACAATTCTTTACAGGTCACCACCCTCTGACTGATGCAGAGTCCAAACTGCATTGCTGCGGTTCACAACAGTGGCCCTGCTCCCAACAGTCTATTCATTCCACAAAACCAATACTTCACAGAGCAGTACAGTAGTCAGCACTCCAAGCAATGGACACTACCCAGGCCCATAAAATATGCACTTCAACCCTATCCACTTCTATGCACACACTATTAAAACATTGCACCCAGTTGACACACTACAGTATCCAAGCACATCGAAGATGCACTTGAACCCTAACCTCTTCTACACTGAGAGTATTCTAACACTGCACCCAGTGTGCACACTGCAGGACTTGGCACTGCACCATCTCCAGTCATACACTGAAATCTGTAGGTTGTTCTAACAATGACCACACCCATGGAACCAACAATATACGCATGGCAGCTCACTTCTTGTACTCCCAAAGAACCAACAATGTATGCAATGTTAACAAACCACACACACAAGACAACAATCTCAAAACTATTTGCAACCAGGGCCCATAGTTTCCAGTGCAATGCCTCCAGCCATGCATGGAAGGGGCTACAGGCTTACCACGTGCAACACAGCATAGCACACGCTATGTTACAATGTTTATGTCACGTGCAATGCACTCCCCTTCTGCAGTGAAGCTGCCACCAGTCACCACTGTAAGAGGTCGTGGCACGAGCTACCATGCCGTAACGAACACTGCCTGCATTCCCCACACATGTCGCCTGTGGAGGGACCAGTAAATCGACGCAGTATGCATGGATAGTGCAGCCGCCACACCACTGTCTTATTCCACCTAATAACATATCTCATATGAAACACTCCTCACTCACCCGCCCTTTCCATCCCTTCTTCCCACCACCACATGGCGTAAAGTATGTTTGCCAGGCCCTTTCAGCGCCGTACTGTCCTCCGATACACCATGGCAGTGTTTCCCAAAAATGTTGACGCACAACAGGCTTCCCTCCAGCCAACCACGGCCTCGTCCAACGCTCGCCGACATCACGGTGTACTGCAAGCCAATGAGGCATTTGTCCACGGAGCAAACAGGGAAATGGGTCAGCTGAGCAGAGCCAGAAATCACACATTTTTTGAGACGTACATTTCAGTTCTTTTCAAGGAAAGTACTGGTTGGATTTCCACCAAACACACAAAGCACGCTTTCGGAACAAAGCCCCCGCTCTTGCTGCAAATTTGGTTAAAATCCATCCAGTTGTTCAGCCTGTAGGCGTGCGCAAAGTTTTTTCCCATTCAGCCTATGGTAAAAAAACAATTTTTTCAGACCCTCCCTATAATGTTGCCCCCCCTTGCACGAAACCTCACCAAACTTGCAGAAAAAATTCAGAGCGGGCCATATATTTTTTTGGCAAAGTTTGGTGAAGATTTCTCCAGGGGCAGCAAAGTTATAAGCTGCCCAACGAGTGGTTTTCCTATGGGTTTACCAATTAACCATAACTACATGGCTGCTACGGCGGGCCGTGTAATATGTATATGTATATATATATATATGCATACATATATATTCAAAGAAAAAACGCGGTTAAACTGACGTTATGGTTCCAAGTAAAACCGAAAAACCCCTGAGATTTGCCAGTTATGGCAAGCTAAGCCACCATAACTCCCGCCACCACTGTGCACTGCTAAGACTAACACCAAGGACATCAATTTTTAACGTCCTTTTAACAATGTTTTTTTTACTGAATTTCATAGGTTTTTAGTAGCGCAATTTAACCATAACACTGGCCAATCTATGTTAGGTGCATTGCAACAGGTTCTTAGACCGAAGGTAACCATGCTCACATATTTAGTTCATCTTCATTAATGTGTAGCAGATCATAGCTATCTCTTGACAATATATGGTTGCCATCTTCATTCCAAGTAATTCTTATAGTCATCTGTTTTTGCTTATCTGTTATTATATTTTCTTATCTGGGTCTCATAGGGACTTTAAATGTGTGTTTCAATTGATAATGAAAGCATCATAAGGCCGCCCTTTTTCTATACACGCTCAATTTCAGTTTCCAGGCAGCATCAGTTCCTCAAGGTTGAAAGATGCAGGCCTTTCTCAAAGGAGGCTCAACAATCAGCAGCAAACCCATCAAAGAACAAGCAGCTGCTGGAGCCAGCGCCAAAAGCAAGAAACCTAAACAAGTGCTGTGAGTGGAGAAATATCACCCAAAATGCATAGATGAAATAACTTTTCAAGTGCAAGTAATTGCAGTGTTGAAAAAAAATCATTGGTGAGAGCTGATGCCAGCCCCTACATCCCAGCCTGTGGTTGATGCAGACTGATCGCTGCAGATCCATCTACTTGTGACCTACGTCCATAACCATCAATCTGTCTGAGTGGGTGAGATCTAGGGATGAACATAAGTAGTCTATGGTTGAAGAACCCAGATGATTTTGGAAGGTTCATTTCCCTGGGATGTTTGGCTCAAGGTAAGTTGCTTGGCAATCTCTTCACAGAGCTTAGGCTTTAGGAGTACTTCCCTACCTAGTTCTGGTCTTTCTGGATCTGATTGAAGGTCAAAAAGACAGGCACAGACTGTAGAAGCCAGGGGTTCCTGTGGAATTATTCTGTATTGTTTAAGTATTAGTTCTTGTGGGTGAAAGGGTTCAGGGACTTCATAGAATACCTCTGAAACTCTCTCTCATTCTACTCTTTCCTCTGACCTGACTCACTCTGCAAGGCACACTCTGGATGCTCTGATATCCTCAGACCTCCCCCCCTCTAACCCTCTCACCACTCCTCCCACCTGGAGTGTTTCTCCTCTCCTCTTATCTCTCCCTCTCTACCGCTCAGGCCACGCCAACTCCAGCACTGCTGCCTACCTTCTCGTTCATCCGACTCATGAATCGTGTGTCAGTTGAGGCTTTCACCACCATTTTCTCTCCCCCTCCATCACCTGTGGTTGACTCACATCCTGACATAGCCCTTTCCATGCTCCACTCTTCTACCTCTGATACCATTGATGTTGTTGCCCATGCCATGAGGATCCGCTTGTAGCCCAAAGCCAAGTGCAACTCTTGGGACGATTCTGACCTCATCACCCTTAAACACCAGTGTAGGGTTTCCAAGAGGAAATGGATGGCTTCTTGTGCATCCTCTGACAAACTGTCCTGCTGCCTGCTCCAAAGGCAATACTGGCTCTCTGTCCGTTCTAAGAAGAGAGCTCACTTCCAAGCCCGTGTTTCCATGGCGTCTAACACCTCAGGCGAACTCTTTAAAATCTGCAAGGTGCTGGCCAATCTTGCTGCAGTCTCTACCTCTCCTGTCCCCTCCAAAGCCCTCGGCATGGCACTGGCCCCTCATTTAATCTCTAAAACCCAGGACATCCTGTCCATCATCTTGTCCTCTCCTCCTTGTTCCCCTACTTTCTCCTCTACGTATGTCCCCCCTCGGGGCCAACTCTCCTCCTTCTTTCTCTTCCTTTCCTCTGTTCTCCCCTGACAAGGTTTCTAGACAAGTCCGATCTATGAATGTCTCATCAAAACAGGTTCTTCCCTGTTACTCCAAAACCATTAAGGACCACATTGACACCCTTGATCCTACCCTGGCCTACTTCTGCAATCACTCCTTCAGCACTGGAGCCTTCCCTTCCCCCCTGAAGCACTCTCTTATGCACCCTCTTCTCAAGAAACCCTGAGCCGGACCCCTTCTGCCCGGCTAACTACTGCCCGATCTCCATCACTCCTTTCCTGGGCAAACTCCTGGAAAAGCTTGCCATCTCCCAGCTTAAACTACACACCAAATCTGTTGGCTGTCTCCATGACCATCAATCTGGCTTCAGAGCAGCCAGAAGCACAGAAACTGCTCTCCTGAACATCCATGAAGACCTGCTATCTAACCTTGATTCTAATCTCCCCTCTTTCCTCATCCTACTCAATCTCTCTTCTGCCTTTGACACAGTCAACATGCCATTCAGCTCAACCTTCTCCGTGATAATCTGGGTATCACTGGTCAGGCCCTGGCCTGGTTGACCTCTTTCCACTCTGACCGACCCTCCCAGGTCCAACTTGGGTCCTTCCTTTCCTCTATCTCACTCTCTACTTGTAGTGTTCCCCAGGGGTCTAACCTCCCACCTTGGCTTTTCAACCAATAATTGGCACCTCTCGCCCAGTGCATTGCAGCTCTCTGCTCCAACTTTCAGTGATATGCAGATGACGCCCAGCTCATTTTCAGGCTTCCCTCTGCCACCTCTTCTCCCTCTCTCATCTCCAACTGTCTCTCTGCAATCGAGGAATAGTGTGCCTCCAATTATCTCTTCCTTAATGCCAGGAAGACAGAGCTCCTCCTCATCGGCACACCTGCACCTTCCTTTCCTGTCACTCTGTGGCCAGCTTCAGTTGTCACTGTTCCGGCTCCCATCTGCGAGCCTAAGAACCTCGGGGTCATCTTCGACTCCACACTCTATTTTCTTCCTCACATCGCTGACATCTCTAAGAAGTCAAACTTCCAACTGCACCTCCTCAGAGGTATTCTTCCTTTCCTCACCTTTCCCGAGAGGTTCACTGTCTCCAGAGCTCTGGTTCTCTCTAGGATGGATTACTGCAACAGCCTCTTTCTAAATCTGCCTGCCTCTACTTTCCACTCTCTGCAACTCACCCAGAACAGGACTGCGTATCTCTCCAGCCCTGAATTCTCTTCATTGGCTCCCAGTTGCTACAAGGATCAAGTTCAAGACCGTCTACAATATACACAAGGCCTTCTTGGGCCTTATTACCTCATACTCTCACTTCAGAAATATCTTCCTACCCGAGTGCTTCGCTCCTCCACCTCCAACTCCTTCAGAGTCAGTCACTTCTCCAAGCAACAAGTTGGTGGTAGATCTCTGAAACTTGAGCAGTACCACCTCAGGTTCCGGAAGCACCTCAAGACATTCCTCTTTGCTTTTGCGTTCTCTCTTCCTCTCCCCTGCGGATCTCCTGTCTGATACTGCACTGGTCACCTGGTTACCCTCTGAATTCAGGTCCAGGTCTCTGCCCACCAGTTGCTCACCCGCACTGCTTCTTGGTAACCCTGCGCTTGGGTCTGTATCTGCAACCCTACAGTCCCCTTACCCGCACGTATTGGTCACCCGTTGTCTGCACTTACACTTGTACTTGCTACCTGCTGGCTGCACTACTTGTTGTTATTTTGATCTCATGTACTGCACTTGCCCCTCCCCGACACCTTCCCCTTCCCTCTCCCATGCACTTGCGGGATCTCAATGTAATTTGACCTAGTAAAATCGTTGTATTGTCCTCCCTCTTTGCCCCTCCCTTGCCTCATCGTGCCTTGAAACACTTGTGTATAGGAGCGTTATAATTGCCATATCATATCATATCATATCATATAGTTTGAGCACTAGTTTTCGTATTAACATAGAAATCCTATCCTAATCTCAAGAAAGGCAGAAGGGAAGGCGTAAGTGTTGGCAACACAGTTCTGCAGAGTTACACTGTTTGCAATTGTATACTTTGGCATGGGAGCTCGGCTCTCAGCTAATTTCGACTGGACAATTGCTCTTTGAAAAGGTTGTCACCACCGCAAATGCAGAAGTGAAGGCGTAAGTGTCGGTGACACAGATCTGCTGAGATGCACTGTTTACAATTGTTTACTTTGGTCTGGGAGCTCGCCGCTCAGCTAATTTCCACTGGACAATTGCTCTTCGAAAAAGTCGTCCCCAGCACGAATTGGCTTGCGAAGGCAGAAGTAAAGGCGTAAGTGTTGGCGACACAGTTCTGCAGAGATACACAGTTTTCAATTGTTTACTTTGGCCTGGGAGCTCGGTGCTCGGCTAATTTCCACTGGACAATTGCTCTTTGAAAAAGCCTTCCTCAGCGCAAATGCGTGGGCAAAGGCAGAAGTGAAGGTGTAAGTGTTGGCGACACAGTTCCACAGTTCTGCAGCTTCAAGGCTGAAGAGGGAAAAATTAGCTGTGAGTTCTTTGCATCATGTTTTTTATACTTTGCCATTTTTTGGAAAAGGAAACCCTCCACTATTCTTTATCATGACGAATGCAAAGCAACATACATACGGCATTCACAGTACAGCACAACACAAGGGGTCACCTTCGACTCCACTCTCTCCTTCTCTCACATTTCTGACATTTCAAAAAAGTCTAACTATCAACTACACCTCCATAGAGGCCCTCTACCTTTTCTCACTTTCCCTCAGCGGCTCACTGTCTCCAGAGCCCTGGTTCTCTCCCGCTAGACTACTGCAACCGCCTCTTCCTCAACCTCCCTGCTTCCACCCTGCGCCCTCTGCAACTCATCCAGAACAGCACTGCAAGACTTATCCTTGGCTTCAAACCCAGGGACCGCATCTCTCCAGCACTGAAATCCCTTCACTGGCTTCCCGTGGCTGCAAGGATCAAATTCAAGGCCCTCTGCATTGTCTGCAAGGCTTTTTGGGGCCTAGAACCTACTTACCTTCATATTTGCCTTCCTAAATACTGTCCCTCTCAAACCCTCCACTCATCTACCTCTAGCCTTCTGCGAGTGAGCCTGTTCTCCAAGCAGAGATTTGGAGGGAGATCCCTTTCCTCAGCAGGTGCCTCCCACTGGAACAGCCTCGCTGCCACCCTCCGTCTTGAGCCTGAAAATCTTACGTTCCGTAAACTGCTCAAGTCCTTCCTCTTCTCCTCTTCCTTCAATCTCACGCTACCTTGCTAACTTAGCTGTCTGCTCTTCCTTCTCTCCCTCCTTCCACTCTGCTTATTGACTGGCTGCCTGGTGTACCTCAGAGTCTCACAGGTCCCAGGCATCCCTGCCAGTCCTTCTGCACTTGCAGCAAGGCCCTGCACCCAATGCACTTTTAATACAAACCTTGAACTTCTCCCTCTGCATTTCACCAGTCTCTACTGACTGGGCACACTTGGTCCCCTGCCCCTCCACTGCCCTCCTACACTTGCGCAAGCTGTATACAGCCCTGCCTGAAAATCGTTCTGCGTGTTCTCCCTTGTCTTCTCTCCTTAATGTGCACTTGGAAAAAACTGCAGAATTGCCGTCAGGGTTATTTGCTGTATCTAAATTGTTAAATGTATCATATTCACTTAATCTGCCTGTGCAGACCTTTATCGTCTCACAAATTCAAGGGCTCTGATCGACTGTTGTTTTTCCCCATGTTCCTTCCTTCCTTTAGTGCTTTGAAACACCTGCCTGTGTATAGGTGCTATATAAATAAACATTACCATTACCATTACCAAGGGTAAACGCCAATGGAACCAAGTATCCGAAAAGTGTGATCCCATTGGTCCCCCTCACCCGAAAAAAGACAAGAGGGATCGCTCGGTCTCCAGGCCTCCAGTAAATCAAAGATAACAACTTTTCTGGATCCAGCATGCTCTGGCACAAGTGCAGGGATAGTGGAAACTGTATCCCTTAAGTCCAAAGAAATTTCTAGTTTAAGAAAACCATGATAAATGTTTCACACAATGCGTTGGATATTGACATTAATGGCTCGCTTCTGAATCACTGTATTAACCTTCAACAGAATTTCCTGGGCCCAGTAAATGTTTTATATAATAACTATAAAAACTGTATTATTTGTAATGAAAGCCAACATCTGTCACTGGGAGTGAAAAATAAAAGATCAGAAAAACCAAGGAGGGCACAGTTTACAAAAGAATTTCAGACAGCTGTGTATACTTCCAAAATTGTGCCTGCTGTTTTAGAGGTATTGGACTCAGTTTGCCCCTCGGGCATAAATTCTGCGGCATCAAACCGAAGCTCCCCACTAACATAGAATTAACCCAATGTACAAACAGGCACTGTCAGACTGTTGGCTGAGTCCGAGGAGCAGGCATTTTTTTAATTTTTTTATTTATTTCAATCCTTAGTAACGCGCCAAAATCGCCCAGAGGCCTCACCGCGCACATAAAACAAACAAGACAGTGACAGAAAGAGAGAAAACGTGAGGATCAGAAAAAGACTGTTTAGCAAAGACTAAGGAGTGTTGAAGAGATGGGTCTTAAGATTTTTTTTTAAATTGATCAGTGCGGAGGTAGAGGTAGAGAGTTCCAGAGAGCAGGGGCAGCGACACTGAAGATGGTTTTGCCAAATTTGACTGAGGGAAAGTGAGGCTCACTAAGCCTGGCTTGAGTGATCGACCAGGGACAAAGCGATGAATGTACTGTGTTAGGTAGGTGGGTGCAGAGTCAATCAGGCATTTGAATGTAAGAGTGAGAATCTTGAAGTATACCCTATGCTTGATGGGCACCCAGAGACATTTTTTCCTGGCTTCAGTAATTGAAGAAAGCCTGGGTAAACCAAGCACTGCTCGGACTACACCATTTTGGGTCATCTGGAGAGCGGCAAAATTAGCTGCCGACGTGCATGCAAGGAGACTATTGCAGTAGTCTAACCTGGAATTAACAAGGGCAGATGCAAGAAGGGACATGTTGCTGACAGATAGAAAAGGGCGCATTGTGCAAAATTGCCTGTTAATCCAGCTACAGGTTGCCCTGGTTTTAACGACATGCAAGCGCATTGAGAGCTCAGCTTCAATGGTGACGCCAAGAGTTTTAACGCTTTGGGCCACTGATTAGACACATTGGCAATAGTAAATGAGGCATATTCCTTAGGGAGGTTTTTTAACATATGACTTGATCCTGCAATGAGGATCTTGGTTTTATCTGCTCTTTGATGGCACTAAGCATAGAACAGTCTATGCTAAACACCACACCATCATCAGAATTCACTAGACGGAAGCCAACCAAAAAGAAAACTTGTAAAAGCAGGCTAGCAACCACGAAACTCAAGAGGCTTCTGGAAGGATGTTTGCCGCATACAATACCCAAATCTGCAGATACCTATTCTGCATCCACTATGACAGGGCCTTATATGGTTATGGATGATACTGGCAATGGGGAAGTAAGGAGGGCTTTGCTGCAAGGACCATTGGATAAATGGGTGGTACCTAGAATCAGTCGTCCTGTGCTTGTTACAGCCTCTACCTCTCCAGGGACACTGCTAGAAACGATATCCCAAACTGTGACCATACTAAATGCTGAGCACAATAAATTAATTAAGCCGCTAGTTACAGCCATAGACTCGCTTAGCTCTACTCCATCTGCTGAGATGGGAAGAGTATACAGTTCAGTAGATTTTGTGAATTCAGCTGAAGCTTAGTATACACATGTTGATGCTTTTAAAAGAACATTGTGCCACAATATTTCACATTCCTCTGATTCTTTATGGTGTATAGATATTAGATGCATTAAACTGGAGGAAGTCTCCCCAACTACCAGGAGTCCATTCTTAAGTAGAAGATGGTTCCTGGAATTATTCCATATGATCCCAGACCTCTGTTCAAATACCTCCAAATACATGGTCTCGTTAGGATTGCCACATTTTACTTGGAGCTCAAACTGGGTGGTTGCATCTTTCACCTCTCCAATCATTGTAGAGTGAATCTGCAAACATGTACAGGCTTTTGAGGCCTTAAGTTTTGAGTTAACTGTTTTCCACCCTATTGTACAGAATGAACAGTTCAGGGGGTCAAGTGATTCTGAGTGCTTAGTTACCTTCGTTTCTATCAAACATAAGTGATACTGAGGGTTATAGGGCAAATATGCCTAGGAAAGAGGGCAGTTTGTCACAGGTTTATGAGCCCTGTTGACTTTTTTCCTCACAGGTCACCCCAATTTTCAAGGTGGTATCCTGGAACATACAAGGGGTCAATTCATTCCTTCGAAACCTGAATGGTTTGTTACAAATAACTGGTGCACAGGTGTTTACGTTGTAGGAAACTTGACTGACCTCTCCCTTTGACCTAGATGGTAATAGCATAATACATAATATAGCAGTTCTGGTTCTAAAGGGTCACCCAAAAGGCGGATTTTGCATTGGACAAAGTCAGGATACGACCTGGCTGAGCTCCGTATAAATCTCTCCCATAGAAACCTGCTAGGTGCCACAATGTCTAAAATTTCGTTGGGATGTCATCTACTATTGGTGCTAACATTGCATGACCTTCCAGGTGATAATCTATCTAAGAGTCTCAGGTCAGCAGTCAGAGAGACTCATCAGTCCTTGTGCGGAATTCATTCACAGGAGGGAGTTATACTAAATAGGGATTTCAATGATGATTGCTCTCACCCGTCTGTTGCGGCTTCAAGGTTTGGGAAAAGATTGTCCGGCTTGTTAAAAGGGCAGGCCTGGTGAGAAGCACTCCTGGAATATTATCTGCAGATGGTTACGGGGAGAACCATGGAACCAATAGTGACATGGTGAAATGGAACATATAACAAATGCATGTATTTCATTTTTGTAAACTCTGCAATTCTAGGGTTCTCCCCTGAACTTTCTGTTAGTCCTATTGATATAAGTGACCATGCTGCTCTCAGCTTTAAATTTAAGGTGATTAAAAATAAACAAAGGAAAGGTTTGAGTGGAAATTCTATGGTGAATCTACAAGGAAATATACTCCTTTGGTCACTTGAAAATATTAATCAGTTTTAATTAAATCTCAAAATTGGCATCGGGATAAATGCAAAATTATTGAGGCAATACAACTGGGATTTGAAAAACTTGCTAAACAGATAATGCGTATTTATATCAAAACACGTTTGCAGCAGAAATCAACAAGAAAGACAAGGGGTCCTCTGTGACTGAGGTGTAGCCAAGATGAAGAAAGAGCTAAACAGTATCCTCCGCATAACACATAGGAATGATTCTGTACCTATGGAAGAAAGAAGTAAATATAAAATATTAGCCAGTTCTAGATATAAATACTGGTTACGTGCATACAAATACAATGAAATCTCACAAAACAGGTGTTTTATATATAGAATGCTCAGGACAAGTGATTCCAAGAAATGTTGGTTTCTACTTCCCACTATTAGATTTGCAAAGTCTGATCTGGCGATTTGTGGCATCTCTGAGACCACCTGGGGCGCACACATTGCAAAGACTTATTGAACAAAAGTAATTTCCCAAACCCATGCCTTGTGCATTTCTGTTACTGGTTCTCTGGTTTGGCACCAGCTGAAAGTGGCTGATATCATTTCAGTTATACTGAAGTCCAAATCAACAGGGGCAATTGGACCTGATGGACTTTGTATCTCTGTATTTAAGAATGATTCTCAACATTGCGCTGAAGTGCTGAGGACCTTGTTCTTGCATGTGTGTGATACAGGCAACTTTCCTTCCACCTGGCTGGAGTCAATTTTGATCCCAATCTATGAGAAAGGGCCTCATTCTTACCCAAATAACTATTCATTACTGACCATGTTGGACAGCAGCGCAAAGATCTTTTCACACTTATTGCAGGAGCTGCTTGCCACATAGGCAGAGTAAAATTCCATCCTGAACATCACACAGGCGGGCTTCAGGAAGGACCACAGCATAGTCCCTTCCATCTGGGTGCTCCTTACACTCATCTCTGACACTCAATGAAATCCCAGAGCTAATCTATAGATTTGTTTTGTGGACTACAGTTCCGCCTTTGACTCTGTTGTCAGAGGAAGACTGTGGAACAAGTTAAGTGCTTGGGCCTGGATCCTTCTCTCTTCAAGCTGTTACACAGCAATACTGTGGGAAAGGTGAAGCTATCCCAAGACAGAGCTCTTACAGAAGCTTTTCGAACTAATGTTGGTCTAAGGCAAGCGTGCATACTTGCACTGTTGCTCTACAACCTATATGTGGCAGATTTTGTATCTGCACTAAAATACGTACACAATTATCCCCCCAGTTCTGGTGATAAGAAGATCCATTGTATCACTTACGCCGATGATACTGTAATATTTGATCGAACACCATTGGGTCTCCAACATTTGCGTGATGCCCTGAAAGAATATGCTGATCTGAATGACCTTTGTGTAAATATTGGAAAGACTAAAATTATGACCATTGGCAAAGGGGCACATAGGGGGAGGAGGTTTGTTTGGCGTATGGGTGGGTCAAGCCAGGAAGAAGTTGAGGTTTGTAAATATCTAGGTATGTACATATCTTCTAGAGGTAACAGCTCATGTCATGCAAATGCGATTGCTTTTATGCCTTGGACAAAATGGCTGTCGCTAAAAACATAATTGATAGACAAGGAGGAAGATCCATTGAGGCCAAACTCACGGCATACAAAACATTGATTGTGCCAGGGATTCTGTATGCTTTGGAAACCCTGACAGTGGATTTGGTTTGCTGTGTCAAGACACTTGTTGGAAAACTTTTAAGATCTTTATTGTGCCTACCAGATGCAGTACCAATAGACGTGCACAACTGTAACTTGGCTTGCCCTGTCTAATTATATTATGGATGCTGGCAGTGTGAACGTTCTGGGCTATCATCCGTTTCAGTGATCCAGAGAAAGGAAGATTACAGAGCTTAACTATGCGACATATGCAACGCTACTCGCCCAATATTTGTTTTCAGGATATGCAGAAAGTAGCACTGTGTGAGTATTGGTATGAAGGCACTGCCTGAGTCAGTTGAGGTAGTGTATGTTTCTGATTTTTAGAGGAAATCAAAAGATTATGATTGCTCACAATCTATTGAATACTTGGCTGAAAAGCGTAAATATGCCCTATATACTACTCAGGGGCTGAACATCAACACCCATGTAATTACTTAACCAAATTACACACTCCTCAACTGCTACGCTTTATTCTGTTCTTGTGCTTAGAATTTCTCCCTGTTTATGAAAATACTGGGGCTTGGCTAGATCTCAAAAGGGAGGAGCTTTTATGCCACTTTTGTGGCCAGGCTATTGAATCCTCAGGGCATCTTCTCACACAATGCATTCTGCTTTTTAATCTATATGAGAAGTTCTATCAGGAATTTTCTGATTACACCCCTGACCAGTTTTGGAGCACACTGCATGGGGCAAAATCTCTGGTAGCGACTGCCGCTGCGTATCACATTTGCTTACAGATGAAAAAAAGATTGGAGATGCTAAAGGGCTAAATTGTACTGAAATGGTACATCTATAGTGAGTGTTCTGCTACAAGGGTAACAGCATTAGTGAAACATATATATATAATGTTGCAGAAACTCTATATGTGAAGAAATATGTGGATGCTTAAGCAAACAGCTGTGGCTGTGCTGTTTTAAATGAACCTTTAGCTTATTGATGTGTTTACATTTTACTTTGTAAATGTTTCACTGTATGATTAAATATATTGCATGATGAATGTATGTGTTTTTTTTCTTTGAACAGTGTAAAGGTCAAATGCTGACCAAAGACACTTAATGCAAAAAAATAAATAAATCTCAAGTGAAACTGTGCATATTTCAATATCAATTGTGTTATATAAGGTGTTTTACAAGACAATCTAGTAAGGTGTTCAGCTGTAACTTCCTGGAACTCAAATTAATCAATATCCTCAACTGTAATAACTCTTAAAGCTGGGATTAGATGTAATTATGACAGTATGTCTGTTCAGTGGTGGGTGTTCATCTTTGACATAAAGATTATGAACATAAAACAATGTATGTTGGTGTCAAGGATGGAAAATGAGTAACAGAATGTGTATACATTTGTCGCTTGCTATCTAGATGGCTCGTTGACCTCCACTTCTTCAACACTAACAATAAAGATGCTAAATACCTTGAAATGTTAATTGTAGAATCTTTAGCTTCATTTTTCTCAGATTTAATAATTACAGGTTTTTTAACAGAAACTCCCTCTGGACTGTTAATAGAAGTCCTTGTGTTCAAAGCTAAACCATTTTACTATTTAGTTCACTTGCTTTTTTGTATGCGCCTTTAGTTTCGTTTTTGCACCCTTTGAATGTTTTATTTTCTTTATTTATTCATTTGAATTTATAAAGCGCACAAACGGCCCTAAGGCATCGTGGGGCTGTAACAGTACATTCACTTAGATACAGCTTAAAACAGATTCTTAAAACAGAATTGCAGGGGTTCAAAGACAATGTTTTGGAAGTGTTCCATGGTTACAGGGGAACAGCATTAGACACTTTCAGGTACAGTCTAGTTGAATAGGTTGGTTTTTAGAACCTTTCTGAAGGTCGTGCAAGAGTTTTCCTTTCTTAGGCTGAGTGGGAGGGTGTTCCAAGCTTTTGGGGCTAACACTTCGAAGCTTGTGCCGCTGACTTTGGCTCTATTGAATGCGGGATTGAGAGTTTTACTACTACAGACTCCAGCACCCATTATTTGTTTGCATCAGCGTACGATTGTTGGATTCAGAGATTAAAGTGTGCTTCTGCCTTTTCAAATTTTTGGTTTTAGAAGTGTTGCTTTTTTACGTGTACATAATGGATCACCTAGTTAATTCTTTGGAGGCCTAGGAGACTCTGTGGATGTTGATAGATGTTTGACTTTCCTTTGACGCTACACAAAGAAGAGGTTCCATGGTTGGAAATCACTTGAATCGTAGAGGATTAATTTTACCAGAGTGCAATGCAGGTGTATACTTCTCTTTTAAAGGTTGAGCTTAAGAAAGAATAAGCTGGTCCAATCGTTGCTCAATACGTTCTCAATATGAGATTGAAATTGCTTAAACGCATGGTCTAGTAAAAATGTTTATTGTCCCTATGGGTCGGCCATGTTTTTTTAAGCCTAAGTGGCTCGATTTTAGAAAACTTTCCTATGGACCTTACCCGAGTTTTCGTCCATTAAACGCACACGAAAACAAGCACCAGGGTGCCGCCATTTTGTGATAATCCTATCACTTGCCGCATCGCCCTGGCTGACCTGCTTCTGCGGCACTAAATCAATTCCCCCGCCCCTGAGCCTGACATTATCCAAACATTCATATTCCCCGCCTCTCTCCGTGACGTTACTGTGCTGCGTAGGCAAACGCGCCCAGTCGTCTTTTATGCGACTCCACACAGAACCCGGAAACCAACACAGCGCGCCACAATTTGGAATATGAAACTGTACTTTAAAAGCAAACAGCAACACGGTACATTTGGTAAAGTTCATTTATTTGACATTAAATGTTTAGAGAATATTCAGCAATTGCCATATGAACTCCGAAAGCCATTTATTTTCTTTTATCTGTATCCGCCATGGTACACAGGGTGTTGCTTTTCGTTAAAAGAAGCACTTTGGAAGCACGGTGAACCGCAAGGCTGTTCCATCAACTAGGCACTAGTCCATTGTAAAGGTTGATATGTTGCTTCTAGCCACTAGTACAGCGTATGGGCATGTGGGCCCTTGGCGATCGTCCCATAAAATTGTCAGTGTGCTCCAGTTGTTCACACAAAGCTGCAGGTGTCTACTGTAAAAGCCATCTGCTGGTGTCTCAAACCGATGGCAGTAGCAGAAGGGGAGCAAATACCTGTTATGAAAACAAAAAAATTATAATTAGTCTCGCAAGCCAATATTCATTAATATTACTCATTTTATGTATTACAGCCGATCAGAAACTATTTGCTTGCAAGGATAGTTCAATGGAGTATGTTCGGCTCTAAAATCAATGCGAAAAGTAACGAAATAAATCGAGGCCAACACACAATGATAAATGACAGTTAGTCTACATGCGTGAGGAATGATATGATATATGATATGGCATTTGTAACGCGCCTATACTCAAGTGTTTCTAGGCGCGATGAGGCAGGTGGGGAACAAGGGCAGACAGACAACGATCCTACTAGGCCAGGTGTCTTTCTGATCGCGCATGGGGAAGGGGGGTGCGGGGGCAAAAGTGCTGTACATGGTTAGTTGAATACAAATTAAATAATAGGGCCAGCTGGTGGCAAGTGCAAGGTAAATGCCGGGAGAAGGGGCTGAAGGATACAGAGACAGTCCCATAGTGCAGGTAGGCAGTCCAGGGAAAATTGGCTGGGCCAAGGACCGAGATCGGTGAGACCAGTGGACCTGCATGCCCATGTGCCCACTGCAAACACGTTTTCCTTGCTTTTGCTAGCTCTTCATTCATTCATTTATTCATGCATCCATTCATTAAATCTTCATTCCGGTATAAAAGCGTGTAAAGATTTACTTACATTATATTTGAAATTTTCATTGTGTCTCTTCGTAATGCAGTCTGTAAAACGGACCGTGCTCTTGACAACGATTTTTCGTATACTGAACTAAAATGAAACTCGGTCTAGTTTCTGAATTTTCTGCCTTATCGTCTCTTATGTTATTGCGCACCCCCTTCAAATGTAGTTCTTTCGGCATGGTCCGTGTCTCAAGGTCAAAAAACAATAGACCCTTATACTTCCAGTGCGACTTGTGGGCCTCATCTGGGCGCGAGCTGAAAATCAAAGCCGCTGTCCTTCGCATTCTTTATTTGCAACATCACGTAGTATAGGCATCTGTGAGAACTTGAAGTTTAGAATCCGTCTATGTAGAGCGCCTCAATGTGTAAATGCGAACTGGCTTCTCTCCCAAATGCCACGGGCCGCTTGGCGCGTTCTAAGTGCCCCAATTTTGTCCCCGTTGTCTGTGAGCTTTGCAGCCCAAATTGAGACATTTAATTTTTGGCGGAAGGTCAGGGAAAGTATAAAGTACCACAGGAGTTGAGTTAAAAGTGAGATTTATTGTTTGTTTGTTTGTTTTATTATTTGCAAGACGCAAGCCTCCCCTCCGTTAACAGTGCGCAGCATTTACATTTACATGAGATGAGACATGAGAATAATATATACATACACATATATGAGGTGAATGGAGAGAATTCAAAGATGACACCCAGCTTGTTCGCCACCCATGATGGTGAAGGTAGAGGTTAGGGTTACAGGTACACTGTGCAATAACATTTATTTACAAAAAGACAATCGTATTGCAATTATTTAAACCGGGATTTGTACTTCACAACCAGCTGTGCTTCGGGTGGGCATGGCACAGTCGCAATGTTCGGTGGCAATGGATCACTGCTCTGCACAGAAACGTCCAAAATTCCATATCTGTGCTTCTCTAACACAGCAACAATAAGGCCTTTCACAAAGTCGAACTGCATTCCATCATAGACTGGTTTGATCACCCATTGCTTACTTCATTTTGAAAACACCTTAGTGTAGCGAGGCATCCTTACTTTACCCCTAGTCCTAGATTGTTCACGTCCGACATTGCTGTTATGGGCCAAGACCGCTAGTAGAGTGCGATGTTTCATGCCCCGAAAGCTAAAATGCAAGCGCTTTGGCCTGTACTTTAGGCACATATTGTGGAACACCTCCAAATCTCCTGTGTGACAGAATTCTGTCAGTCCTCTCAAATCTCTTGATAGAGTTTTGTCGAAAACAATCTTCTCAATGGCTTTGTGTGTCGGTGAAGATGGAATCAACCACTTCTTCTTCCGTGCCTCCTCTGGGGACAAAGGGCCATGTTCACATTGGTGAAATGTTGATTTGCTGTCCAGTGGTGAACGTTGGTACAGTGGTGCATCAGTGACCGCCATTTTTCAAGTAGTATTTCCACTGACCCTTCACAAGTTTTTGAGCTCCACCAAAGATGGTTGGTGATAGAATGGGACCACTGCAAAATACTTTCAAAACCTTTTTTTTTCCCTGCAGCCGAGATTTTCTTATTGATTGATTTAGCCATACGTCAAATTGATGTTTAATATGTGGGAACTGCTCTCTCATTGTCTTGGCAATTGAAACGTGTCTGTCCATGGCTATGAGGTTGATGTGCATTCCCCTTGATTGTAGATATTCCACTGATTTTATAAATCCTAGTTTCTCCATGGCCACTGACGATGTACATTGTGTTACCTGCACGACCACAGAACTCACAATTTTCTTACTATCCATGTCCTGAAAGTGGTAGGTGCAGTACTTGGCAGAAAATCCAGGGCTGTCGCACTGTCCATCGCCGGCTATCCTGAATCGTTTGCCTTTCGAATGTACTTGCTAGAGACAATTGTTCAATTTTCCAAGCATCACTAATGGCCGGAAACAGATAATCACGTTGTTATATGTAGTACAGCGCTTTAGAAATTAAATGGAGTCCCACAAACTGAAAGAAAGCCTCTAACTTTCTAAAACTGGAGCCACTAAAAAGTGATGCAGCTGCACACAGTAGATTGCCTGCTGGCAGTTTCCCCAGCATCGGTTGTGCAGACCATGAGAACCTATGATTTAATCTACAGGTGGCATTTATTTTGACGTTACTGCCTTTTATTTGACGAGTCACATTAATCAATGGCTTCCCACATACTTTCCTTCTAATGGAATGCACACATTTCAGCATACTTATAATTTCCATCAAACAACTGTTGAATACAATGTATTTGCTCTCTTTCATTAGACTGTCATCCTGCGTCAACGTGTTTCGGCCTGTGACGTTGTGGAGATTTCAACACATTGGAAAGTAATATCGCTGATATCAAGTTCTGATGCGTCTATGGATGCTGCGGCTGGTTCATTCTCTGTTATTTCGACATCTATTACTTCAACATTGATTGGAGAACACAACAATGTCGACAGGTTTTTTGGTGGCAAATTTTTGGCGGGTGTAGATGGTGTGAATTGATCTGCAACTACTTCAGAGCTATCTTCAATACATTCAATAACATCTTCTTGTGGTGGTGCGGTCGCACTGTAGCTATGGTCCAATGCAACTTTGCTGTAGTCTCCAAACACAGTTAATTCATGTTCTGGCCATTGGACATGAGCGTCTCGAGCCTGAACACGCCTCGCCTCAATTAATAGTTCCTCCATAGTGTACATGGTCTGGCAAACAACATCTCTCATTCGCTTCACTGTCTGTGTATGTATAGTTCGTAGACCCACGGGTAACTAGAGGACAGATCGGAAAAGGGATGTTCAGTTTAAACACAAGATAAAGTATAGTACAATTGACTGGAAAAAAACATAAAAGAATCCCCAGCACAAAAAAAAATTCTAAAGTTATGAACTGTTTGTAACTAACCTTTTTTTTTGCAACTTTTTGACTCGACCTTCAACATCTGCACACTGTAGCTCCGATTTGTTTCCGCATGTCCTCCCTTCCTCTTGCGCTGCAACGACTATATTTTCTGTATCCGAATAGACAGCACGGAATGAGGCTCCATCGTCTCCCTCAAACATAGTACTTTCATTACTATGTACAAAAATATTGTTAGCATAAAACACACGTGAGGACGAACACACCGGTA
This sequence comes from Ambystoma mexicanum, assembly GCF_040938575.1. Taxonomy (NCBI): domain Eukaryota; kingdom Metazoa; phylum Chordata; class Amphibia; order Caudata; family Ambystomatidae; genus Ambystoma; species Ambystoma mexicanum. Next base: position 902,350,460 of record NC_090936.1, read on the forward strand.
CATCTCAATAGCCAAACACGATTTAAACATTGTGTGCAACAATCAAACGACAAGTATTCGACCAGTGATGATCTATTTCGATGGAGCTATCAGTATCCATACCTCTGGCTCTGCATGGACTGCCATGAATGGTTGTATTGGAGAGGACGCATCCGCATCTCCCTGAAACACTGTACTTGCATTAGTATGCTTTTCAATATTGGCAACATAACACACGCTTTGGGTCGATGGCACAGATACATATAAAGAGATAACCACAAATGATGCATTGTCTAAAACAATCAAGGAACATTTAAGTATGCAGATTTCATCGACTTATTTCTCTGATTCCTTTACATCTGCATCATCAAAATGAGATGTTGTGATTGTAGTGGAAGCTCCGTCGTCTCCCTGAAACACAGTACTTGGATTAGTATGGTTTTCAATATTGGAAACATAACACACACTTGGGGTCGAACGCACAGGTACATATAAAGAGATAACCACAAATGATGCATTGTCCAAAAGAATCAAGGAAAATCTAAATATGATCACATTTCATCGACTTATTTCTCTGATTTATTTAAATCTGCATCATCTAAATTGGATGTTGTGATTGTAGTGGAAGCTTCGTCGTCTCCCTGAAACACAGCACTTGCGTTAATAGGGAAGAAAGTATAGCAAATGGAATCATGTTATATGATCACGCATGATGGAGCTTTCAGTATCCATAACTCGTGCTGCTGAAGAATATCTATGGATGTTGCAAATGTAGTGCGCACTTCCGAAAGCTGTTGCGCCGATTCGTATACGCATGTTCCCGCTTCCACTTCCCCTGGAATTACTTGAATGTCAGGCTCTGCATCAAGTGCAGGGGTTGACGCTCCATCAACTGCCTGAAACATAGTACTTGCATTAGTGAGGATTACAATAGTGAAAACATAACACACACCTGGGGTCGACAGCACAGGTACATATCAACGGCTAACCACAAATGAAACATTGTGTAGAACAATCAAACGACAAGAATTCCAGCTCTGATGATGACGCTCGATGGAGCTGTCAGTATCCATACCTCCTGCTGGTGAAGAACATCTAGAAATGTTGTAGATGTGGCGGATGCTTCAGCATCTCCCTGAAAGACAGTACTTGCATTAGTATGGATAACACTAATTATAACTGAAAACAAACACCAGTGGACGATAACTAAGGTGTATATCAATTAGAAAGCACTAACCAAACATTCGGTAAAATAATTACACGATAAAATAAAACTATTACTTGAGATGCATAAAACAAGCTTGTAGCGGATTAGCCTAGTAAGATTACCTGATACGCGCTAGAAGTGGTTGATAACTGCGACCACGTCAAGGATGTAGAATGTTCTTGCTTCAGATTCAAGGGATAGTCAAGAAGTTGTAAAGGTAAATTAATGATTGATAATGAAATGTCAATATTAAAAATAGCCATGTAAGGCGACAGAATACTTGAAAAATGATCAATACAGCACAGTTCCCTGTTCCCATATATATACATTGCGTTTGTGGGTTATGAAATCGAAAAAGAATATATTGATAAATGTCATTATTCAAAAAACTATACACTCATATCAATATTGAAATTATTACAAGGGATAGAACACCTACAATATCAATTCATCCGTTCGGCTACCTACACACTACCGCAAGGCCTAAAGCTAAATCCGGACACTTAACTCACCGGTGGCAGAATGTGGACGAATAGAGTGGGAATAGCGTTTTCGAGCAATTTCCGTGTTGTTCGCTGTTTATTCTTCTTTGTTACCCAAGATGTTGTGTACATGTCCAAGGAAAAGTGCTGACTGCAGATGCGGTATCGATCACCCCTCTTGTCCTGTAAGACTTGTTGGACTCTACTTTCCAGCTCATCCAGTGGATATCCGCAATGTCTGACCCATTCTCTTATTCGATCAACAGTTTTCGGGAATACATGCATTGTAGTGCCTTCAGATTTCGCATGGGTCTTCAAAGGGCAACCGCTAATCGAACAGGCAGGCATTGTTGATAAATCTGAAAAGTAAATATCGACATTATTATACAATCTTCAAGAATAAAGATTTGATACAAAAGTAAATGAATCATACAATGATCAATGCAAGGTTTATTTTGGTCGCAGGAACTATACCAGTTCGTTATGTGCGGCTTAGTATTTGCATAAGTTGCAGAAATGTATAAATGATGTGACTAAAATCTGAACATGTGACTCGTCCCTTGGATGTTCTGTCTTGCACGAGAAGGAAACATGCTTACATTATAGACTGGACCCCCGAAGGATGCAATTCGATGACAATAGACACAGATGAAAATAAATAGATCTATTGATAGCATAGCAATGGAAACTCAAGTCAATAGCAATGAGAACAATGAACATAGCACTATTGTGTACTCTACTCGCAAATAGATAGAAATTTAAAAATCTGTGAAATATGACTAGGATACATGGCCTTACCTTGACCAACAAACAGTTGGATTCAGCAAGCAGAGCAGTATGTTGCAGGAGAATAGGTGGGTGGCCACAGGTAGCCCACTGATGGGTTTGCTCTAAGCGGTCACAGAAGTTCACGGATAGCACGACGACGAGCAGATTAGCGTAGATCTCAGTGGTTGCCAGGTAACACATTCAGGAGTTGACTTGCAAAGCACAAAGATGTTCTCACGAGACATTTCAAGTGGTTTATAAAGTATTAGAAACAGGGGTGTGTTTGTGAATGAATGACGTATGTATGTCGTGGTTTTAGGGGGGCGGCCTGCTTCAAGGGGAGGCCTGGCTGGAGATACGGGGTCTGCGGAGGCCATGTGACCGATGGCCCCTTGGCGTGGGATACCTTTTGAAGTGTACATGCTGTTTGGCACCTTGGCCGTTTGCGCCCGTCACAGCCCCCCATGCCAGCGCTCATCCCCGGGTGTGAACCGCCTTTGATAGAGGGGGGTGGGATGGATGGGCCTGGGGCGTGCAGATAAGGCACAGGAAGACTGCTGAATGGAGACACACTTATGTGGATTGCAGGGGGGCGGCCTGCTTCAAGGGGAGGCCTGGCTGGAGACACGGGGTCTGAGGAGGCCATGTGAGCAATGGCCCCTTGGCGTGGGATACTTTTTGAAGTGTACATGCAGTTTGGGACCTTGGCCTTTCGCGCCCCTGACAGCCCCCCCATGCCAGCGCTCATCCCCGGGTGTGAACCGCCTTTGATAGCGGGGGGTGGGATGGATGGGCCTGCGGCATGCAGATAAGGCACAGGAAGACTGCTGAATGGAGACACACTTATGTGGATTGCAGGGGGGTGGCCTGCTTCAAGGGGAGTCCTGGCTGGAGACACGGGGTCTGAGGAGGCCATGTGAGCAATGGCCCCTTGGCGTGGGATACCTTTTGAAGTGTACATGCAGTTTGGCACCTTGGCCTTTCGCGCCCCTGACAGCCCCCCCATGCCAGCGCTCATCCCCGGGTGTGAACCGCCTTTGATAGAGGGGGTGGGATGGACGGGCCTGGGGCGTGCAGATAAGGCACAGGAAGACTGCTGAATGGAGACACACTTATGTGGATTGTAGGGGGGCGGCCTGCTTCAAGGGGATGCCTGGCTGGAGACACGGGGTCTGAGGAGGCCATGTGAGCAATGGCCCTTTGGCGTGGGATACCTTTTGAAGTGTACATGCAGTTTGGCACCTTGGCCTTTCGCGCCCCTGACAGCCCCCCCATGCCAGCGCTCATCCCCGGGTGTGAACCGCCTTTGATAGAGGGGGGTGAGATGGATGGGCCTGGGGCGTGCAGATAAGGCACAGGAAGACTACTGAATGGAGACACACTTATGTGGATTGCAGGGGGGCAGTCTGCTTCAAGGGGAGGCCTGGCTGGAGACACGGGGTCTGAGGAGGCCATGTGAGCAATGGCCCCTTGGCGTGGGATACCTTTTGAAGTGTACATGCAGTTTGGCACCTTGGCCTTTCGCGCCCCTGACAGCCCCCCCATGCCAGCGCTCATCCCCGGGTGTGAACCGCCTTTGATAGAGGGGGTGGGATGGACGGGCCTGGGGCGTGCAGATAAGGCACAGGAAGACTGCTGAATGGAGACACACTTATGTGGATTGTAGGGGGGCGGCCTGCTTCAAGGGGAGGCCTGGCTGGAGACACGGGGTCTGAGGAGGCCATGTGAGCAATGGCCCCTTGGCGTGGGATACCTTTTGAAGTGTACATGCAGTTTGGCACCTTGGCCTTTCGCGCCCCTGACAGCCCCCCATGCCAGCGCTCATCCACTGTCGCGAACCGCCTTTGATAGTATATCGTTGCTTATCAATAACAAATGCCACATACCGGAGATTCTTGTGAGCACAGACCCACACTTCAACCGGTGTATTATAGTGGTCAAGACCCTAAGGCCTGTATAATCCAATGGTAATTGTTAGTATAGATATATGTGTGACTTTTATAGAGACATAACCTACTGAAAGACTTTGAACAAGTATTATATAGTGCATGCATTATCGAGAATATGTTATGTTAGCTTAGATAGATAGTGACCACCCTGTTTCACAGCGACCAGACCTTCACCAATTCGGAGCACAGATGTCTGACGTCCATCCTTGAATGGAGACACATTTGATTCATTTAAAAAATCAAAACAACCGTAGTTAAAATATATGTGGTGTTGTATTTTGTATCTTATTTTCATGACACAAAAATACAAGACTTTAAAGATTATACAGGTCAGGTTGCAGCACAGCGAGAGAAAATCCCCTGTACTGACCGCTGTCACTCGGGAACGTTTCTCTAATGGCACGAACGGCACAGGCGGGTATCACTCTTCGAACGCGGTATCCAAGCCTCCCGTGGAGCCACCATGTAAAGGAACGATAGGCCACCAGCCTGTACCACCTGTGAAAAGGAATGAAACAAACTGTTTTTAAATGACCAAGATAAGTTTAATGAACATTTGTTGTCAATGACAATTCTTGTAACTAATGGCATTCTGCACGGACAAATGCTATCTAGACAATGCACGCTATTGAACGACTTACATGCGTTACAATGATATGTAGATGTAATTTTGGATATAGAGAAGAACATGAAATAGGAGTGGCATGACAAGCAGAGTATACTCACTCGTTACTCGGATTACGAGGACGAACAGTTGCGCGAAGTTCGTGCATAAGCACCATCATTATTCTCAACACAGCCCATGTGAGGCAGGCTGCCCTGAAGTCTGGCAGCTCGGTGATGCATTGCGGTCGTGGCTCGCCTTCCGAAATGTAGGCCAGGCATCCCGAGTTTTCTCGGCAGCAGCAGTTCTCGTCCTCGGTTGGTATTAGCTCGCATCGATTGCATGTGCACCAGGTGGAGACGCCGTCCATGCGACTAGGCCCGGGCTCTTCATCTGTTGATTCGTCCTGCCAACTGCCGTCCGAATCCCCATCGTTTTCGCGTGCTTCCCTTTCCAGTAGTTCCTCCTCGGTATACTCGGGCTCGTACTTGTAGGGCATTATTGTAGCCATTGTGTGGTAAACAAAGTAAAATAATTTACCGATATGGTACAGGTGTTCACACGGGCTACAAGCAGCGAAGGTAGCTGACCAGAGCACAGAAACGAGTCACAGAATACTCTAAGTAACACAGAGAGAGGAATGGAATCGAAAATCTGCTGCTGTGTGTTGTGAAATGGTCTGTTTATACTTATTGAGGAAAGAGGCGTCCTGCCATCTCCATGGCGACACGTCATTAGCTGAAGCGCAGCGAATGTTGACACAAGACGTGCTTTGGTGTTGGGAAATGGGCGGTACGAGTCTGCTGATGACAGGCTCAGGGGCGGGGGATATGATTTAGTGCCGCAAAAGCAGGTCAGCCAGGGCGATGGGGGAAATGATAGGATTATCACAAAATGGCAGCTCCCTGGTGCTTGTTTTCGCGTGCGTTTAATGGACGAAAACTCGGGTAAGGTCCATAGGATAGTTTTCTAAAATCGAGCCACTTAGGCTTAAAAAAACATGGCCGACCCGTAGGGACAATAAACATTTTTACTAGACCATGCCTTTAATGTGTGCATAATGCTTTGTTGTGATAGTAAATTACGAATCGAAATTTGACTTCTGTTAAATTTGGTAGTGGAGCTTCTATTTTCGGCCCTCAATGTAGAGCAGTTGTTTCCTCTAGTACTTCTACACAGCAAATCGATAGCATTTGCGGTTTCAATGGCCTGCGAACCATGTTGCAAGCTATAAACTAGCTCTAGCAAGGAATTGTTATTGATAACAGTACTTACAGGGCTGTCTGTGTCACACTTTGTAAATTCTCCAGCTTTTACTTTGAACAGTCAGAAGACGGAAGTGATTTGACCTTGCTCTGCTGAAGGTATGTCTGAAATCAAGACTTCTGCTATAATCAAGTCCATTGCCAAATTTAAATTACTGTCCACCACCATAGTTTGTGGAGTGTTGATGTGACTTAAACTCCTAAGAATATACGACATAACTAGAACCATAGCCATTGTTTTGTGCAGCGGCAATAGTCAGCAGTAGTGGAGTATTATATGCTTACCGTCATTCGGTATTTGTAGAAGGTAAATAAGCAATCTTAGATACCCCTGTAGCAACAGCAGCAACAGACTGCAGACTGCTGACTGCCCTCGCACTTTGCATGTGCGCTTCCCGTGGTGCTGCGTTTTAAGTATCCTCAGGTGTGGGAAGCAGGGCATGGAGCTCACCACATAGGCCACAGTGAAACCAACATTCCACAATGTATAAGACCGTTTTGCCAATTGACCTTGTACTTGCCTCTCGTAACTTCTGTGCGCTTTGCACATCACTGCTTTTTAAGTATTTGCAGTTGTGGGATGCAGGGGATGGAGCTTGCGACAACACGTCACCATATTCCACACAGAGGCATGGCCAGGATTGTCTAACAAGTTGGGCATGATTCTAATGTAGTGGGGCCCGCTGCAGTGACACTAACATCTGGAAATACCCACACAGTGCTGCTGAGTGGGCATATACGGATTTTGGTTTTGCCTTGCCCACTAAGGCCCTACCCTGTCCACACCTATGATTCTACATAGGAAAAGACCCTGGTGCCGACTGCGCTAGTACTTGGCTCTCGTACTTTGACATTATTTATATGATTAAGAAAATCTGCATTTCACAAGGAAGAGATTTGCTCATTCCAGATGCAATGTCTGATGCCATTATTCAGTAATAGGACATGTGCATTTGTAGGGCAAGGTCAGCACTGCCCACCTTCTCCATCTACACATCTTATTGGTGCATACAGATGCTGGGCATATACATGGCTCTTAATCATTCCATGAGTGCCTGCTTAGTTGCCATGATCATATGCAAATATAGGTGTATCCCGCCCAGAAAAGAAAAAATATAAAGAAAAACTTGTTCTGGAGAACACCTGACTGTTACTTCGCGGGTGTCACTTGTGAGTCTTCAAACATCAGACTAGTTATTTGAGTGTGTCTATGGACAATTGAAGTTATTGGAGAGGGAGCACATGTTCTATTCAAAAGTTAAACAATTATGATATGTCAAGACTGTGCAAATTAATAAAGCAAGTAAACAATGCAAAATCATATGGTGTTTTAATCCACATGTACTAAGAAAAAGGAAAGAATGTTTGACTTAACAATACAATATTTCGAAGAGATGTCGCTAAAAGAAAAGACTCAAACGGTACAATGGACAAATTAAATCATAATCCATTTCGATGTGGTGATAAATCAACATTAAAAAAACAACAAAATACAAAACAAAACACAAAGAATGAGTGAATTGGAAGACTTGGTTTAATTCCCAATTGTACACCTAGATTAGGGTGTTGTGAAATCCCTGCGTCACCGAGTGTCTATTACTTGCTTGATGAAAAACAGAGAGTTCTGATTTAGGATAGTATCCTTAGGCTAAGTTAGGCCTATATCCGGGTCTTCGGGTAAAAGAAATCTTTGCCTACGTGGAGCTTGATAACAAACCAAACTCTTCACGTTTCAGCGGTCATTACATACAATTGGCCTGCCTTCATCAGGGCATCAGTTTGGAGACCCTGCCGGTACTTACATTCCAAGTCTTGAGTAGTGTCTGGAATGGAGCACAAAGAAGTCCTTGGACTTAATCGCTGTGTGGTCTATAATTCTGTAGTGCAACGGGTAGTGGAGTGCACCTGCAGTTGATGTTGCTTCTGTTGGTACCCCATTGAATGTTAAATGGAACTACCTGTGGGTCTTTTAAAGCTTTCAGACTGAAGTGATACAGAATTGGGCTCGTGTACTGGAAACATCTATTCCTGTTGTGGGCAGTTGTAAAAGCGCTAAAAACCAGCTGTATTAGCTGGCGTGAAGAGTTCTCTTTTGAGAGAATTTTTGATTGTGGTGATGATGTCACACTTGATCTCTGTCCCTTCAACGAAACTGTAATAGAGCTGCCGAGCCGTGGCTTCCCTGTGCTGAACGTCTGGGGCTGGTCGCTGGAGCCATACCAGGAGGGAAAAGAGCTCACCTTTGCAATTCAGTGTAGCTCAACATTATGAAGACGCCATACTGCATGTTTCATGCGACTGTGATCACATCCATAGACACGTTCTGCCCCCAGTCATGAAAAAGGAAAGAGAGAAGAAAATGAGGTCAAGTAATTATATCAGCCTGACATTGTGAAGCTATTTGGTTCACAAATGCTACCTGCTGTTGGTGTACTTTGTTGCATGCCAGGATGCACATTTAATGGGGTCATGATATGATATGATATGATATGGCATTTGCAATACGTCTATACACAAGTGTTAGGTGTACCACCAACATACCACTCGGATATAGTGCATATGCTTTTCAACACTGCATGTTTCCGATCATTTTGTTTTCAAAATGTAGTCTATACATGTACTATATTCTGCCACTATAACCTAGAAATCCTGCCCCAGTGAGTTGAAATGGCAATGAATGGTGCCATTCACACCTGCAGACTTGCTGTCGAGGCATTTCAAAGCTAGCCCGTTTATGAAGAGCCTCCTTAGGAACTTTGAAATCCTGTAACAAGTGTGGCACCAGTAGTGCCCCTGGGGCAGATGCATTGCAGTAGGGCACCACGTCCAGGCGTGAAAAATGGGAATCTTCTCATATTCACTCATGGGCATTGCCATTATTATAGCTGATGACAGAGCATGTTCCCAAAAATAATTGGAGGGCTAATTAGCATATGGACTGTGCAACACCAAGGGGACCGGAAGTTGACGTCAGCATCTTTTAATACATGGTGATGAACCTGGACCCTTAGGATACATGAATTGATTGGCAGTAGCGAATGTTCCCTCTTCTGCCACTAGTAATGTCCATGGAAAGAGCCTGCAAAGGTGAACATTCTCAATTGCAATGTGCCTCGTAATGCTGAGTGTATGCTGCACAGCCTTTCCGCACAACGTCTCTGCTTGATCACAAATATCCAGGGCCCACCTACCTCTCCAGCATTACTCCTGAAGAGCCTGCGTGACAGCCGCCGCATTAAGTCATGCTTTGACACAGGCATGCTGCTTGCTGATATGCATAATGTGTTGAAACCTGAAGCTCCTCATAGCAAATACGCGTATTAACGTGCCAAGCAAGCAGATGCTGTGGACAAGAAATAGACAACTTTCAGCGGTCTAATGTTTGCATTCAATTTTTGTTTTCTTGAAAGTAGAAACCTGTTGAGCAGCCAACTGAGGCTATGTGTGCCTTTGGCTTCGACAAGCATAGGAGCTAATAACGTAGCCAACACAAAACGAACACTGACAAGATGCTGACCAGAGGTCCAAGTGGGTGTGTACTTTTATTAAAAATGTTTTACTGTTCCTATACTTTTATTTTAAAAAAAAGAACCCCTTCCATAATGGTTAAAAGTGAAAGAAGAAGTTGAAACATGGACTTTAGTGCACTGCACTGAACATTCCCTCAAACAGCAGGTGTGTTTGTTTGGGGGTTTGAATTGCGTGTGGAAGGGGGAGTGGTGATGTGGTTTGTGGGGAACATAGGTCCACTACTTCTTTTCGTCCACTTCGACCACTGATGCTGACAACTAATTGCAGACCAACATGAGACCCTTCAGGAGTTGCTCTGCTCCACAGGCTCACGCTTGCATGCAACACTATCCCCTCCTCCCACGTCTGGCATAAATGGGATGAAGCCTCATCTCTGTATCTTCCTGTGGTTGATAGAGTAGCAATCTAGTGGGCAACAGTAACACTCATTTTTAAACCACTTAGAAGCTCAAGGAATCCATCATGAAGCTACATAAAAATCTGCTACAATAATTATGACCAGGTTTGATACTCATCATATTTCCCTAGTCACGTGCCGACTGTGGATATGCCATATCCCACACTGAATGTGAAACCGCAGCTAAGGAAATGTGAGCATATTGCCCTATTTATTGCTTCTCAGAACTGGAGGCTTAAGCTGAAGCTGTCATGAATTAGATTCCGAAATCTAATTATGTGTGTACTTGAATAAGCCTATAATAGTGGGCTGTATGGTTGCACTTGGCCCATCAAGGCTAATGATTACAATGCCAGAGAAAAGGGGACAGAATGCATTAATTTTCCCTCAGCCAAGAGGTGCTGTACTGTCAAGTCTTGAAAAAAGAATGTGTTTTTAACACGCCGTGCACTTCTGTGTTCATGAGCCATTGCACCCTGGATGAATTCAGAACAGATGTTATTTCTACTGATTCACTAAGTCACTGTATCTCCAGTAAACACGTGTAAGCACATTCTTTGAAAATATAATTAAACATTAGATGCATGTTTATGCAAAGCGCAGTCTTTTTATTTGGCAATCCACAAGGAAGATATGTTGTCATTCATAGCCTGTTCCCTATCTGCTTTGCACATAGTCAGGGCATTGGGCCACGCAGCCCAAAACAACCAAACAATTGAGGTGTTTTGTGAGCTCCAATAATGATTGCTTTGTAAATATTATAGTTGGTAAAAATGTGTTATTAGAAATTACTTTGGAAAAAAGTATCAACCCCTATCTGTAACATTGTGATTTATATACAATAGCTGTTTAGCACATGCTTAAGTTTACATTGCTGAAAGTTAACGTGACTAGCACTTGTCCTTATTGTTGTTTTTCAAAACACATTTACTTGTTTAATACATCCTGATTTCTTTATTTTGCATGTATTCATTTATTTTCCATTTTAAAATCATGCATGGTTCTGTGTTCTGCACAGTTTCACTTAATATTAAACACCACTGAATAGCTATTTGAACATATATCTTTTTTTATTTAAGTATTTGCAAAAAAGTAATTGGTTAAACTTGTATTTTACAATGTAATTTTTGTACTGACATGTTTACTTTTTTAAGATAAAGGTACTATCTGCAGGTTATTTACTGTTACTTTTCTACAAGAAATATAACATTTCCTTTTTCTGTTTCTAATCAGATCCGCCTGTATGCAAGACCTGATGCCATTCGACGCGGATCGGGGGATTACGCCTTGAATATAACAAAAAGGCTTCTAGAGTTTTATGAGGATTATTTTAAGGTGCCCTACTCCTTGCCAAAGTTAGGTAAGACATCCCCATCATTGCCTTGTTTTTGGAGAACTGCTATGATAATAATGATGAACCTAGAAACCGCTGAAGTACAAATGTCTCTTTTACAACATCCAGTTGACCGGTTACAAATAGTTTCTACTGGATCCAGGTTCTATAGACGTCTTCTAACCTGCTAGTGTGAACATTACAACTGGTTCCAGCGTTCTCATGCTATTTGTTGCTTATTTTTCCACTAGGCATACTGCTTATATTCAAACGTGCTGCACAATGATTCCTGTGGAAACCATGTTGCCTACCTCAACTGGTTTGTCCACCAGACGTGTATTTTATATTGGTTTAAAAACAATGAGGTCAATATTTACTGGAAATACTATGACGTGTTGGTGCGGTATTTGCATAGTGAGTGTGGCGCTGCCCGATGACGGGCTTACGCGGCGGCGTGACGTGTCACGCCGCCGCGCTGGGTATAAATAAAGGGGGCGTTCCCGGCCGCATCAGAGCGACCGGGAAGCCCGAACACGAAGGACTGGTGTCAGAGTGAATCCTTCATGTGGTGGGGGCTTATGGGACCGCGTGGGGGCTCTGACCCGCCCCCAACAGTGGCGACGAGTGGTGAGGGAGACCCGGGCCCGGCGGTGTAATCTGGGAAAGATAATTTTTTTGAACGAAGCGGAACGGACCTTCGTTTCGTTTTCATGCCGGGTCGCGGGACGCACACGCGGCCGGCGGCCATTTTGTCTTGGAGGCCGTGAAACTTCACGAGGCTCCGGTTTGGAGCGTGAAGTCAACACGGGCCTAATTTTTGGACACTTTCATAGCAGGAGGTCTACCCTGCACGCCCATGTCTGATTTGTGGTTTTTAACCCGATTTTGGGACTCTTACGTCGTGTGAAAGCCAGGAGAGGACTTGTATGACAGGGCCTGTCTAGGCCAATCCATCGCCTCGGCTCAATTTTTGGAACTTTCAAGTCCATTTGGATTGCGGCAAGGTGGATCCACGGTGGTCTCTTTGTCCCCTTCATCATCAGAGTGCCGTGGGTTTTTCTTTGTCTTCTTCATCATCAAGCTTGGCTGCTCTGGGTACCTGAGTCTTTTGTACATCCACTGGTGCCTTGTCCGGAAGCCTCCCCGTGTTTGAACTGTTCGTGTACCCGGGAAGGAGGGGTGAGTCGCACTATGATGGTGGGTGTCTGAGTTGCGGCCCTCAGGACAGTAGGTGGGGGTGCCTGTGCGCTCAAGCCCATGGGTGACTCTGAGGATTCAGACAGTGGTGGTGCAGCAGCGTCACTTCCCTGCGATCGTGGCCAGGCAGCGGCTCAACAACAGGCCGCTCTACCTCCGGTGATTCAAGTCCCTGCAGGACCGCCACCCGGACAACCAGGGTTTCCCATCATGGCTCAAGCACGAGCACCCGCGGCCCATGCCGCCTTGCAGCCCATCCCGGAATTCGATGCGTCGGGCCCACCCTCGAGCATGGGGCCCCGATGGAGAAGATGGGTGAGTCGCCTCGACATGTATTTCAGGGCTGCTCAGGTGACGGATGATGACAGCAGAATTGCCACCATGCTGTACTCGGCAGGGCCGACGGTCCAAGAGATATTTGAATCGCTTACTCCTATCAACAACTCTTATGATGCGGCCAAGGCGGCCCTCCTCGCACATTTCCTTCCCCTTGCAAACGTGGACTATGAGAGGTTCGTCATGCTCTCGGCTAAGCAGAAGGAAGAGGAGACACTGGACACTTTTTATGGTCGCCTACGCCGCCTCTCCCTCGGTTGTGCATGGGGGGATGCAGACGACATGATACGCACGATGCTAATCCAGGCATGCTCCTCCGGCAAGCTCAGGAGGCAAGTCCTGAGAGAGCCGGGCATCACGCTGCCCCGCATACTGGAGCTGGGCAGGTGCCACGAGTAGCAGAAGCACGAGCCAACAAGATGGAAGCTGGGTCTCGGTCGGTGAGGTCGGAGGAGGTGTGTGTCGTGTGGCGGGGCGGCCGAGGAGTGAGACGCCCGGGTGGAGGACCCCGAGACAGGGCAGGAAGAGCCGGGGAGCCGTGCCAGAAGTGCGGGTACGACCTCCCTCACATGGCAGAATGCCCGGCGGTTGGAAAAACCTGTGGGAGGTGTGGACTGACCGATCACTTCTCGAGAGTATGTCGTGCAGCCATGCCGGTGATGGTGCCGAGAGGTCAGGCACGGACATGGACTCAGCGCCAGAGCTAACAGCCCAGTATTGCCCAGGTAGAACAGGGTGAAGTTGAGTCCCATCCGGAAGGAGCCGAAGAGGAAGACGAGGAGAACATCTTTTTCGTCTCAAGCGTGGGAATACTCAAAGGAAAAAGCAGGAGACAGCCGAGATGTGTGGTTGAGATTAACCACTCCCCAGTCCCAGTGCTCGTTGACACAGGCGCCTCTGTCAATGTGATGGCCAGGGGGCATTATGACTCTCTCAAACCCCTCCCAGGTCTGGTCGCACCGAAGGCACGCATATTTGCTTTTGGGGGTCAGGAACCGCTACCGCTCGACGGTGCCTTCGTGGCAGATGTGGAGCATGATGGCTCACAAATCAAGGCTCGATTCTATGTGACCCCGGTGAGCAGCAATACCCTGCTCAGTTGCACAGCTGCGGAGGCCTTAGGTATCGTCAGTTTTGCATACTCCGTCCACCTGGAGGACATTATTGATCTCCTCGACAAATATGCTGCACTCTTCAGTGGGATCGGAAAGATGACGGGGGAACCAGTTCGATTACACATCGATGAGTCAGTGCAGCCCATCGCATTGAAACACCGCCGAGTACCATTCCATTTAAGGGAGCAGGTCGATAAGGAGCTGGACAACTTGGTGAGCCTGGACATCATCGAAAAGGTTGAGGGCCCAACCCCCTGGTTGTCTCCGATCGTGGTGGCCAGAAAGCCCAAGCAACCCGACTCGGTACGCATTTGCGTGGACATGAGGCTCCCCAACTGTCAGAGTCCCTTAGGCAAATACTCCTTGTTGACACGTCGTGAAGTAAATAATTCTTCCTATCAATGTGATTCTCAGGGGTACAAGAGGACAGACTGAGAAACTAATTGATCGGAAGATGTTGTAGAGTCGTTGGAATCGCAACTGCTTCACGAGAATGAGGACATCCAGGTTACTTTCAACCACTGCAGAAAAGTACAACTGATTACCAACCAATATGACCTCTCTATGAAAGAATTACAATATTCAAAAGACTAACCTGCAGAGAAACGGGCATTAACCAGATATGTTCCATACAAGGTAATCCTCAAGACTGATGAGTTCTGGAGACCATAAGAAAAGAAAGGTAATCAGTAAAAGGTAACAAGAGATACAGAGAATGGCAAGGAAAGTAAGTCTTCTTACCAGGGTTCTCTGGACATGGAGGTTTCAGGCGAGTAGTTGTCCTTGTCGTCTCTGAGGAGTCCACTCCAGTTCAATCAGTGTGAAGTCGCCAATCACCTGTCCCAACGGCACGAGGACGCCTATGGTGCCAAGGCAGTCTCTAGTCCAGCACCTCAGCCTATTCCCGCCGGCACGAGGACGCCTAAAAGTGCTCAGGAAGTCTCTAGTCCTGCACCCAAACCTGTGCCCGTCGGCACGAGGACGCCTAAGAACAACACAGAGTGAAGTGGACAGGGGCACAAGAGAGATAGGGGGGAAACGAGAAAGCAAGTACAAGTCCCAGAAAAAGGAGAACCAGAAGAAAATATCAAAAGGGAAGAGGTCTCCCAACCTCCGAGGTCCAAACTGCGGCCAAAACAAAATCACTGGGCAAGAATATCCAAGAACGATCCTAGGTCAATATCCAAGAACAATATGAAGGGGCAATCCGAGAGAATATCCAAAAACGTAATCCAAGGTCAAAACACCAAAAAATCCAAACATGAACGAATGCAGCTGTCAAAATAAGATCAGAAGCAGCGACTGGAGGATGATGGAGAGTTAAGTACCATACTACCGGCAATAAGACGGTCACGTGACCCAGTGCGTGAAGAATCACGTGGGAGACGACGCGCCCACTGCCGTAATCTCCATGGTAACTTCCACACAAAGCGTCGGAAACACGGTTTCCGACGAACGCGTCTGTACCGGGCAGATCGTGGACAAGACAACGCCGCCCCCTGTCTTTCATCAGATAACGACAACCGCTGCTGCCTACGAGAGGACAAGGTAACTGGAGGGGTGCCGCGAAACCGGGACCGTTTTCTGACACCAACAAGGCAATCAAAAGGGAGCGCCATCTTACTCCAACGATCGATGATATCATTGCTGATGTTCAGGGGGCTCGAGTGTTCTCGAAACTGGACCTCCGAGCTGGGTATCACCAGGTCGTCCTGCATCCAGAGTCCCGGTACATAACAAAGTTTACCACCCATCGGGGACTATATCGATACAAGCGGTTGAGTTTTGGAGTATCGTCTGCCGCTGAAGTGTTCCAAAACATCATCAGGGGCGCCCTAGCAGATCTGGAGGGCGACCTCAATATCAGCGACGATATTCTGGTGTTTGCCAAAACCGAAGTAGATCACATGAAGAGGCTCGATAATACTCTGAAACGACTGCAATCGTTGGGCCTCACCCTGCATTGGGAGAAGTGTGAGTTCATGCGCCCCTCTATTGAATTCTTTGGCTTCATATTCAAGGAGGGGGGGGTGTCGCCAGACCCGAAGAAGGTTCAGGACATCAAAGCGGCGAAAGCCCCCGAGTCTGTGACGGACGTGAGGAGCTTCCTGGGGATGGTAACGTATTGTGGGCGGTTCATCCCGAACTTAGCCTCGAGATCTGAACCACTCCGGGCGCTAACCAAGAAGGAGTCACCTTGGCACTGGGGCCCTCTCGAACAGGCCGCCTTTGAGGACATTAAGGGTGCCCTCACAACGGGAGATACCATGGCGTTTTTCGACCCCGCCTTGGAATCGGAGATTGTGGTCGATGCAAGTCCTTTCGGGTTGGGGGCAGTGCTGACTCAAGTGGATCACAACGGGACTGTTCGACCTGTGGCATATGCGAGCAAAGCGCTCACCGAAACGGAACAGAGGTACTCCCAGATCGAGCGGGAGGCCTTGGCAGTGCTGTGGGGCTGCAAACATTTCCGGCTCTATGTCTTGGGACATCCAGTGACGGTGGTAACTGACCACAAACCACTGCTTCCGATTCTAGTGGGCTCATCGTCAAAACCACCAGCTAGAATTGAGAGGTGGATGCTCGCCCTCCTCGAGTATTCCGTCACCCTGGTGTATAGGCCAGGGGCCAACAATGCCGCGGACTACCTGTCTCGTCATCCGGGAGTAGGTGGGGGAGATGGACATGACACCTGCGGAGAAGAAGCGGACAGTTATGTACGAATGGTGGTGGAGGCGGCAACGCCAAATGCGATGTCCCTAGAGGAGTTGGAGGCTGCTGCGGCTGAGGACGAGTGTTTTCGAATCTTGAAGGACACAATGCATAATGGGTCTTGGAAGTCCATCCTCGGAGCTGTGTCCGGGCGCACGCCGGAAGCCAAAACAGCTCTGAAGCAGTTGTGGAAGGTGAAGGAGGAGTTGTCGTTCTCCGACTCAGGGCTGCTACTCCGGGGTGACCGGATCGTTATTCCACGGTCAAAGGTGAGCGATGTGATCAGTCTCGCCCACCATGGACATCAGGGCGCCGCCAAGACCAAGGCGCGGCTTTGCTCGAAAGTCTGGTTTCCGGAGTTGGAGAAAAGGGTGGACGACTTCGTGGCGGCATTTGTATGGTGTCAGGCGGCCTCTCCTCTGCAACAAGAACCTGCAATTGAGGCAATGCCCCGAGGCACGAGGCCCTGGGAGATCGTCCACGCCGACTTTGGCTCAACATCAGTGGGCACTCACTTCCTGGTAATAGTCGATGAACACTCGAGATACCCGGAGGTTGAGTTCGTCGAATCTGAGGCCTTTGAGCATGTGGTGGTGGCGATGGAGAAGATATTTGCGGCCCATGGCTTCCCCCACACTCTATGCTCTGACAACGGATCGCCCTTCCAAAGTGAGCGGTTCTCCGAGTTGATGGAGAGCTGCGGAATACAGCACAGGAAGATCTCCCCCCTGTGGCCCCGAGCAAACGGGGACGCTGAGAGACTGATGCGGACTCTGAACAAAACCTTCCGAATTGCTCAGGGGCAGGGGCAATCCTTACAACGCGCCCTCTATCAGTTTCTGCGGGTGTACCGCACCACCCCACATGCCGCCACGGGAGTGGCGCCGGCAGAAACGTTATTCAAGAGGTGCCCCAGGGGACTACTGCCGGAAGTTGGGGAGAAAGAACCAGGGGTCATCGATAGTCCGCGGGTGGAGGCTGAAAGGCAAGTCCGAACGGAACAAGAAAACCTGCGCAGGGGTCTCCGACCTCAAAGACTTGAACCGGGAGATGAGGTCCTTATCCGCAACCGACACCCCCACGGGAAGCTCTCGCTCCCCTATGAACCGGAGCCATTGGATGTAGTGGCAGTGAAAGGATCCATGGTGACGGCCTCGGATGGACGATCTGCTGTCACCCGAAATGTGAGTTTCTTTAAGAAGCTGGGTGATCCACGAACTGAAACCCCACCCGAACCTGATCCACCAGACATGCCTGCTGACGGAGGTCTCTGGGGCGAAGGACCCGAATCCCCAGTCCGGGGAGACGTGGCGGAAGGACGTCACGTGCCGGAGGTAGGCCGGAGGTACCCCCAGAGGGCTGGGCGAGGGAAACCTGCCTACCTCAGCGAATATGTTGTGGGACGCTTGATTAGTGAACTGGGGTGAGAACATCTGGGTGGATGACATTAAAGGGGTTTTTGGGTGTGCAGTAGTGTTTATGAAAGATGTGTGGTTTTCTGGTTAATAAAGTTACTGTTAATCTATGTTCTTGTTCCTCCCGGAAAAGGAGGAGTGTGGCGCTGCCCGATGACGGGCTTACGCGGCGGCGTGACGTGTCACGCCGCCGCGCTGGGTATAAATAAAGGGGGCGTTCCCGGCCGCATCAGAGCGACCGGGAAGCCCGAACACGAAGGACTGGTGTCGGAGTGAATCCTTCATGTGGTGGGGGCTTACGGGACCGCGTGGGGGCTCTGACCCGCTCCCAACAGTGGAGACAAGAGCTGCTTCACTTTCTGAAAACATTTCCTCTCCATTCTGTTTCCTTATTCCATGTTTTATATTGCTTTTTGAAAACATTTTCGTGTGTTTTGCTGGGTGTTTCAAATGCAGATTATTATGCATGCACGCAACATCTCTGGCAGGCTTGGGCCTGTAACCAGTCCCCCACTATGTGTTCCTTTGTTAAGAAGGTACAAAGGCAGTTACGTATGCGCAGAGGGTATATTTCCACCACGGGGATCCCAATACTGCTTCCGGACTATGGTCTGCCGCAGACTGACACACTTGGAAGCCTTACTTGTCTGTACACTGTTGACAATCCTGCGTTTGAGATTTCTTTGTCCTTTCAAATCTTTAGTTGTTTGACATTGGTGCAGACTTGCGCTCCCTTGAGAGAAACTGAGGTTTGTAAATAGATGCTCACAGAGCGTGTTTGGGTCCTTGCTTGTATCTTGCTTTATGCTGACTTTATGCCTTCCTTTGCCAGCTCCTTAATTAATTAAGAGTTTATAATGTCGATGCGATTTTGTTTGTTCATTTCATTAATGTTTGTTTTAGTAGCTTTGCATTTTTTTAGGACATGCCTCAGGCTGGGCTGTGCTAATGCACTTGCAAAGGGTTGAAATTGGGACAGTGTTCCAGTCGATTTGCATTTTTTCCTTTTTTTAATTGAGGTTGTTTTATCATGTCTATATCGGTCCCCATGCAGGCTCCCCATGTTTGCATTTGTCCAGTTCTTGCGCTACTCTGCCTGTGGTGCTGTAGTTTATTGCTGCTGCTGGTTGTTCTCTTGCCATTTTTATTCCACGTTACAGTATTTGTGTGTTTGTGTGAGAGAGTGTATTTTTTTCTTTTTTTGTTACTACTATCCCTGGATTTTCTGTGTGCTGCATTAGAGAATTCTTTGCTCATTTATATCACCTGCATAGCCCTATGGATTAAATGGTGAACGTGGTGTGTGATCTGGTCAACATATTTGCACCATAGTTGACGTGATGACAAACTGGTTGCCTTCTTTTAGTTGGAATGTGAAGGGAATTACTAGTTGAGAGGAAGAAACTGATTCACTTTTTGAATAGGAAAAAGCCAGATATAGCATTTCTGCAAGAAACTCAGTTTTAATTGGAGCAGGTGGATTCTAACTATATATATATTAAAGTCAAAAGTTGTGTGTGGATTGTTGGCTTGGCGATAAGCATTTTCCTTATACAATTCCACACTGTTTCACCAATCTGCACTGAATTTGCATAGTTACCTGTTAGGACCGCAAGACATTACTGACTACAGGGCACTTGGACACCCCTCCTTTGTCCCTGGATTTCACCAAAAGTCCAAATGTGTTTGTGGCTTTGTGGCTTCACCGAGAATGGAAGCAAAAAATAATGTTTCTAAACAAGCATACGATGCCATAAAAAGTTCACCGGGAAGGGAAGCAAAAATGTTTGTCACATCAGGTGAAATTACTTTTCCAGAGTATTTTTGCAAGATGGTGCCTGCTGATGAAGCTGTAAACCATGTTCACTGGGAAGGGAAACAAAAAAATGCTGTTTCTTAACAAGAAATACAATGCCGTAAACCATGTTCACTGGGGAGGGAAACAACCATTTTTGCTGCATCAGGTGAAATTACTTTTTCAAAGGGTTTATGCAAGATGGTTCCTGCCGATGAAGCTGTAAACCATGCTCATTGTGAAGGGAAACAATAAATGTTGTTTCTCAACTGGTCCCAACATGAGGAACAAAACTCAAGGTCCCTATGGACCTCACAGACCACATTTCAAGGCCCTATGATGACCGGTGTCTGAGGCATTTGCATCGCAATGAGCTGCAATGAACTGCACCACGCCAGGGTGATGCCGAATGGTAACCTACAGGATCATTCATTTTCAACAATTGATGAGAGTGTTATCATGTCTGTCTACATGTGAAGGAGTGTTCTGGTACTTTTGCTAGAAATTCCAAAGGTGTGGCTATTTTGCTCAAGAAGGATTTAAGATATTTGGTCGATAGAGTGGATGTGAATTCGGAAGCCAGATATGTTGCAATAAAACTATATATAGAAAATAGGTGCTTTGAATATTTATGCACCAAAAAAGTAGATGGAGTATTGGATGGTATCGGTGATGCTGAGATCATAATTGGCGGGGACTTTAACTCGACTTTAGACAGAATAGTAGATACTTCGAGCACTGTCAACTCCTATGCGTAGATCAGGTCTAGGAAGAGACTTGTAGAGCTTATGCATATGTGGGATTTACATGGTATCTGGCGGGATTTGCATCGGGGCAAAGGCAGTATACCTTTCATTCGATTCCTCACAGGACTTTTATCACAAACCGATTTTTTCTTGGTTAGTAGAGGGGTTTGCATAGATGTATGTAATGCTGGTATAGGTAATGTTCTAACTTCTGATCATGCTAGTATTGGGCTGCTTTAGATAAATCTGGAGGGGGCCTGAAAGGGAGTAAGCAGTGGAGGTTCAACACAAATCTGTTGCAAAATGTGGACTTTGTTAAATATATTGAGTGCAACATTTTGCTGTATTTGCAAGAAAATCAGGGGTCAGTTGAACGCAGACAGAAACATACCCACTAGGAAGCCAAAGGTTGGGATTGAACCCATGACTAGACACATAAGCTGTTAAGATATCCAAAAGACAAGTTACAACAATTGGCCCTGATTTGAAAAAGATGGAGTTACTGTCGAAACACGTGTCATCATATAGGGTGAATGTCGACAATAATACAAAACTATTGATCACCAAGAATCAAGTTCTTGTGCTTTCTTTTTCGGATCTTTGGCACATGAATCTAATTAAGAGTAACTTTAAACTCAGTATCAGTTGATAATTTGTCTGTTGTCTGGGATGCCTTAAAAGTGACAATACGAAGCAAGGTAATTAGATTTGTATCTTACAAAAGGAAGCAGAGAGAGGCAGAACTGGTTAGTCTTAAAAAGGAGAACAAGCTGGCTGAAGAATTATACAATTATTCTCCTTCTGCTGTTACCATTTCTTCTTTGCTGGGTACTAAACTCACCCTTGATTGTGAGTTGAATGCAAGGGCAAATAGGAATTTGTTTTATACTAGAAAGGGAGACTAGTGCTTATTATTGTGAGTAAAGAGGGATCGATTTTGAGAAGGAATGAGGACATGTGTGGCACCTTCAGACATTTTTATGACTCCTTATATAGTGATGATGGGCATATTACAGAGTTAGATGTGTGTAATTATTTCAGTCAAGCCGAGTTTCCTCATTTCGATGAACAAGACAAACTTTGTCTTGAGGTGGAAATAACTATTCAGGAAGCTGTGGACTCTATGGAGATGGTTTGTTTGGTAAGTGCCCGGGACCAGATGGATTTCCAATTGAATTCTATAACACCATTAGCAACCCTCTTGCC
Organism: Ambystoma mexicanum; assembly: GCF_040938575.1. Lineage (NCBI taxonomy): Eukaryota > Metazoa > Chordata > Amphibia > Caudata > Ambystomatidae > Ambystoma > Ambystoma mexicanum. The sequence goes on from NC_090936.1 coordinate 902,372,497, forward strand.
CCCTTTTGTAGTGCAATTGTGTGTGGAAATTGTTAGAAATTAATCTGTCACTGATTCTATGCATCCCTTGTTGATTTCTGTTATTCCTAAACCAGGGAAGGACCAGTCTGATTGTTACGAAAAACACAGGTTTGGCAGAAAAAGTCACAAAACCACAGCGCTTGTATGAATAAATAATAAGAGTGCACATAGGCTGCAGGTGCCTGAGAGGTGTGGGAGTGCTGCCAAGTGCAACCTACTGTTGTGGAAACAATTAGAGCATGGGCAATTCTCAGTCGCACTGCTTCCAAGGTGCAATATAGGCATGTGCAAGTAATTGTGGTTATAAGTCTGATGGATTTATTTGCAAAGTAGCCTAACACATGTTTCGAGTCTAAACCAACTCTTCATCCAAGGCTGCAAATGGGAGATGGGACCTAAAATGAATTGAATGAAGGACAGTGCCAGAAAACTCTCTCACGGCTTCACAATTGCGGTAATTTCAGCACAGCAGGAAAAGCCAAAGTGATGTGAAAGGAAGCATCACATCACTTTGGCCTAGTATTGATGCTGAAAAGCAACACCAAACGTGGTCCTCCAATTTGTCAACTCCAATGAATTGTATTAAATCACATCGCAAGTGTGAAATATTGTTGCTGACAGAAAGGCTAGGATTAAAGTCGTTGCAAGGCATGGCTATGTTGGGCTTTGAGGGGAAGAGGCTCACCCAAAATGTTGACAAAAGTATTGGCAACTAGCCCAACATAGAGCCAAATGAAGATGTCTCAAGCTGCTTGGGCAACATGTCACATACACCTCAATCAGTGGTTAATGAAGTGGGGGGGGCTCTATGCTCTGATCTGACCAGTTGACACGTCTAATAGTTGTTAATGGTTTGGAATTAGCACTGCAATTCAGACATATGCATTTCAAAGCCTGCATTGGGGTTTCAGACTTCTTCCTGCAATCATTGAATCATAAATAAGCCTCTTTGTGTAACTTTGGATTTGGTCTCCTCAACATTAAGGAAAACCTCATTCAGAAGATGGACCAGTGCAAAATATATCTTCATATATTATTGGATCAAGCTCTATCCTTTCACAATATCAATAATTACTTTTACTCAAGTGTATTTGGTGGTGGGCAGAGAATGTGTCATACTGGGTATCCTCATGTTTGCATTCTCAGTGGCTATTTAGGACATGTTTGTTCTCAGTAGACAGGGTCTCAAATGTAAAGCTACATTTTGAAGACTTAGGGGTTTGACCTAACTTATTATGTGTAACCAGGATGTGGACACCTTGCTCTTTGTGCCTTGTTATAGAGAGCTTCAACTCACTGATGATGCCCAACAAGGCATAAACACATGTCTGGGGTTGCAGTTGGAACACATGTCTACAGAATTACTTAGTATTTTGGTGATGGACTGCCCTGGTAGGTGCAGTTGGTCTAATATATATATAGAGATAATTCTCCTCTGTTAAGGCATTGTGGGCTAAAATGTTTGTGTTGACTCTCCTCAGTGCTTACCTCCCAATAAAGCGGGCTATTTCAGCTGTGTTCATTCTCAATAGAGAGGCTCTCAAATTTGTTGCCTAACCTTTCTTGAAAATGGAGTCTCAAGGGTTAAAATAAGAGTTTTTGATTTTTCAGCTGAAGATGTAACCTGTGGTGCTCTATGCTGATCATGCACCCCCTTCTTTTTATTGTTTATATTCATTAGTTGCATAACCTCATAGCTAACCTGGAAGCCACCTTTCAAAAGTGTGCTGACACCCAGGTCATTTTATGTCTTGATGGAGGCTATGAATGTTACAAATTGGTTGTAAATCATATGTTTGAACAGGTGGACAAACGTATGAGGATCACTTGACTGAAAATCAACAAAGGTAATATAGACTTTCTGATGGTGTCTGAACCTCGTTTATTGCTCAAAGCTATATCTACATATCATGAGATTAGTGTGTCAGGCATTCTTATTCCTATTCGTATCTCACTGCAATAACATGTAAAAACAATCAGTGTACATTGGGGTAAAGCCTTTTCTATAGACCTGCATGGTAATAGCATCACCAGTTTGGATAATTATCATATCTTTCTTCTGCGACAACCGAGACCACTGTTATCGGAAACAAATTGTGCCAATGCAACTTGAGTCATTGTACGAGCAAAACGTGATTATTGTAATTTCCTTTTTGTCAGTGCAATGCAACATATAATCCATTACTTTCAGGTAACAAAAAATGCTGCAACCAGAATAGTCTCCAATACACCAAGACAAAGTTCTGTACACCATTGCTTAGAAAACTACACTGGCTGCCAGTAAAAGCAGGGAGTCCTTCTAAACATTTGAAGAGCACACTGTACTGCATTTTCTGTTTTAGTGGACACGAAATGTAACTTATTACCTGAAAAGATTTGCTGCACTAATGATCTATATCACTTCTGGGAGAACATTAAGATGGTTCTTTGATAATATGTTGATGCCATCTTTCTTGTGGGTTTTCTACTTAAATACCTTTAGGTCGGAGTGAAACAACAAATATAAATATAAATAAACCTACATTCGTTTTGCTCTAGTGATATAAGGTGAGAAAATGGGCAATGGTTTGTTAGGATTTCTAGTTTTGTGGGCCTTTGACTTTTTGTGCTTAGTTGTAATGCCAATCAACTTCACATGTCCCTTACTGTTGTGTAGAGAAACATATTAGCCCTGGGGCGTAGGTGGGTGGGTGTAGCCCATTAGGTTCCACGGATCTAGGGCTGAAACCTGTAATCTCAGCACGTGTTCCACGCAACCTGCAGGCTACCTCCAGCAGCCGCGGTCCGCCATCTCTGCCCCTCCACCCCCACAGACACCCTTATTTATTTTTTTTGTAAAAAAAATCCCATCCCCATTGATTTAACTGCACTGCAGCAGCTTTCCTTTCCCGGCCACCATTGTCCCACCTTCTATAATCATGGGGGCCATTTTGGTTAAGTATTTTCATGAATTCAACGGGACACGCGCTGTGTTCTGTTGAATGAATGAAAATACTTTGTTTTTAGCACCCCGGGTTACCGATTTGCTGATTTGCTAACGTGGGTTGCTAATTGCGTTAACCCCTGTTCCAAGGGCTAGAACAGGGGTAACGGTGCCCTCATTATAGACCCTCACTTCACTCGGGCTGATAACTGAACCCTTGCAACGGGGGTTAATGCTATATTAAGTTGTCCCAGAATAAATGGTGTTGCATGGTAATGTGGAACATTTGGAATATTGTGGGACATACGGGGCATTGTAAAATCACTCACAATACCCTTTAAAGTTGTCCTTTAAGCTACTATAAAAATTGGTTCCTGGCACTGCTACTGCCTAGGACCTTCAGTAGCATACATCTGACCTAGGTTTCCAGAAGTTCTAATGCAGCTACCAGAGTTCTAAATTGGTTGACAGAAGACTTTACATTAATAACCCAAATAATATCTACCTTCTCCCGAATCAGATCCACAAACCCACACCAGACAGAGATCCCAGACACAATATTTGATACTTTCCCCAGCAGTATCGTGGAGTTTGCCTCCATTGTATCAGTGTATGTTGCTACTGCTTGATTTAATCTTTGGGGAAATTCTTTAAGAGAAGTTTTCACGGTCTCCCATTGCATCAACAAAGTAAATTACTTCATGGAAATGTACTTCATTGCAAACACTTTAAATCACTTTGAAATGTGTACATGTTGTTAAGGTTTAAGGGGTAGAACAGGGAGTTTGGGGGGTGGGGTGGAATTGACGGGGAAAGAGGGCCAAGGAGGCAACCTGCCCACATTGAAATAAATAAATCAAAATCCAAGTGATTGCAACAAAGTAAACGACCACTAAGTTATTTTCATCACATGGGCTGTTTTGTTAGTCATAGCCTGAGGAGTGCCTCTTTTGGAAGAGCATTTGTGTGAACCACTGAATCGCTTCAGAAGCCTCCCAACTTCATACGTCTAGCAAGTATGGATGTGCTGGCTTCATGATTCTTGAACTACCTTAGAATGTGTTGGAGTGCAGTATTCCACATTCTCATGTTCAATATGCAATGGGCACCAGTGGTTATGCATGATGTCTCTTGTTTCTGGTTTGGAATGATCTGAAATTCTGGCTTTGAATATGAGACCCAAACCCCTTGTGAAGGGATAACTAACCCCTTCTTTAACATACCATATTCCTTTATGTAGCCTACCAAACTAGTGCAAACATTTTCACATTTTAATTTTGAATTACTAATATTTGGTTCTTTCTTCTACACTCCAGATGTTTTGGCTGACAACCTACTTGGACCTCACCAGTGACTATGTTGTTTTGGGTTGATGGAAGATGCAGGTTAAAACATCCGGCTTGTGACAGTTTAGAGAACCCTTGACACTGAGATGCCAGGTTTCTGTCACTTACTTGGATCATGTAAACGCTCTTAATTTTGTAGTTGTCTTATGGCTTGATAGGTTTCCTGATTCATGGGGGACATCAAGGTCTCCTGACACGCTGATTTCTTAGATGTGATGAGTGACAGGTCAGACTCTAATTTGTCCAGTTTCACAATGTAATATAGCTAATCCACATGCATCAGATTTTCATTGTAGCGTTTTTAGTAATTGTAGTATTTTTTCATTGTTTTAAATGGTGATAATTGCGTACTTGAGTAACATATATTCCAGTCCCTGTTCTTTATTTGGTCATTCCTTTGCATTACGTGACAATCCCCCCAAACCCCACGAGAAATTGTACACTGGCCCTAGATGCAATCGGGGCTCTCCTTGTCATTTCCGACTACTTTCTCTGCTTCTCATAAACATTTATGTACTTGATTGATTTCTAACATTTTCACTCTCTGTCCCACTCCTCATTCCCTCTTGTTCTTTCTTGCTTCTTTTGCATGGATCGTTGCATCACGTAGAGAACCCCACTGCGTTTGATACACCTCTATTCTTTTTGTTTTATTTTGTATTACTTCCAATGTTCTCCTTTGTTGACAAACATCTAATCCCTAGCTTTCTTTCCATTGATGTGTTGTGGCACAGTGCCCATCCTTTCTCACATCATCACCTTATTTTATATACTAACTGTTTGTGTTACATTGTCATTGTAACTTATAAAGTTAAAAAACTGGTTGATACCAAACATAAGAGTGACTGTTGTCACAATCCAACTGCAGGCTCACCTGGAGATACAGGGCATTTTGGACTTGTACCAATCTGGCTTTAGGCCGGTTCATGGGACCGCAACAGCATTATTGTCAGTCTGGGATGACATCCTAAAGGCAGCCAATGAGGGTGACATCAGTATGTTAGTCATGTTGGACCTGCCTTTGAAACAGTAGATTTTGAGATACTTATCTCAAGACTCTCTGCCACGGCCCATGTCTCTAATACCTCTTTTCAATGGTTTACCTGCTTAAATGACCAATTTCAACAGGTCAAGCTGGGGACCTTTATTTCGGATTTTTTGTCAGTCAAATATGCAGTCCCTCAAGGATCTTCATTATCACCACTGTTTTTTAATATATACATTTGCCCCCGTTGGAAAACTTTGCTGAATTTTGACTATTCTATCACTCTTACGCCGACAACACACAGATATGTGTGGCGAAATGAACCCATGGAAGCCATATAGAGAGTGCCTGCATGTGCTAGTAAAATTAAGTGCTGCATGGTTGCCAGCAAGCTCCAGCTCAACCCAAACAAAACAGAGATCATCCTGTTTGGTCCAAGGAAAATACTGGCAACATCTCTATCACATGTGCCCTGCCCTGAGCTATTTGAGGCCTCTACATCTTTTGCTTCTAAAGTAAAACACCTTGGATGTACCTGGCAGGCCGACCTTAGCTGTAATTTGCAGATATCCAAGTACATCCAAACTGTAATTTGCAGATCAATGAAACTATGAAATCGGTATACTATCAGCTCAGACTGTTAAAACCGTTATGGGTGTTTCGAAGGAGCAAATTCAGCATCTACAGGTTGTACACAATTCAGCCGTTAGGTTGATTTTCTCACTGCCTCATTGTTCACATATTTTGCAACCTCCGAGATATCTCCACTGGCTGCCTGTACAACAAAGGGTGTTGTTTAAGACGCTTTGTTTTGGTTTTTAGGAGCATCCATGGAACAGCCCTGAGATATCTTGTGTCAAAAAACTCGGTTTATCAACCTGAACGCTGCCTGCGTTCATATAAACAACAGTTTTGGGTGGTTCTCCACTCAAACTCTGTCACATGGGGTGATAGACGTTTCACCCATGCAGGGCCAAGAGCGTGGAATTCGCTACCATAAGAACTCCATAACATTAAATCTTTGTTGGAGTTCAGGAAAAAATTGAAAACTTATCTTTTCATCTAAAGTATAGTAGTCCATGATGGTTCTCTATTTTTGTACTGCTTCACCACCTGCGCCCAGATGCAATCTTTTTTCCTCGGTTCCCTCGCGGATATGTGCTGTATAAATTTCCAAATACATTCCAGATACATACATGTAATAGTCTTCAAAAAGTTATTTTATGACTCCTGTTAAGTTATTGCAGGGAATGTGGGTATTTCTAATGACTGCTGTGGTTTGCGGTCTCTCCCAGTGCCACTCTTCAAATTCCTAGATCAGAGACAGCAGGATACTGCCAGCTCATTTACTGTTTTTGTCTGCAGCATTACTTATGGGTTTGGCTTCTGGTAGCAGATAGTATCTGTTTTCAGCATAGCCATCAGGAGCCATTAAGTCAAGCAGTTTTATATTGCAAAAAGATATGTCATAATCGCTGATGTGCTCCTGGTATCCTAGGAAGCTAGATTGTGCCTTGAAACTGGTAGTAGAAAGCTTGCATTTTCAGAGTTTACATACTCAAGATGGCCGCAGCGACTAATTCTACAGTCACAGCCACTACCACGTGGGCTTCCTTGTCAATCCTTTGTGGCATTATTCCATGATACTAATCTGTTGGGGGCCCATTTCCTCTCCCTCCCCTGCCAACCATGCAGCACCTAATGTTACTCTGTGAATGATTACCAAGCTGTGCCACTTGTATTTCAGCAGTGTCTTCGCAGATAATTCCATGTGACATCAGGGATAATATACCTCCTCTTGATGATTATGTGAAGTAGGAATGGGTTATTTCAGATATTGTGGCTCTTGAGGGTACAGCTATTTTGTTGTGATGGATTCCACTCTAGTCTAGTCGCTCAGCGTTGATGCTATGTCTGTTGCATCATGCTATTGTGGTCTTTACGGCTTCTGGTTTCCCATATGAGGTTGTAGCTATCATGCTTAGTGGAAGCTGCATATGTCCCGATGCGGCTTAGACCCCTGGGAGTCATGAGTTGCAATGTGTAAGATGTCCCCAATTCTAGTTGGCCTCTTGTGGTTCTTCCTGTTTGTGTGCTGATGTGCTCAGGGATACCCCAAAGTCTGGTTGCCTATTAAGGCTCCTGATTGGGTGAATTATGTGTTGCGCTTGAATCTGAGAGCTCAGTTTATTTATTCAGACTTGTATAGCACTTTTGCCAAAGGGTACAATCAATTAAAAAAAGAGTTTGCAAAGTCAAACATGAAATACAAATGGCATACAAGATCAGACTAGATCTGCAATGAGGGAGTAGACGGAGATGGGCTTTCAGCAAAGAGTGAAAGTAATAGTAGGTACAGAACGTAGCGTTAGAGGTAGATCATTCCAAAGTTCGGACCTTCCTTCCTTCCTTCCTTCCTTCCTTCCTTCCTTCCTTCCTTCCTTCCTTCCTTCCTTCCTTCCTTCCTTCCTTCCTTCCTTCCTTCCTTCCTTCCTTCCTTCCTTCCTTCCTTCCTTCCTTCCTTCCTTCCTTCCTTCCTCTGCCCTGTACTATGATAGTGCCATTCGTAAAAGTGTTGATAACAGGTGTAAAGTGATGAAGATAGCCAATCTGAATGCCCCATTTCTCTCCCCATTTATTTCTATGTAAATAATAAGGGACAGTGAAGTAAACATATGGATTTCTCATGTTATTGGGTTATAAAAACAAATGAATAAATCATGAGCATCTTCTCAGCAGAAACATTAATAAAGCTGTCAGCATTAGGGAAGCAGGATAACATTGAAGCACATGTGCATTGGGTTTTGGCTGATTTAGAGCAAGTTGATAAAAAGGTAATAGTCAAGCAGTTAAGAAAGAGAGAGATAAGCAGGAAGTTACTGATAAGGGCCACACCCATGGACAACCAAGATCGCAAGAGAGAATGTTTCGAGGAAAGAGGATGTGAAAGATGGCAGTGTTCGGGCAGGGCAGGGTGAGAGGTGGAAGGGATCAGAGGCAAACAAATTCAAGCTCCTTGAAGATGAACCACAATGGAGAAGGAGACAACTGCAAGAAAGGCAAGAGGGCAGGATAAAAGAAGTGCTAAGGGAGGGACCTAATCAATTTCTGAGTTTGAGAAGGTACAACAATGCAGAGCCTAGAACATTAAGCTGTAGCTAATGGAGGAGCACAGACGTCTAACACTAATGGACCGATGATTTTAAATACTATCTTTAAAGGTGAGTGAAATGAGGATATGCTGTTGGGAGCTTGAGGGGGAGGATGTGGTTGAAAATAAAGATGCACAAGAGAGTTAAAAAAGATTACTGATAATAGAAAAATAGTGAGCGAAAGGACAGGTGAACCCAGAAGAGGAGAATATCGAAGAGGGAAAAGAGGTAGAAGAAGCAGACAGAAGACAGACCCAATTCCAAGCCAGGGGGATATGAGTAGAAGAGAGATGATAGCATAGGCAAAAGGGAACAGGGAGGATGGGGGTAGAGGTAGACCAAAGTCAAGAACGAACAAACCCAAGCTTCAAAAGACAGGGTTGCAAAGTGGAAGAAGACACAGGGAGAGGGGCAATAGAAGGGAAGAATAAGAGAATAATGAATGTAGAGTTAGCAAGAGGTGAGTTGGTAGGGGGCTGGAGGGAGTACCTGAGTTTGAGGAAGCAAAAGAAATGAGGTAGAGAGCAAAGTAATTTGTAGTGAGTGGAAAGGCAGAATGACACAAATCCAATGGAGAAAAGTTAACAAAATAGCTAACAATAGTTGTGCAGTAGTAAAAGGGCATGCAAGAGGTGGAATGTGTAAGGGAGGCAGGTATTATGAGAGAGGGTATAATGAAGATGGGCACAGGACTGATGGAAGAGAGTACAGTGTACAGTGGAAGAAGGGGTACAAAAAGGAAAAGTAATTAGGGTAGAACTGTGAGGGCAAAATAACACTATAACAGTACACTGGCTTGAGGGAACAGGGAGAGCATAAGTATTGGTCAGTTAGTGACCGTCGCTCAGAGCAATTGGGGGAGAAAAGACAATGGACGGTGACTGGCAGCTCCTGTGAACTAAGGTACATTAATAGAAGAAGGCATGAGAAAAGATGGGAGGGAATGTTGAAAGATTGCAGGAGACCAGTAGAGAAACAAAACAGGTGGGTCAATATGCAAGAAGTAGGAGAGACAGGGACAGCAATGGGAATGAGTTGTAGGGGACAGCTGCTGCCACTCTGAGCAAATGTGCTCAGATCAGATAGGAGACAATTGGAATGAGGATTCAACAAGGGAACCCTCCCGTCCCCTGCACACTTTCGGATGTTTGGACTAAGTCCACTACTGTTTTCTCATATTAATACAAAAAACATATAAACCAAAGAGTTCAGTTGTGTGTTTTTATAGCAAAAGTTTATATCTAAAGTGTCAAATACACAATATTTCAAAAGGAGAAACATTTACAAATTCAAGAAGCAAAGCAGTGCAATAGTAGGTCACAATAAATTTGAAACAATGGTGGAATCCAATTCATGTGGCGACGCGTTTCGAGGATACTTTCCTCTTCTTCATATGGCCAAAATTGAAATCTTCATACAAAAGGAAAAAAACAAAGGGGAGAACGTTTGTACACGTTTTTTATACCTTGAGGTAATTCATTAAACTCATGCTGTACATTTCAGTCGCAACTGTGAGCCAGAACAGACTACATTGTCAGAGAAATTGTAATGAATCTAGTACCACAAGGGCACATTCATTCCCAGTTAAATTCAGGGTGAGGGGAGGAGAAGAGGTTCAGAGAGACGTTTCTAGTCCCGTGCAAGAGAAGTCGTCGTTCAAAAGTGTTTAGAAAGAATGTAGGTAGGTAAAGGAGCCATATAGGACAAGATATAAGAAAGTATAATTACCAGTAAGCAAAGTGTTCGAGGGCATCGGGTGCAGATAGAGATCCTAGGTGGTGAATCAAGCGATGTGTAGATCCTCCAAGGGAAATACAGTTTGCTGTAGTCAAGAAGAAGACACAGCTGCAACAAAAATGAGGATCAAGTGAGTAGAAATCAAACTATGATGAAAGGTAAATTCAACCCTAGGCACTAGAAGAAATGTAGTGCCTGTGGAGTGTACAAGAGGAGTGGCAAGTGCTGGAGAAAATATTCGAACGGCGTGGAAGCCTGATATTAACCCCGAATATATCAGGCTTCCACGCCGTTCGAATATTTTCTCCAGCACTTGCCACTCCTCTTGTACACTCCACAGGCACTACATTTCTTCTAGTGCCTAGGGTTGAATTTACCTTTCATCATAGTTTGATTTCTACTCACTTGATCCTCATTTTTGTTGCAGCTGTGTCTTCTTCTTGACTACAGCAAACTGTATTTCCCTTGGAGGATCTACACATCGCTTGATTCACCACCTAGGATCTCTATCTGCACCCGATGCCCTCGAACACTTTGCTTACTGGTATACTTTCTTCTATCTTGTCCTATATGGTTCCTTTACCTACCTACATTCTTTCTAAACACTTTTGAACGACGACTTCTCTTGCACGGGACTAGAAACGTCTCTCTGAACCTCTTCTCCTCCCCTCACCCTGAATTTAACTGGGAATGAATGTGCCCTTGTGGTACTAGATTCATTACAATTTCTCCGACAATGTAGTCTGTTCTGGCTCAAGGATGCGACTGAAATGTACAGCATGAGTTTAATGAATTACCTCAAGGTATAAATAATGTGTACAAACGTTCTCCCCTTTGTTTTTTTCCTTTTGTATGAAGAATTCAATTTTGGCCATATGAAGAAGAGGAAAGTATCCTCGAAACGCGTCGCCACATGAATTGGATTCCACCATTGTTTCAAATTTATTGTGACCTACTATTGCACTGCTTTGCTTCTTGAATTTGTAAATGTTTCTCCTTTTGAAATATTGTGTATTTGACACTTTAGATATAAACTTTTGCTATAAAAACACACAATTGAACTCTTTGGTTTATATGTTTTTTGTATTAATATGAGAAAACAGTAGTGGACTTAGTCCAAACATCCTAAAGTGTGCAGGGGACGGGAGGGTTCCCTTGTTGAATCCTCATTCCAATTGTCTCTTGTTTGTAGGGGTCTTGTGCCATGGCCTCAGTTCCTCCCCCGCACCTAAAATTAATCTACAGCATCTCTTAAATGTATGTTTCATTGCCATTTAATTTGAGGTGTGCATCAATAATCAACCTTTTTCAGATCAGATAGGAGAGCAGAAAGGAGGGTCACTGGTAGCAAGCAGGTGCAGTAAGGTGATTTCCTAGCTCCCAACAGTTCTTTCTTTACCTACAATTTCAGAACTAGTGTATTGTCCTTCAATTGTGGAACATCTTTGGGAGTTCATGATGTCGCCGGCTGATAGAGAAATGGGTACTCTCTGATGTGTATACTCACACTGGACAGTTGTATGTTTAACATCCACATAATATAAATTTCCAAACGTATGTTCTCACTGGATATCTGCTAGAATGGGAAACTGGTCACTATTTTAGAATTAACAGGTGGTAATGAAAGTCACAAAAAAGTAGATGGTGATGCGCTGAAGGGTTTCTCATAAACAGGATGGCAATGGTATACTTTTGGGTAGATGCTAAGGTAGGACAATCATTTGATGGAGCAGGCATCCAGACTATGTGTGGCACTTCCTTCAGGGTCTTCATAATAACAAACATCCCAAATATTCTTGTTGAACATGGGATGATTCATGAGAGTCTTGATATCTGTTGGGTATTGTGAGGTCTCCTGCTTGACTCTGGAGAGTGCTAAGAATGTGACTCTGGGGGATGGGTGCCACCTAAGTCACTGGATATTGAGTCTAAGGGTGGTACAGGGAGGATAGTCTGGTCACCCTACCCTGGCCCTTGACACCTGACAGGGAACAACCACATTAACTCACCACAGTCTAAACCCAGAAGGCCATTCCCTCACTACCACAAAGGCCCTTCATGACAGACCACCCTAAAGATTGAAAATCCCTGCTCCTCACCGGTATAACAATCTTCTGGCTTGTGGAAAGGAGCTCCCGGCCCATTGTAGAGAACCTTAACTTCCTCTAACCAGATCTAAATCTCCAATACTGAAAGGTGAGGCTTCCCCTTTAAAGGAAAGTCTGTCTGTGAACTTGGGAACGGTTGTTTATCCAATGCTGCTGTTACCAGGTGACCCAAAATGTCAACAACATTTTGGTTGGAAGTCCATAGGACATGCAAAACACACCGTGGTTCTGTGAATACCATGTTTCAAGCTGTTTACTCCCAAATACTGACTCGGGAAAAATGTCAACTTCACTCTTCCCCACCAATTGAACCATATACGTAGTAGATGGGGCCCCTTTCCTCTTCAAGTACATTTTGGCAGGTGGGAATGCCCCCTTTGTGTTTTTAGTCCCGCCCCCTTTTGATAGGCTTTTGATATGAATTTTAATTTAATAAATTGCTATCATATGTGTATTTTTATAGGAAGTGTGTTTTGATATGTTTTGATATGAAATGGGTATCATTTATATCAGTTTAATATAAAGTTTATATTGAAAATATTTTAATATAAAGTTTATATTCTGTTAATTTCTGTTCCTGTCTCTCTATTATGTATATCTGCTTATCGACGCAATGAGAGACAGACTGTGTATAAAGTAAGTGATGATACATCAAAATTTGTATCCGAGAAGATTGTTGTGCAACAGGTGCTAGCTCAAGTTATTTAATGTGAATAAAAACACTGCTGTGTTATAAAACATGGTTGTGTCTTTTTATGTTAAACAGGTACGGAGGGCAAACACACATCTATAAATGGTAGAAATATATGATTACATAAAGATATAAAGTGTTTATAATGCCTGTGAAAATAAAAAAGTCCACATTTGAAAACAACAGAATTCTATATCGAGCTTAAAACCAGTCTCTTTAAAAGTTGATGTCCCCAAGAACAACATAGCTGATGGTATCTAATTAACAAGCAATGTGTGTTATTATACATATAGTAAATAGGACTACATAATAAAGAACAAGACCAGTTTGTGAATTGTAATATAAAAGATAAACTTAATACAGAAAGGAAAAATAGGTGTGTAAACACATTTTAATGTAGCAGAAAATATAAACATACAGATGCAAATAGTCAAAAGCTCAGACTCAGAACTTGAAGGGTCGCGGCACAATTACAGCTACAGAAGAGCTGTGAAAAAGTAAGGGGCTGTTAGAGGTTCTTGGTAAAATATTTAATAGCCATAGGGGTGGGTCGACCCATTTGCTGCCAGTGTTCTTTTATTAAACACAACCCTGAGCGTCTTTTGTAGAATTTCCCACAGTTTTTTATCACGCACTATACACGGATGTGTAACAACAATAGACTGTGGGTTCTCACAAGCATCTCCCTGTACAAAGGATTGCACTAGATCTTTTAATCTGTCGAAATGTATCTGGGCTGTGTTGTTAAAATTTAACGTTATACCTTTTACTTTCATGTTGATGATTCCTAGGGATGTGCGATAGGCTTATGTTATGGGCCCCGCTGATATGAACTCAACAATGTATTCTTCAGGGGCTAGCTCAGAAGTCAGATCTCTTAGATAATTGCCGGTGGCCAGGTTGACATGCCCAGGGCGGCTGACAAAAATAATGATATCGGTATTGTGATACAGAACACGTGCTTGTAATTGCTCCATTACAATAAACAGGTTTAAGCGGGCGTGAGCGGTTGTGAACGCTGCTATAAATATATTTGTGTTGTCTGAAGTTGTTGGGTATTCTGCGGCATAGAGCCAACACAGACAAGCAGTTTCATTGTCTATGAACATGCAGCTGCTTACGTCATGAGAAATATCAAATAGATAGGCATGAAACACATCTGGGTCTGTAATGATGGTTGTATTGGGCAAATTAACTCTGTGCACAAACTTACCCCACAATGAATGAATGCATAATTTTGCCAACAGCCGACGAGCAGTGTTGTCCTCAATGTGCTCCATACTCAAGCGTATGCCCTGATGTTTTTAATAATTGTCAATGTAGGCCTGTTTAGCGGCATCATCCACACATTCGGCAGGAAAGCCAGAGGCTTCTTGTTTCTGCTGTAGGAACATGGAAACATATTCACAGAAGAACTCAGGGGTAACTGTTTTAAAATTCCATATTTCTTGTATGTGCCCCTGGCCATATCCCTGGTTCAGAGCTATCTGTATTTCAATTGTACAGCAAGTCCCGGTCAAGCCTCGCTCCTCGTCCGGGTGTTCACAACAGGCCTGTTTTGTCTTGATGCATGTGTGGCAAAGAGGAACCATTAGTTTACTGTCTCATCTATAGGGTAACACGGGTAACACGGGTATGTAGAGGCCCCAGGATAGATAGACCTTGCATCTGATTAGGCCAAAATATCATATCTATATCACCAAAATTGCTAAATACGATCATTAATTATAGATGGGTATAGACTAGTCAAATCTAGATAGTGTATTTGCTCACCCTCTGAGACTTGGTGGTAAAGCATTTGTGTGGCCACTGTATAGTGCATCTCTGGGGTTTGGGGGTTCTGGTAGATTAATTTCTTTAAGAAAACGGCACACATTAAGATTGTTATGCATCGTTGTGCACAATTCGGGTTTCCAGATAGTGATGCAAGGCCAGACTGGCTAGACAAGTTTGTTTCAACAGAGTGCATCTATACAGCTGTTCGTAAGTAATGCCTGTTAAAGTGTTAAACCCCCCAGAGGGGTAGCTATCGGGACAGCCGTGATAAAAGCATCCGTTAAATTCATAGGCTGTTTCCACTCCTTGAACCACTGCATAACCGTCCAACCAATACTGGCAGTAGCGTTTACACCAGTACCAGTTAGGGCGTGCTGTATAGAGATGTTCTCTGTTATTGAGATGTATAAGAGCCACTGAATAGCCGGCATGGAATAACGTTTTTGCCGGCTGTAATGTGAATCATGGGGTAACAGCGCAATCGTTTTGGGCTTTAGATATAGCTGTCTGTAGATCTGCATACAACTAGCCAGCGTGATATTTTGAAAAGGGTCTATGTATGACACGTGTACTCCACCCTTTATAGGTGTTTCACGACCAACGAGTGATTTGAATGATGCCATCTCTAAACAATTACAAGCCTGTCTTAAAATGTTCATATCTTCTTGAGAGCAGGCCCTTAACTCTCAGCGAAAGTCGAACACTCTGTGTTTATTTGACTTGTACCAAGCCATAAACTGGTCTTTCTCGCTAAGCATCATGCATTGAACCCCATATTGATCTAGGGGTGGGAATGGGCCTATGTGGTTTTGGTTAGTGGCTGTGTTAAAAAGATGGAGAAAGAAACCCCTTGAACCAAGAAAGCTAAAAGCTTTTGGAAGCTTGCTGAGTTTCATGGGCAAAAAGTTCAAGGAATCAATAAAGCGTATTTGTAGAGGCACCACAAATATGGCTATTAGCTTAGCACCTTGGGTGATATGTTTTCTTTTTTTTCTTTGAACTAGGGGACTCAACACAAAGTATGAATCATATCCTTTGGAATTATTGGCTATAAAGATATTCCCGTGAATTTGCTTGTTACAAAGGTGCTTATAAAGGCAGCCACACAGGCGTCCTCTGTAAATTCCCAATTCTATCCCCATAGATGTCTGGCATAGATATAGTTTAGTTGGTGTGTCATATTTTCTCGGCGGGTCTCCATGCCATATATAATGTAGTTCTCAGTTTTATTTTGCGGTCTGCCGGCTGTCATGTAGCACAGGTGTTCAGCTGTGTTTACAATGGAAACTTTGCACACACTGCAAATCATCCTGACACATCCTGCCACAGTTGTGACTCTCAGGAAGACATTTTTGACACGCTGGACAATCAATACGCGGCTTGCACATGACCGCCCCCAATTCCGCTTTTTTAATGTGTGTGTCTAGACAGGCTTGAGACCTTGCAAATGCATGACATTGAGGGCATTTTGCAGGTTTTTCTTTGAGCGTTTGATATTGTTCTCCTAGATACAAGCAACAGTGGTATTGGCAACTGTGTCTATGTTTGTTTTTGGAAATGTGATGACAATGCTGGCAGAGGTGTCTAGACCCTTGGACAGAAAACCTTTTAGATTCAATACAACATAGAAATGGATGTCATGGTGTAAAACATATAAACGTTTTTTTTGGCTGTTTTAGCTATTAGCGGGAAATACCGCCACACACCATTGTTAAAATAGAGTATCTTGATGGGTCTATAAAAAAATACTCCTCAAAGAGATGCAGTTGTCCAAACCCTACCAGTGTGTCAGTCGGGAGTCCCAACTCTGTGTGCACTTGCAGAGCTTTTGCACATATGGCAGCGTCTGTTAGGCTTTGCGGCTCGATTAAACCTATGAGCCTAGACGCAAGACAGAGATTTAGGGGCCCGTGACCAAAATTTAGCAGCCACCTGCCTTTGGATGTTAGGATGTGGCAGTGCAGTATTTTACTGAGAGGTTTATAAGCACTGCCAGAACGGGGCCTGACAACCAGTGCCATGATTTTCAGTCTTACTCTGCAAAAGTATTTGTAAATTCTCCAAAGCTGGACAAACCAAAAAAGTATCACAATGTGAGGGTCTGTTTAAACCATCAGCCTCTATTCTTATTTGCACAAAATCAAGGGGCCCAACAGTTTCCAATATTTGCCGGACTGACGTTTCCACAGCATCGGTTATGACCGCTATCTTGTGCCCCAAGGAGCGTAATTGATCCAGATTCACGAATCTAAATTCCTCATACTGTTCCGCTGCCAGAAATATTTTATAACTTCTCTGATAAGTTTGCACCCTTTCCAAATAAACTGGTGCATCCGGCGTCTGGGGGGCTGATATCTGTGGTATGCTAGCTCGATCGTATCTTGATATAACCAGATGTGCCTTTTTTAAGATTTTAAATAGGTGACGCTTCTGATCTTGAGACCTAGCCCATTTTAAGTTTTGTCTCCTGTTTTTAGAGCACTGTCGAAATGGATATCCACCTCCTCTTTGAACAATTAGCCCATCTGTAACAATGGGGTTGTTAGCAGTTGTGGTTTTAATTTTACTGGATCTCCCGGAGCACCAGGCGCTATGGACGTGTTCTTGAACTGTTTGAAGGGTCTCACTAGTTGCTAGTCATAACTTTGCGGGCTCCTCTGGTAAATTAAATATTTGAGACCCCTTCTACGACTAATGGGGAGGGCTCAACTACCGGGGCATTAGTTAGTGTAATATTGACCGTAAAACCCATACCTGTCCCACATGACGGCATTGCTATGGCATTAGTATCGCCACCCAGGTTCTCTACTAGCATCAAAAAAAACCTGCCACATTTTCAAAAGCACTCTGAACCATAGATTGTACAAGCCACTTATTTTTACAATAGGGTTTGACGATGCTCAATAATTTCTTATAATTCTTTTTAAAGTGGGCTTTTCTTTCTTGTTCTTTTGAATGACTGCTGCACGCTCACACGTAACTGTATCTGAAACGTTAATGACCCTAAAACGGTGGCCGGCTAACGCATCTTGATCACCTTCATTTTGCGTGTCTCTATCACTGTCCAAAATGATAATGAGTTCATCGTGAGGTGTTTCAACAGGTGTATTGGTGTTAGTGTGTGATGTTGATGGAACCTGGATGGTCGCATGCCCTCTCGTTGAACACGCTGCAGCGGCGCATTTGAAATATTAATAACATCTGCACTGTAGACCTCTTCTTCATTGTGCACATCAACCCCTTGATCATTATCCAAAATATCAATAACATCCCCATCATTATTCACAAAGCCCTCTGAACACCAGCAGAGGTTTTAACCCCAACCCTGTGCACACACCCCTCTTGAGCACCATCAAAAACATTAGAAACAGCCCCTTCCTGAACATCACTAGAAATATTATTAGCAAGATTAACATTGTTTCCAGCCCCGCCCTGAACATCAGAAGAAACAACATTGAAGCCACGGCCATTGTGCGCTAACCCTTCCAGAACACCAGCAGAAACATTATCAGGGCCAACACGGCATTCACTTCCATCCCAGTATACACAGGCATCTTGGTTATCATAGGATGGTGTATTATTAAGCCCAATATTCTGACACATAGCCACATTACTATACATAACCGCACCATCGACAGTATTAACAATGCCAGCATCCTCGAAAAGTGCTTCCAGAGATATAGGACTGTTAGTAAACTCTGGATTCCTCTGCATATCCTTCATTCACAACCGTCCCAATATCTTCCCGCATAAGTCTTATAGCAGTGTCCAGCTGCTCATTTGAAAGACGTGAAAATATGTCCTTACTGGGGTTTACTACTTCATTAAATAGGTAATTAAATTTTTAATGCTGTCCAGACTGGTAGTGTTTTGTCTGTCTTTACCAACATATACATTCTGCAGAGCTTATTCTAATGCATTTGTCTCATTGTTGGCCAGCACAATAATATCGCTCATGTCAACCCCCAACTGTGCAGCCATGTTTGTACTACCCTTAACCCTGGCCCTATTTTTCTTTAGTCGCCATTTAACCCACCCGCCCCATGGCTGTCTTACCCAAGCCTGAACATTCTCAACATTACCAAAACCTTCGGACCGCAGAATCGCTGCAAAATAATTTGTCAGTGGCTACTCAGCCAATCCTATTCAGAAACAGGTACTGCTACAGCCCCCGGACCGCCAACATCCTTAAAGAGGGATCACCAACCACTAATTCTCTGCCTTGACAAAGACTTAGGTTGAAACACGTGTTGGCTTTTCTCACATGCACCAAGCACACTCTATGCCAGGACAATGGTTACTTTCAACCACAAATGAAATTAAAGGTGTTGAACACAAACATGGTGTCCTTGACTTCCTTCTACTAGCAACAGCAACCTTGGTCATTACCATATTCCAGTGCCACTACTAACAAGGTTTGCCTACCCACCAGCACAATTACTGCAGGGAACTTTGGAGTTTTGTTTCCCAAGCAAACCATATATCAGGCCGCCGTAAGCAACTAAACACTCATTCAACACAGCTACAGCGCAGGGGTCCGCCCTTCCTCCAAACTCCAGACATCCCTAGTAACATTCTCAACATTATGCATTGCATTTTGCAGTTTAAAACATTCCGAATTTACACCATCAACCCCATTACCCCGCTTCACACCAACACTGTCCTGTGCACGTACACTTTTAAAGGAGGCTTGCTGCCTAAAGGCATCGAGAGATCTGTCTGAAAATGGGTGAACACCCACTCTTGCACAGACATTGGCTGTTTGAACATTTAAATGGCCAGTAATATCCATCAGAACCCTGGAGCGTAGCATTCCCTATTTTGCTCGAGGGACGCTGACGTGTTAAACGCTGTCTCAAGCCGGTAGAACACAATGGGATAACCTGCATGCCTGGACCCCCTGTTATAGAATCATTTACCAGCCCATTTCCAAGTTTCTCAGGCACACGGTTCAGTGCTGGACCCATCCGTGGGTCGTTGAAACATTCCAAAACTGTTGATCCGTGCAAAACAGACCCCATCCAAGTGCCCGCAAGAGATCCAGTAGAGACAGCCAAACCCATCCCTGTATGCTCAAAACATTCAGAATTTGATGATACACACAAAGCACCCCACCCCTTGATCACTTATTAGGCCCTCTGACATTCCGGCCAGCGTTACAAAAACTCCAGAACCAAGCGGACCCATTGATGATTTCACAAAAAACATCTGTGACAGCGTGGCCTCCAAATCCATCAGCCCTTGCTGCTGTAACAAAAACATTAGAGCCTGTCCTGGGTTGTTGAAACATCCAAGGTTTGTTGATCCAGAAACAACAGGCTGCCCCATTCCAATGTCCCCGAGATGTTCACCGCTGCAGGCTGTTTTTCCAGAAGTTCCCTGTTGCAACATTTTATTGTCAAGAGCAATTTCTGTAAAAAACATAAAAAGATATAGCCATCATCAACATATTAAACCTGTATAACAACCAAACACAGAGTCGTGAAAATTAAAATTTCAATCCACATATATATATATACATATATATAAAGGAATCATGGCTACAACACTTTGTCGGTGTGTGATCTGCGCAAGTTGCAATTATATTCTCAATTCCTGGCACACAATGAATAAACCCACTGTGCAACTCTTACTTGTATAAAAATACTAACACTAATTGAGCCTTTGCATGTTTTCTAAACACCCTGTGCACCCGCACAACCATATTAAACCTGTATAACATCCAAACACAGGGTCATGAAAATTAAAATTTCAATCCATATATATGTATATTCACTGCCAAATAATGTTGGTAAAGGGACGTTATGGTTAAGTTGCACTAGTAAAAACCTGTGCAATTCAATGGACAACGTTGTTACAGGGACGTTATGGTTAAAGGTAAAACCGAAAACCCTGAGAAATTCACCAGTTATGGTAAGCTGAGAAACCATAACTCCTGCTACCCCTGTGCACTGCAAGGACTAACACCCATGACATCAAAGAGTAGGACATGAGCCAGACCTTCGAACAGCGGCAAAGTGCAGGGGTGAGCAGTGTACGGAGTGTTTTTCGGAAAGTACACACTTCACATGTATGTATGTTTTGGAACAATGTAGGCCTGCTTTCCGGGTGGAACTTGTCCACAGCAACCCTACAAAACCCTCTTTGGCCATGCACCCAACAGTCTAGGCCTTAGACACACTCACCACAACATAACAGAGCCATGCAGGCGACCATGTAGGCATGTGCCAGAAATCACAAAGGCAACAGACGCACAAGCTACCCACTTCCAATCACAAAACATTATAAGCATACCATCCAAACAACACAATCTTCACAACATTGGGCCTGCCCCCAACACTAGTATGTGCATAGAACCAATGGTGTGCAGTGCACTGCAACACTTACTAATCTGCACAATGCACACTACGCAAGCACATAAAACAACCAGTTGCACCGTGACCTCTTCCATATGTACACTATTCCATTAGTGCACCCAATGGACACACTGCATGACTGGTCACTGCACCATCTCCACCCATACACCGACAACTGTAGGTTGTTCAACCAATCACCACACCCATGAACCAAGATTGTGTGCACTGCAGCCAAACCACACACAATAAGCAACAATGTGGCACCTACTTTCAACCAGTGGACATACCTTTTCAACCAGTGGACATACTTTTCTGTGCTAGGGCAGCAGCCATGCATCGAAGGGGCTACAGACTTACCTCACACAGCACACCACAGTACATGCTATATTTATCCTCATGTCTCGTGGAATGCACTCCCCTTCTGCAAATGTGCCGGCCACCACTCATCACTGAAAGACATCGCCGTTGTAGTTGGCATGCCATAAGGAAGGCTGCCTGCAATAACCACACAAGATTGTTGCTTGTTGAGGTATCCGTGCATTGGCGGAGCATGCAAAGATAGCATTGGCACACCACTATCTTCTTCTAATGAGCTATATCACATGAAGCACTTTTCACTCCTGCACCCTTTCCATCCCTTCTTCCCACCACCAGATACCGTACACTATGTTTTTCAGGCCCTTTCGCCTCCGCATTGTCCTCCGATACAACATGCCGCCATCATGGAACACTTTTGACACTCATCCGTCACTGCACACTGCAGTGCAATCAAAATTTTGACCGTGCAGAGAACAGGGAAATGGGACGCCAGAGAGGAGCCAGATATGACTAATTTTAGTGCGCAGACTGCTACGTACGAGCCTTGCCACACACACCACAACACTATCCTCCGATACACCATGGCAGCGTTTCCCAAAACCTTTGACGCACAGCATGCTTCCTCCGTTAACCTCCGGCCGGGTCCAATGTTCGCCGACATCACGGCATACTGCAGGCCAATGAGACTTTGGTCCGCGGAGCGAACAGGGAAGTGGGTCTACCGAGCGGACCCAGATATCACTAATTATTTGAGACGTACATTTCAGTTCTTTGCAACAAAAGTACTGGTCGGATTTCCACCAAACACACAAAAGCACGTTTTCTGACCCAAGCCCCTGCTCCTGCTACAAATTTGGTGAAAATCTGTCCAGCCGTTTAGCCTGTAGCCATGCCCAAAGTGTTTCCCCATTCAGTCTATGGAGAAAAAAAAATGTGGTACCCCCCTATAACTTTGGCCCCCCTGCACGAAACCCCACCCAACTTGGTGCATAAATTCAGAGCAGGCCATATACTTCTTTTCCACAGTTTGGTGAGGATTCCTCCTGGGGGGAGCAAAGTTATAAGCCGCTGAAAAAGTGCTCTTCCTATGAGTTTAGCAACTTAACCATAACTACACGGCCGCTACAAGGCTGGTAGGGATAGAGCATCCCCATTCCCCTTTTGCCAGTTCCCCCTTGTAGAAACAACATAATTTTAAGTGAGACATGTGCTAGCGTTAATATATTGGAAAGCAGCAGGCATGTACCCGCTTAGAAAGAAAGAACTTCCACATGACATAATCATAACATCTGGTCAAAGATTCAGTGACCAACCAGCACAATAAAACAGGTACAGCATATAGTCCCGGTCCCATGGTTATTGGTTGTATATGCCTGTGTCCTGCTTGAACAAAACCTGGAATTGTTGCAATGTTTTCTCTTGAAGTATGTTCATTCAATTATACTGGTTGCTGAGTTAATTTCTGAATACAGTAGACGTGTGTAGTGAAATAGGCAATGCATGTATCCAAAAAGACATACACAATGTACCATCATAAAAAGAATACTAATAGATTCACAAACTCCCAACACGCTGTCTACGTTATTCCCAAAGGTTGTTGAAGAACATGAACGTGTGGTCGAGATGTTCACACCGAAATTACCATTTCAATAAAACGTGTTGAATGATACTGCCTTGTGCAGGCGTTGCTGTCTGCCCATTAATTACAGAGTGCCTTCAGCTGGAAGTAGCAAAGGGTTGCTGGCTGCTGTAAATCCGCAAAGGTCTAACCTGACTTTCACACTTAGCCGAGGCTTCCTAGAATTTCACTGCATGTGTATCTCATTATTTAAGGGAGGCATGACAAGAAGCCAATGGCCTACGGCTGCAAAGGATATTACTGTTTTAGCAGCACACGGCAACAACAGTTTGAGAGGAAAAAAAAAACCTAAGGTTAAGTACAAAGACAAAACATAAAGCGGTCGCTTACCTCCGCTCATGTCAGCTGAGCAAAGTGATGACTAGCAGCCGAAGAGAAGCAGCATTGGCAAAGTCACATTTTTTGGCTTTAATGTAGGCATTGGATATGCATTTTCCAGGCACTGTCATAGTGGAACTACCTGATTATAAGATAGTAACAGCTGTAAAATGGTGTCCTTGTTTAAAACCTATTACACCATTAGCACATTTATAATTGCAATTAAAAAATTCACTCTCAGACGACCGATTTAAAAAAACATTACAGCACAACATTTGATGTTACTGCTTGACAAAACTAACTCAGAGATCACAGGAGGATTTGTTTTGGGAGATGAGTGTTAGATCATGGGTGGGAATGGCCATAGGCATTGGACAGTAAATGCGTAAGCGAGGTATGCTTATTCCAATAAACTAGTGTGCCAGCAGCCTCACAGTGCAGTGGATGTCTGTATTTCTTACTATTCTCCTCATGCACCCAGGCACGTGGTGAAAGTTGGGGACTGGGGACTAGAAAATCGAATTCTATCAGACACTTCGCCTCGTTGGACATTGGGCCTAGAGAGGATACATCAAAATAGCATTCAACACATTGTTGAACAAGCAAAGAGACCATGTGCGCACGGTCAGAAAGGGAAGGACACCAGGCAGATTGCAGAGGGTGGCTGTAATATTCGTGCTGAAAGGAAGAACAGCACACAGGCTTTGGAAGAACAGCAATGCCCCAGTTCAGGATAGGGGATAGCGAGCCAGCACAGAGAACGGGTTAGCTCTTGGGCTCATAGAGGGACATCACACTGCCTCAGGAAAAGGGAATGGCACTTAGGCATAGGATCAATAGTGCTTGGCATGCACAGAGATGGAAGTGTACCAATACGGTAGTGAAACAGACTGTGACTCTGGCGGAGGACAGAGTAGGAAGGAAAGGAGCAACATGCAACACATTTTTCAAGGGTCGCAGTCATGCTGGTTGACAGCCAATTGAGTTGAAATAGTATTCTGTATAGCTGTAACTGATATCCAGTGGTAAAGTGGAGAAGTGTGCTTTAACTTCACAAAGAACAGTTCCGGAATGGTGAAAATGGTTGCAAACAGTAGTGGAGCTGTTAATAGTAAAAAGGAAAGGTAGTGGAACTCCCATCCCGACCGTTCCCGCTCACTTCGACCACTGGGCATGCAAGCTAGGAATGGTGGAGGTGGAATTGAAAATACACATGCTTGGGAAGGTTGACCTTATACCGTTTTAGGACAGCACAAATAACAGCCAGACGTGATCAGCAATTGCAGCCGTTCATAGGCACAGTAGGGGAGGTAGGACCCAGGTACGGGAAAATGCATAGTCTCAGGAAGGGGTATACTGCTTCTTCCCAGGAAGAAGGCCAGAACATTGGATCAGAAAGTGGAAGAGCACACATGTTCAGGAAGGGGAACAATTTACAAGCTCAGGACCTCAAATGTCACCATCGTCCACGCAATTCCAGGGGGTTTGAATTAGTACAGGTATTTCCAAGACAACATGTCAAAAGGAAGACAACAGGTGCTGCATGAGGTCAACAGTTCGCGTAGGAAAGGGGGAAAGTGTGACATTTTCTGCAAAAGTTCCAGTAAAATCGATGACAGTTGTAGGGGCAACAGTTCAAGGAACCTTGCAACAGTTCAGACTCTAAAACAGCCCAACAACAGACCTAAGAAGGGGTGTTTTTCTACAATGGATAATTGAAAGCTGTGAGTGTTAGGGAGAATTCTCTGTTTAGGCTGAATTTCCTAACCTAGTGAGTCCCCCAGCAGCTTTGCTGGATTTTTGGGGTTTATTTATTTCTCCTGCCAAGAGTGAGACTCTTTTACCCTCACTCTTGGGCGTGATTTGAGTGGGTTTCTTTGAATCTAGATGTGTTTAATGGGCTATGGGGTCTTTTACTCCATAGGGCTTCATGTGTTTTTGTGATGTGTGTTACACAGCACCCTCAGTGCAGTGACACAGGGGTGTCATAGTGACCCCCCAGCATAGACTCCATACCCTGGGACTGACTACTGTCTCGTAGGGCATGTAAAGTCACCATTGACTTTACTAGTCTTAAATTCTGAACAGAACCAGTACAAACCATCATATTGTGGACGTACTGGCTGGGGCAATTCAATTGCCCCAGGGTCTGTTAGTCGAGGGGGCACATCTCCGTCCCCCCTGATCGAGTTTTCGCTGGTGGCAGTGGATACTACTTTTTATATTCAACCGCGAATATTTTCCTATGGGATTTCCCATTGTTTTAGGCTACTATCGTTATTTAATTATTTACGGTAGCCTCGAACATACCGCCGGTTTATTTAATTAATATTAATTCTCCGGTTGGTATTTTTTGCCAAAACTTGATTCTAAAATGGCGTTTGTGTTCTCTTCTGTGACTCCAACCCAAGTCGAGCCCTTTGTTCCACTTTTTGGCGGGCTTCTCCACAGAAGCCCTCCAAAGTGGGTGCCACTCTGTCTGGGGTACTTAGGAAGGGTGGAGGGAAATGTAGGCACCCTGGACTGAGTTGCCTAGGCAACTCAAGTCACACTCCATCCTGATTGGCCCAAGTGGTGAGCCGGCCGGCTCACCACTTAGCATGTTTGAGTGACAGCTAGGCTGAGTGAATGGGGGTTTGCTGCATAAAAGCAGGGCTTTGGGGACTGGAACTTCAGAAGTCGCCACAGGACCTAAGAATCCGACGAGGGAGAAGCTGAGCCGACCTGCCACGACACCACCACCGGTGGAGCCCTGCTGGACTGCCTCACCACTTTTCCAAACGACAGAGGAGATCTCCCGCCGGAGAGTCTTCTTCCTTTGACTGGTGGGGATAACCAGTTTCACCGTCTTTTCGCCTACCCGACGTACCTCGTGGCCGCCTTGCCTGTGCCAAGCACCCCGGCAACCGGGATACCACGTTTTACCATGACCGCGAAACAAAGGTACCACCTGTAACCGGAAGACTCCACGGCTGGTTTCTTCCCTGGTAGTGCAACGACCTTCATCTTTCCTCCAAGTCGAGATCTTCTCTTCCCCTGGACGACGACACACCTTGCACCCACTACCAGGAACAACTGCCACCGCGGGAGGATCCTTCCCACTTAAGGTACCGTGTCCCGCCAGGCTTCCCTTGCCACCGACTGTACGGGGTAGATTTAGCCCCCGGCTTTCGAACCTGGGTTAGCCTGGGACACCCTGGCTAAACTTCCTAAGCCTCTCTAAACTCTTTTTGAACCCTCTGCAAGACTTTCTAAGCCTAGTGTAACTGTGTGATCTTGGGCGCATTTGTGCTCTGCTCTCTAAGAGTGGGCCCAGCCTTTGGACTTTGGCTCACCAGTGACTTTTGCTCTTCTGTCTTGCTAACAGTGTTCCTGAATCTTAGAGTGGTGTACCTTTCCATATTCTGTCTTTTCCCCCCCTTTTCTCACAAACTTATCAGAGTGCAATCTAGTTAAGCGCTCACCTCTGTATGAAAATAAGTGTTGTCTTACTGGGATTTATCTGATAGGAAACAAAGGGGTGTGTATATTACAATAGTAACTGTGTGTAGAATATTTTACAATAAGAGTGCTGGAGTGTTTCAAACTGTGTGTTTTTAAATAAATAATTATATACTTTGATACCAAAGCTCTGGTCAGTGTTTACTTGTATTTTTGTATCTGGGTACCCATTGTGTATACTTTGCATACTGCCTAACTCTTCTTGAGGGAAGTCTGACTGCTCAGCCACAGCTACCAGGTAAATATGGGTGGTACAGACTGCTACCAAGTGGGTTTACTGCCAACACCTGTAGTCTTAAATCTTTTGCAGTGGTCCCTAAGGGAACTGCACAGGTTTCTGCCTAACACTGGTGTACAGCGGTGGGATTTGTATTGAGTATACACTTTAGAGTGCTTGAGGATACCTTAGTACAACTAACCACAAATCTTAGCACTGAAAAAGTAATCTTTCTAACATGTCAACTATGGAAACTTATAGTCAAGAGTCCCTTGCTACAAAAACTGCTGATTGTTTAAGAGTCCTATGTAAGCATAAGAATCTCCTGACTAAAGGCAAGAAAATGGAATTGATAGAAAGGCTGTTAGCTAACCAAGGTCTGGATGATGGTTCAGAGGAACCTACCATGCCAGAAAATGTAGATAACAGTATAGAAATTGATATTGATCAAAATGTTGATAATCTTGAGGAAGAGTCAGAAGAGGAGGGTGAGGCTGCTGTGACTTTCCCCCCTAGGCCTCTGTCTGCTCTACCTGCTGTACCTACTGGGCCTTTGCCAAGTCCCACACTTAGTCCTCAATATCTTGAATTAGAAAAAATGAAACTTGAACTAGAGTTCAAGAGACTGAATACTCAGGCTGAACAGAGACATCAGGAACTGAATCAAGAACTAAGGCTAAGGGAAATGGAGCTCAAGCATAAGCTAGAAATGAAGAAATTATCTGTCGAAAATGCTTCTCTCTCTGGCTCTTCTAGAAGTTCCAGTCCTAAAAGACCCCGGATGCCTAAAGAATTGGTTGGTATGTATGAGCCTAAGTTGGATGTGTTGGATTGGTTGTCTCTGTTTGAATATAATCATGGGCTCCAGAACATCACAGGACATGACTTACTCACCTGGTTGTTCTCTAGGCTTCCCCCTGTTGCAACTGATGTGGTAATGGAGTTGGGGGAGGAGGATAGGAAAGAGTATGAATGTGTAAAACTAGCTCTGATAGCTAGATTTGGGAAGACCCCTTCCCAGTAGCTTAAGAGGTTTAGGACCCTCAAAAAGCATGATGGTACCCCTTGGGCTACCTGGGTGAGTGAATGTTTGAAAAACTTAGAGGGATGGATTAAGGGTTACAAGGTGAACACTTATGAAGGTATGAAAAATCTTTTTATGTTGGAGTCAATTTATGATGCCTGCTCTCCTGAGCTCAGACAGCACTTGTCTGATTCAAAGGAATTAGATTCCAGAAGACTAGCTAAGGCTGCTGACTTGTGGGTTGCCAACAGGGCCACTCACAAGGATTCAGGGGTCACTCAGAAAAAGGATGAGGGAAAGCAGCCACCTAAAGTGAATCCAGAGAATTCTAATACCTCCCATACCAAAGAGGGCCCCAAACAACAGAATAACCAGGGTAAGCCCCAGGGTAAACCGAATCAGGCTAGTGTACCTTCTGGTCAACAACCAGAAGGAGGTCAGAACAAGCCACCCTTTCAGAGAGCATTTGGACAATGCTATATCTGTAAAGCTACTGACCATATCAAAGGGGATCCCAGATGCAAGGGTAAACCTGCAGGGATCAGCACAGTCTCCTTAGCCTTCACCCCTGAGGATGAAGTACAGATGGCTAGTGCCAACTTTGAACTCTTTGCTGAAGAACCCTTGGGTCTTCAAGCAACTGTAAACTTAGAGCCTATGGGTCTGGTTAGTCCCCAGAATAGGGTTGTGTATAACTCCCTACCTGTTAACTCTAAGGTGTATTATGTGGACAGTGTTCTTGTCAACGGCCAGGATAATCCTGCCAGGAGAGACACTGGGGCCAGCAGAACAGTAGTGGATGAAAGCTTCTTTCACCCTGTGGATGTGGCAAAAGCACCCAAAGGTCCCACTAAGATGTCTGGAGGCCCTGTCCAAATGGTTCCTATTCTACCAGCCCTCATTCAGTGTAACAACATGACAGTGAGGATCCCTGTCAGTGTTCAGACTGAGGTGCCTGGGAAGGTCCTGTTGGGGAATGACCTGAGAACTCTAGGAGTAGTGTCACATACCCCCAGGCCTCCCAGTATGGAGAACCAGAACCTAACCAAATTGGCTAGAGAGGCCACCTTAAGGGGCCACTCTAAGCCTGTGGGAACCTCTACTGAGACCCCCACTACAAGCCCTGGTGTTAGTAAGTTGACCTCTAACCCAGGCACATTTCAGGCTAGCACATTAAGGAAATGGGAGCCCCAACCAAGCTCCATCATTGTTCCCCCAGTTTCAGAGTCTGTGACTCCCCCTGCTTCTGAGGAAGAGGAGGATAGACCTACTGGACCCTTACCTAGGCCTGAGAGAACTGGTAATTCTCAATGCTGGTGGAAAACCAGGAAAGGAAAGTCTAAGGCCAAAAACCTTCAGACTGTTGGACCTTCTACTGAAGACCCCAACTCAAATCCTAGTATTAGGGGGGAAACTCCTAAAGTAGGTAAGGTTAGATCTAAGAGGAAGGGGAAGCAGGTAGATTGCCTAACCCCAACCCCTCCAACCAAGAGGCCTAAGCCCCAACCTGCTCCCACAAGAGAGGTGGTGAGGAACCTTGGAGGCTCCTCTAGATCTAAGGGAATCCTTTATAAGGACCCCTTGAAAAAGCCTAACACAGGTTCAGAAGTTGTAAGCACTTCTGAGGGACTGGTCAACCAGATCCCCTATAACCTTAAAAAGACTGATGTTCCTCAAAGGGTTTGTAGGTCATATAGCTTACAAAGGGAAAGCTTTGCTTGGGCCCTAGAACATAGATCAAGGTGTCACCATCAAAATGCGGATGGACTCTCTAGGATGTACGTCATCGACTAGAGATATGAGGTTCATCCAGGAGTGGATTAAATCCTCCTGTCCCTTAGTCTGGGGGGGCGATTGTTAGGGAGAATTCTCTGTTTAGGCTGAATTTCCTAACCTAGTGAGTCCCCCAGCAGCTTTGCTGGATTTTTGGGGTTTATTTTTTTCTCCTGCCAAGAGTGAGACCCTTTTACCCTCACTCTTGGGCATGATATGAGTGGGTTTCTTTGAATCTAGATGTGTTTAATGGGCTATGAGGTCTTTTACTCCATAGGATTTCATGTGTTTTTGTGATGTGTGTTACACAGCACCCTCAGTGCAGTGACACAGGGGTGTCATAGTGACCCCCCAGTATAGACTCCATACCCTGGGACTGACTACTGTCTCCCAGGGCATGTAAAGTCACCATTGACTTTACTAGTCTTAAATTCTGAACAGAACCAGTACAAACCATCATATTGTGGACGTACTGGCTGGGCCAATTCAATTGCCTCAGGGTCTGTTAGTCGAGGGGGCACGTCTCCGTCCCCCCTGATCGAGTTTTGGCTGGTGGCAGTGGATACTACTTTTTATATTCAACCGCAAATATTTTCCTATGGGATTCCCATTGTTTTAGGCTACTATCTTTATTTAATTATTTACGGTAGCCTCGAACATACCGCCGGTTTATTATATTAATATTAATTCTCCGGTTGGTATTTTTTGCCAAAACTTGATTCTAAAATGGCGTTTTTGTTCTCTTCTGTGACTCCAACCCAAGTCGAGCCCTTTGTTCCACTTTTTGGCGGGCTTCTCCACAGAAGCCCTCCAAAGTGGTGCCACTCTGTCTGGGGTACTTAGGAAGGGTGGAGGGAAATTTAGGCACCCTGGACTGAGTTGCCTAGGCAACTCAAGTCGCACTCCATCCTGATTGGCCCAAGTGGTGAGCCGGCCAGCTCACCACTTAGCATGTTTGAGTGACAGCTAGGCTGAGTGAATGGGGGTTTGCTGCATAAAAGCAGGGCTTTGGGGACTGGAACTTCAGAAGTCACCACAGGACCTAAGAATCCGACGAGGGAGAAGCTGAGCTGACCTGCCACGACACCACCACCGGTGGAGCCCTGCTGGACTGCCTCACCACTTTTCCCATCGACAGAGGAGATCTCCCGCCGGAGAGTCTTCTTCCTTTGACTGGTGGGGATAACCAGTTTCACTGTCTTTTCACCTTCCCGATGTACCTCGTGGCCGCCTTGCCTGTGCCAAGCACCCCGGCAACCGGGATACCACCTTTTACCACGACCGCGAAACAAAGGTACCACCTGTAGCCGGACGACTCCGCGGCTGGTTTCTTCCCTGGTAGTGCAACGACCTTCATCTTTCCTCCAAGTCGAGATCTTCTCTTCCCCTGGACGACGACGCAACTTGCACCCACTACCAGGAACAACTGCCACCGCGGGAGGATCCTTCCCACTTAGGTACCGTGTCCCGTCAGGCTTCCCTTGCCACCGACTGTACGGGGTAGATTTAGCCCCCGGCTTTCGAACCTGGGTTAGCCTGGGACACCCTGGCTAAACTTTCCTAAGCCTCTCTAAACTCTTTTTGAACCCTCTACAAGACTTTCTAAGCCTACCTAACTGTATGATCTTGGGCGCATTTGTGCTCTGCTCTCTCTAAGAGTGGGCCCAGCCTTTGGACTTTGGCTCACCAGTGACTTTTGCTCTTCTGTCTTGCTAACAGTGTTCCTGAATCTTAGAGTGGTGTTCTTTTCCATATTCTGTCTCCCCCCCCCTTTTCTCACAAACTTATCAGAGTGCAATCTAGTTAAGCGCTCACCTCTGTATGAAAATAAGTGGTGTCTTACTGGGATTTATCTGATAGGAAACAAAGGGGTGTGTATATTACAATAGTAACTGTGTTTAGAATATTTTACAATAAGAGTGCTGGAGTGTTTCAAACTGTGTGTTTTTAAATAAATAATTATATACTTTGATACCAAAGCTCTGGTCAGTGTTTGCTTGTATTATTGTTTCTGGGTACCTATTGTGTATACTTTGCATACTGCCTAACTCTTCTTGAGGGAAGTCTGACTGCTCAGCCACAGCTACCAGGTAAATCTGGGTGGTACAGACTGCTACCAAGTGGGTTTACTGCCAACACCTGTAGTCTTAAATCTTTTGCAGTGGTCCCTAAGGGAACTGCACAGGTTTCTGTCTAACAGTGGTGTTGCCTGACATGATGCGATATGGCCCCGGGCAGATACGGGTGAGCATGGGGGAAGACCACTCAGACCAGAGCACCATCTCCCTATGTCTGCTACATGGCTTCTGCCTCTCATACCCTGCACTACACCCCACACATATCTTACTTCAGTCCCAGTAAGATATCAATAGACTTGGGATGTGGGGAACATTATGGTGCGGTGTTTTCCGATTCTGAATGTTTTACATCATTAGGGGACATGTAGGGCGTATAGGGACATTCAGGCATGAAGTGACCTGTGGCGGTAAACCCATCCCAGAAGGGTACGGGCATACCTCCGATTAGGGCACCAATCCCTCCAACTTCAAGACTTCTTGTGCTTGCTCCTTGAGGCCTGCATTGTGCTCCTTCATCTCACCCACTCTGCCACTCCACCCCTTCAGGTGCCTGAGGGTCTTGGAGAAGATAGGGGAGCATAGATGTATTCCCTCTGACTTTATTTTGCTTTAGACCTTATAGAATCCCATTTCCAGCAGTGACCACTCCTACAGATTGCAATAGACTTCAACCTCCAGAATCTGGTACTTTGCCTTTGGGTTATGAGTTTTGAATAACTCCACTATGCCGCATCATAGGCTTTAGCCAAATAAAACTAACACGAACAGAATCAAAAAGTGCATTTTCTCTTGGAGGATGCTGAGGTTGATGCTGCTCCAGAGGCATTGGGTATTGCAGTATTGTCATAAGTCCACTCTTCACACCTCTCTTTGTTCTGCTTGTTGGAAAACGACAGGCATCTGTGTTCACTGCTCTGCTAGTATGTGCAGGAAATAATGTGAATGACAGTACTAATAAGTTGAGAGATAGGAGGTAGGGGGTTGAGTTTCACTCGCCATGTCCCCCTCACACAGATACATGTGTATGCGTTGGTCTGCCTAAGTGCCTAGATGATAATGGGTGGCCCCACACTCTACATGGTCAGGGTATTGACACCCTTGCCATCCACCTACCCCTGCTTCCCTTCCTCCCTTTACCATGGTGGAAACTAAGAGCTGCCAGCAAGAAATATGGTCTCTTACTGATGATGCGCTTGGAGTTTGTGGCTTTACTCTCTGGACATTCTGACTACTTCACCACCCTTGCAACAGATAGAAGTGCCAAACTGCTTGGCAGATGGAAGTCACCTTTCGAGGTTACAAGGCTGTGAATGGCTGTTAAGGCAGAATACCTTGTTTTGGGGTTCTGCTGTGTCATTCTAAGTGGCCCCTCAAATTTTCTTCATTTTTGTTGTGGGATCTCTAGTTCTCTGGCCTTACTTTTATGGTCTGAGGAACTTCTACCGAAGTCTCTCTGAGACTGCAACCCTTTTTCTTACACTGTGCTATAGCAACCCATACGGCACTAAGGACAGGGGTACGTTTTAAGAACCCCGTTTTGACACTAGAGTACTCATACCACCCTACAATGAAGCTGTGGCCATTTTGTTTTATGTCATATATTTGCTGGTGGGAACCATGAATAGGCCTAAAACAGGTGTAGTGCACACATGGCCTCACTCGGAGCCCAGCCATGCATGCTGAGTAGTGGTTTGCAGTGGTTTAGACTGGTTCACTGCCACAGAAAGACTCAAAGCACACATTGGACCAGAGTGTTTGGCTATTTTAGCTCCAGACTGATTGGCTGGCTGCCAAAATCTTCGTGTGTGTGCCTGGTGTGTGAATGGAGGGTAGTCTTGCCTGTGATTGAATGCATGTATCTATGAGATATCCTGTGCATTCCTTCTTGAATTGCTGGAGGACTTGCCATGAGGATGGGATGCTGATTCTCTAGGACCAGGTTTGGCCATACTGGTGGCTGCCTGTGTCCTTTGTCCTTAGCTCTGGTACTTCCTTTGGCTTCTGGACATCCTACATGAGGAATTCCTCATCCTCTTCCAGGTTCTCCTTACTGACTGCACTGGGTGAACTGTGTTGGGACTGTTTCTGATTTGTTTGACCACTTTCTTCCAATATTTCCCTTGTAGACCTAGCGCCGCAAGAAAGGGAACCTGTATAATCCAGAAGGGTGGTGGGACTACCCCATCTCTGCTCTTCATCTGGGACCTCTTTGGGTTCCTTCCCTGTTGCCCTCTTATGGGACTGCTTTATGATTTATTAAATCACTGCACTGCAATATTTAGTTTGATATGTATTGTGATACTGTTGCTAGTTGTGGTTACATTGCATTCATTATTTTCTAATGATGTAACGCGACTATGCTGGTCTTGTACTGCAGGTCCAAAACCTATTCTGACTTTTCGTGGGATCTCTGGGCATTGTTGGCAAAGTGTTTACTCCTGGTTACTCTAGGTACTCTATCAAGTAAATGATCTACATGTGTATTATCATTTTTACTATGCTCTACAGGTTGTGTGGAATTGCATTGGCTTTTCATGTGTGCCCTTTCCTGATCATGACTATGTAAATGCATTTGACTATTTTCTATTTTCTATGGTTCCCTTTCATCTCCTCAACCCTTAGAATTATAAATACTGAGTTTACCACCAGGTAATTCCCATGCCTTTAGCATCAAAGTCGGATGAGTCGGCCTATTGCCTGTTACTGTCTGTATACATGCACTGTGTTTTTACTATGCTATCTTTAACTTTTGAACTTATAGTTACTTTTTGTGTCATTTTATAATAAAATATATATTAATTTTAATATAACACTGTATTATATTCTCTGGGGGTAACTATTGGGATTAATTGTACCTCACTGACAGCCTACTTGCACCGCTGAGTGAATCCTGACTACTCTGCCTTCGCTACCGAGAGAGAGTTCGGTCTGTCTTTTGGTTGGAAACCCCATCTTGCCGTTAGGGTAAATGGATTTTCATCCCACAACAGAGAGCTGTGAAAAAAACATCCCTAACAGTGGCAATGAGCAATTACCAAATTCCCCATCTATGATCTCCTGCTGCCTTGACCACACCTGCCATTGCCGCGCCGACAGCTATGGTACTCCCACAAACGCACCTAACATAAGGTGATACTGGAACAGAACAAGAAGAGAGGGGGGGGTGCAGGCTGTGCTGCTCCTTTGGCTGCTTGCCCTCTCCTCCCTACCCGTATTTCCATTCAGTAGCCTGTCACTAACTGTGACAGATTGACATTTGGCAAGGGTGTAGGAGCCCTGGCTTTTTAAATTTGTATTAAATTAATGAAATGATGCAGGTAATTCCATCTCTGAAAGGGAAAGTTGATGATCAGATTCCTGTTTCATAAGCTCCATGCCAAGTCATAATGTGTACCTGTGTCCTTATGCATCAGTACCCTGATTTGCTGCCCCGACCCTAATAGTGGCACAGTTCAAAAAAGAAAGGAGACATCCCAAACTATAACCCAGTACCCTCGTTATGTGTAAAGCAAAAAGAAAGGATACTCTTGGATAAACAAAAATGAATAGTAATTATAAATATGTAAATTGCCAATCAAGGTCAATATTTAAAAAAACATGTACAATTGTGGTGATGTTGTTAAAGGTGTACTCTGGAGGCAGCAGGTAGAGTTTGACACAAGTTCCTTTATTCAGCTCTTCATGTAACATCAGAGAGGGCAAGAGCGGGATAGGAGCTGGAGCAGAGCCCACTGGCTCTCACCCCCAGGCTACATGGTTCCAACTGCCTGGGCTGGAATTCCTACACTCAAACCACAACACACCAACACTCCAAGCACCTAGGCAACATTCTCAACATGAAAAAGGAATAGAAGGAGCACACTCGCTGGGTAATATCAAGGTCAATTTTTAAAAGGGTGAGAGAAGGATTAAGTAATCTATAGGGTGCAGGGGAGGATAAGTGGCCCTGGCACAGGGCTACCAAAATACACAAAAAGAGAGAAAAGAGGATCCAAAATAGAACCCTCCCGTCCCCTGCACACCGTGATTGTGCGTCACACTGACGCTTTAATATACATTTACAATCATGTCAGTTGCAATTCAAATTAGATAATTTCAAATGAAAAAGCATTTTAAAGCCGAAATGGTAATGATGCAGACAGATATCAGCATATAAAAGTACATGAATCATTTATTTCCAAACGCAGAGGCCAGAGAATGTTCAGTTTATTGTACGGCTAACGCGTTTCGAGAACAAAGTATTCTCTTCTTCAAGAGCCAAAGATTATGCACAAAAAACTGGATACAAGCAATGTAAGGAAAAGAGAGAAAAAAAAGGAAGGTTACAATCCAGGTGATGTAGGCTAGAGTCTGTAACATATCACTCTACACGAAACCTCATCATCAAAATTACAAGAAATGGTAATCACAGATATTGTGGAAGTAAAGGAAATTATTTTCAAAAATATCAAGTCTGTACAAAACAGAGTTCAATTATATCCAAAGCCACATAATACTAAAATGGGTGAAGGCCAGTAAGTTAAGGAAAATTGTGGAAACTGAATGAGAAAAGTGCATAGTTATGGAAATGCTCACCCCCACTCGAGGTCCTTAGTGCTGATATGAAATGGTGGGCCGTTAGGTTTGAATGGTGGAAAATACAGGTCAAAAGTAGACCAAGTAGCGTGCTCGCACGGAAGGGGGAAGCCCTCTGTACTGAAAACAATGGGAACATAGTCTAAGGTAAGTAAAGGAATCCGGAAGA
Source organism: Ambystoma mexicanum (assembly GCF_040938575.1). Classification (NCBI taxonomy): domain Eukaryota; kingdom Metazoa; phylum Chordata; class Amphibia; order Caudata; family Ambystomatidae; genus Ambystoma; species Ambystoma mexicanum. Next base: position 902,409,204 of record NC_090936.1, read on the forward strand.
AAGGCTGCCGGTAACAGTGGTGAAAATGTCTAGCACTTACCACCCCTTCAGGCGGGTGTAATGGAATTGCCGGTTGAAAATGGGTCCAGATGTGGCCACTGTCGGTGTCTAGCCAAAAGGCAGGGATTTAGTAGGACCAGACGTCAAGATCTATAAAAGTAATCCAAAAGCGGGTGCTGTTAGCTGCTGAAAAAAGTGGCTCAACTAAAGCATGGGTTTGTGGTAACAAAGTATCAAAGTTGCATGGTGAAGGCAATGTAACTTACATTGTCATGAAGTGCAAGCTCCAGCCACTGCAGAGCGAGCCGGAGGGATGAGTGGAATAAGAGTCGCAATACTCCGCAATCGAAGCGCGTGTGATCCTCTTTGGAGACAGTTGCTAGGTGATGGACGCTTCCAGCCGAGGCAGAGACCATCGAGCGAGTCGTCAACTGTGTAGTGTTTCCGTCATTAATAGGCAGAAAGGACGGACTACTGGGTGATCATGAGTAAGTAGAGAGCGGTATGTGTGGAAGGCGGCTGCCATTTTAGATGGATGTGCAGTGTATTGCGAACGGTGCAAAAACACACAGGAGATGCACGGTATGAGTGAAAAAAGAGTAAAAAGAAAGGCAAAAAAGTCTTAAAGAGACTCTTATCGTGACTAATGGAAGAAAACAAGGAATAACTGGGGAAGTACCCGGTTCGAATTAATTAATTAAAAAGGAAGGCAAAACTATGCCATAAGAAAATATTTCCACGTGACTACAGGGGAATGACTAGAGTAACTTGGGGAATGTAAATAGTCACAGAAAATCTTAATCCAACCTCAGCCTTCTGGATTCTAGTATGGTGGCTTTGAATTTACATGGAGTCAAAAACAGAGGTGATAAACAGATATCACTCTATGTATATGTAAATTTCCAAAAGGTAGAGTAAATTCTAGACATTTGATATGTAATCAAGAGATGACATAGTATGATACGTTCATCGTGTACAGCTCAGAGCATTCATTCTCAACATGACATCACTAGTTACATTTAAGCAAGAAGACACGGCATACCACACCTCCCTTTGTTATACATGTGAAACAACGATTTGCAACCTGGAAGAGACACAACATAACACATCTTCTAAAGCAACACAGAGCAGGCCACAAGCACATAACACATAGACTTGCCACAACAACCAACTACCAACTTCCACTTATACCACGCAGACCTACAGGCACTCCCATTCACTATGTAAAAACCAAAGGTCCAGAAATCCAATTGGTTTAACTAACCAGCTAGCAGCAGACCCGCATTAAACATTACTATGTCCCAAGCCACTAAAAATAGAGAAAACTCCTCCTACCGAAACTGCCACGTCTGAGCACTTCCTGTCCCTTACCTGGGCCTGGGACCTACATTCATGACAAATCTAAACGTAACACCTTCTACTCACTACTGCCACCTGTGAATCACAGACCAGGCACGTCCGAGCACAAACTGACCCACACCGGGCCTGACAGCTGGATCCACTGCACAATACAAAAACTAAACTAACTTCCAAAAAACAGACTCAAGTTAGAAAATATACCACCAAAGGGATGTCAAAACACACAATCAACTCATCCTACAGAAAACACCACTCTCACAACACAAACAGATATATAGAGAGTGACAACACCATGCTGCAAAATCGCTAAGCAACCCTCAAGCAACAAATACCACATCCTAGTCCTAGTATGTTTGCAGCAAAGGTGTAAATACTGTTGTCAGGTTGACCATACTTAGGTGTGACTCAGCAGACACATTACTTTTACAATTACTGAGACGCATAAGCCAACAAGAAAAATACACATTTAAACTGGCAATAATTTAAACCCTGCTTGGCATAAATCTAACATTAATGTAGCAATGAAAACATCCTCTACGCTGGAAATACCAAGCCCATCAACATCACATCACCTCACATCCAACAGTAAACCACTCTACAATGACACAGGTGAGGTGCACGTAAATCCAGAATCAAAATGCACAGGAGTCCTGAGCAAAAGCTACAGTAGCAAACACAGGAACATAAAACAGAATCAAGCACATGAGACAGTCCAAACATTTCAAACAATGCAAAAGAAAATGCAGAACTTCCCTTAGATCTCTCTGTGGGTGTAGGAGGCGTCCCAACCTACACCGAATTGCGGGAGGCGTCCCACCGCACATCAGCCTAACTCTGCATAGTACATCATACAGGGGACAGACACCGTCAACTGCCAAAATAATCTAACAACTCAACCCATTCACACCACAATCATTTCAACAACTAATTGCAGTTCAGTACAATAATTCTAAAGATAAAACAAAGGCATGCAGTAAATGTACACAGCTAATATTTGCATTCAATATCACAATTTAGCTAAACGTCCTCATCATATTTCATGACACTAGAATCTGAAAAGCTTCAAATGGTTAACCTTGAGAATGGCAGAATCATTCACCCAAAAACCAACACGCAAACATGTGCATTGCTCTTCAGAACGAATCAATCCCTCCATAGTTTCAGAAACAGCCATAAAGAACTGGCTTATGTCCAATGATGACCCTCACTAAGCGCACATGCATTCCCCTGTACATATGTACAGATGTTATATATTATGTACTTTATGTATTTATGCTACATATTTTTACACTACTTTGTTTTTGTAACTGTGAATAATTATGAAACAGCACCTGTACATACGTTTAATAATCTGGATTGCCTTTATTGTCATTATGTGTAACTAAGAAACTGCATTAGCTTGTACTGCACCCAGATATCCTTGGGTGAATAAATAAATAAATAAACAAACAAACAAAATGCAAGACCGAGCTAAGCGTCCATGCTGCTTGTGAGCAGGTTAACCTCTAATCCTCAAATTGTTGGAACTAACAGTAAAACATCATACACTCCAATCACACACAAGCATGTCAAAGATGCACTAATACATGTGACAAGAAGCCACTATAAACCTGACAATCCTGTTAAGCATTATCACAATGATACAAGCTTCCATTCTAAAATCTCTTTAAAACTAAGACTCTTAACCATGCCACGTTTGCCAAAAATAAAATCTCCCAAAGTGTTAAATCACACCTCAGGGCACGAAATCACAGTGTTGGAATCCCAGAGGACGAAACCTGTAAATGACACAGCAGTATTTCACTTTCAATATATGTTCACGTTATGCATGCTCTTCATCATCTCATGACTGCCCAGCCAAGCGGAGAGATGGGTGAGAGAATATACCAAGAGGAAAAAAAAACATGACTTTCTTGCAAAGGTTGCATATTCTGATCCCTATCAAAAACGAAACAAACAGTACCATGAGCTGCCTGTATTTGTTTCTGCCGCAACGCCCATGTAAGCTGCACATCGCATGTCAAATCCAAAACCACACATTGGGATTTTCATCTAGTGCCGATGTGACAGTCTAGTAGCTCTGTGCTCTGTGGACACAGAGAAGAACAAACAGTCCCGCCCTTTCAGGAAATAGGGAGGGCATGATGTCATCATGCCCAGAGGCTGATGGAGGGTCCTTCTTTAGAAGGTTGGCCAAGCTGTAATTCAATGTTTGCATGTTGCGAATGGAAGGAACCAGGTGACAATGAACGGCAGTAATCGCCAACCGACACAACGGCCTGGAGACCCCTGCCAGGCAAGTGAGTCATACATCTCTCTTCCAACTCACCGGTATTGGGGTCACTGCAGCTCAAGGTCCACTGCAACACCTCTCACGCCTTTCTCCGTGGATGGAGTCATGCTGCCGACTGCTGCTTCACCAGGATCCTTTGCCATCAGTCCTACACACAGCCCGGCATACTTCACTGGTTGCCCTCAAAACAGATCAGCTTCCAGGGCTGACGATAACCTCTTTGCTCAACAGGCAGTACAGGTCCTTTCTTGTCCCAGTTCACTCCTATGCACTCTCCATGGGTAGACAGGTGCCTCTTTTGCTTTGTCGTGGGAGGGTCTCTGGCAACAGCTAGTAATTGGCCTCTCCCAGCCTCCCTTGGCATACCTCACCACCTCTGTTATTGCCCTGAGAGATGGGGAAACTTCTTGGGGGGAAGTGGGACCCCTCCTTTTCTCCATAACAGTGCTCCTTCTTGTTGCACCCCCCCTCCCCCCCCCCCGAACCACCCACAGCAGCTGCCTTGTCCTTTCTCCTCTTCAGGTACCTAGCATCTCCCTCCTTCTCTTAGGTCTTGATGAAAAGCCAACTGTTTGCCAGTGTTATAAAGATGAACTCTGGAGGCCGCAGGTGGGGTTTGACACAAATTCCTTTATTCAGCTACCATCAGACATCAGATATGACAAGAGCAGGGTAGGTGCTGGAGCAGATCCCACTGACTCCCACCACCCAGGCTACATGGTTCCAACTTCCTGGGCTGAAATTCCTACACTCAAACCACAACACACCAACACTCCCAGCACTAAGGCAACAGTCTCACCATGACATCACTAGCTACATCCAAGCAAGAAAACATGGTATAACAGATGTGTACAATAAAAGGCACATACACACTAGCAACTGACTGATTTAATAGTATATTGCAAGGAATTATGTGTTTAAAACACAACCATTACACAGACATTGCATCTGCATACAACAATGTGTGCAATATGTGACTGAATACCACCGCCATGTACAATATGTATAAAACAATTCCTGACACTGTTCAGGAAAATCAATCCGACAATACACCTATGTATGTACATGCCTCCCTATAGCATGCTTTCATAGAACCACTAGCATTGAACACAGACAACACCAACTAGTTTTGCCGACATTCACAAATTAGGACCGCAAATCATGACCGCCTTTCTCAGGGAGAAAAGTTGACATACCTGGATGGAAATGACATGTAGATCAAAGTTATTTATGTTAAATTAAAATGACACAAGTCAGACTGCTGTGTTGCTCCAAACAACCTTCTAGATACCACCGTGTTATGGCAACAATCAACATAGAACATTCAAAACACCTAGAACCTAGAAGCACAAACCAGAATATTATCAAATATAGAATCAAAGCATGTAGGCAATTCCATATGCCTGTACTATATGCATACATTACAACAATTATTGTAGAAAACACAACATATGTGTCACAATACCACAAATATGAACTCACACATGTCACGTGGTTGTATAAGGACAACACTCGGAACTTGGAGAGCACCTCCTTTGTCTGCAGTTTAATACATGAAGATATGGAACACTCAGAAAAAGAACAACTGTGTCGGTGAATGAAAGAATGAATGAAAAAGAATGGGGGAGATACACGGGAGAACATGAAAAAATATGGGGAAAATGCATAGTGATGTAGGAAAATACTAACTGATGGAGCTGGCTGAGCATGCGCATGGGCACAATATTTCAAATCGAAAACATGGAAACCGCTCAGTCATTTGTGTTGCTTCAAACAAACATCACGTTCTGGAAAAATGAAAAAAGTAAACATGCATTTCAGTGTTTAAATTCGGTCCAGAAAAGAATGTAAATCAAGGGTTAAAAAAGGTGCGCGGAATGGCAAACTTACTGAATTTAGTAGAGACGCCACGCACTGCAGACTGCAACCGGCGTACGAGTGCCACAAAGCAAAGGGGCGTCCCGTAAGTATGCTGGCAAGCCTTGCGGAAAAACACGAGGCACCATCTTAAAATAGATGAATGCGGCGAGGGTAGCATAAACAAAGACGGACTCCAAAGTATATTGAAAAGCCTAATGGGTAATTAATTAAAAAAACGAATGGGAAACGCCAGGGGCCGCCATCTGCAAATGGGTGTGAATGCCCTGATGATCCTAAGGAAAGAATCTGTAAAAGGAAGGGAAATTAACATAGAAATAAAATGGGATGAATAAAAAACACTCAGACAAGAGAAATGAAGGAAAAGAAAAGACACAAATCTGACAAACTAAATCAATAATCACATCTGCCATTTTAGTGGCTGGAAAGCACATCTAAAAGACACTAGACACATAAGTAATCATAACGTACTGCACAACAAATAACACACAATTGTATAAGGGCTCAGACATTGTTGGTAAGTGAGTGTACATTTACAGACATATTGGAATTGTGGTTTATTATAACTGTGCCCAGAATGTTGTCGTTAAGGCCCAATCTGTGGCTTTGCGATTCGGAGAATCCACTTCTGTTCTAGTCAGCACAGTAGATCTTGCGTCTGCCTGCAAGGGTCAGTCTTCTCAACTGTTTGCAGTATGACCCAAGATATATCTTTCTCAGTGTGACCAAGCTCCATAAAATGGGAGACCGATGGTGCATTCAGTGCATGAGAACGGATTATTGAGCGATGTTTGACTATGCCGGTGGCCACTTTGAGGCTGGTCTTGCCACACAGACATTTAATTAAATAAACACAGTTTTTCGTTTGTCAATTGGTACAAATATTTATTTTCCATGAGAAATTGGCAAATGTGTATATTTTCTGGTATACTCACAGGAAGAACAATGGCCACAAGGGTAATGACCAATCGCAGGGTCAAAACCTCAAATAGCTGGTAACTGTTATGGGGCAGTGACTTCTTTGCGTAATGCATGAATGCGGTTGTCCTTGACACTGATCCCTCGTTTGAATGCATACAATGGTGTGTCCCCCTGAGGGAACTTGGTCTGTACAATTTGCCAAGATGTATTGATGGTAGCCTTAACTCTGCTACTGAAACGGTTAAATGTAGAAACACATACAATACGTTGATTGTCTGCCTCCCTGTTAGATCTCTCGAGTAGAGCTGTTCTGTTATAATAGCTAGCTCTCTTTCTGGATCTCTGGATCAGTTTTTGATGGTAACCACAGTGTTTGAGTCATTCTGCCAAATCTGAAGCTGCCTGATCATAGTCAGTGTTCTTTGTACAGTTTTGACGAAGTCTCAAAAACTGACCAGATGGAAGGTTGTCTCTTAATGACCGTGGATGCTGACTCTGATACAAGAATAATGTATTTCTGTCAGTTGGTTTTCTGTAGAGGGATGTTAGAATTTTACCTGCCTCATGTTGGATTTATAAATCCAGAAAAGGTAATTTATGCTTATCCTGTATCTCAGAGAAAATAAGATTGGTCTTAATCCATGTCACAAATTCTGCGAGTTCCCCGTCAGTTCCATACATCCAAAAGTACATCATCCATTTACAGTCGCCAATGGCGAACCCGAGCCAAAAAATAAATCTCAACAACAGTGGTTAGTACTAGTGGCACAGATCAGGTTCAGAGGTCACAGGTGCCCATTTCACAGCCGCAGTGACAGCCAAGTCTCTGCAGTGCGCGGGCTGCATTTAGAATATGCACCCCTGTTCCAAAACCCTATAATTATGGGTCTAACTTTCTGTGGCAGAATAATCTTTAAATAAAAGTCATAATTGAGCCATGTAATTCTTGATGGTGTTCTCATAATTATTACGACCACATCCAATATGATATCACAGATGTGTCAGCTCATGTGAGCCAAGCCAAGCTCAGCTGTGTAAGGTGATGTGTATTCGGATCAGACGGATTGAGCGTGACAGGACAGGTACCTGAAAGGCCATGCCTCTTCTCTTATTGAGGGCAGATACAGTCTTCTGCCAGAGACAGCCACACAACAGGCAGTTGCCCTGGGCCCAGGCATCAAGGGAACTCACCCATTCACAGAGAGTAGCCTCACACCAGGGTGCTGCATTTCAAAAGGCCTTTGATCCTGGTGAGAAGGAATGGGGGCACAGTTAGATTAGTCAGGAGTGACCTGTTTGAAAGAGACTTCCACCATATTGTTTCTCTCTGCCTCCCTATCTCCTTCCTGCCCCCTCCACTTCCTCTAGAACTTTGAGTGTGATGTCAGATGGTCAAAGTGCACTTCTTTCAAGAGCAGTAATTGGACCACTAAGGCAAGCTAGCCTTAGTCCAATCACCTTCAGGATTTTACCTTTAAAAGAAGGTGTCTCCACCACGTCTTAGATTCACTCTGGAACTACACCTGAGAAGAACTCCCTGGACTTCCTTTCGGAAACTTGTACTTGATAAACCCTCAGCATGAGTTGAAGAAGGAGCCATCCAAGACAGAAGAAAGTTCGGTCCCCCACCCGTTCTCAAGGCACATTGGGGGTGAACCTTTACTGTGGACCAGAACCTGCCACTTTGCACCAGAATCCCCTAAAGCTGGGAGAGCAAACTATGCACAGAACCATCCTGTTCACAAGTCCCTCTGAGTGGGCCTCACAGAAGCCAGAGGACCAGATCATCTGAAGCTCTGTGTTGTGGTGCACTACACCAGTTGCTCCTTGTTCACTGCACCTTGGTCTAGAGGGAAGAAACAGACACTGGTGTTTGCGCTCCTCCACCAATCCAAATTATTGCTTGCACTTCAACCAGCTCAAGGATGCATCGTGCCCTAGCTGTGCCTGTCACTTGATTGGCCTAAAGGTACTGCTCGATACGGTACTGACCCTAACTACTGGTGAGTCACACCCTGATTCTTTTTTTAAAACATATTTTTATTGAGAGAGTAGGTCAGCACCAAGATACAATATAAACATGTCAGAACATAGCTTGATTATTTTACAGCCTTCAAATTAAGGGAGGGAGGGAAGAGGAGGACATCACAGATCACAGACATGAGAGCAACCAGTGCAAGAGTAGTAGACATTGCAAGTCAAGGCGAGGACCCGGGTGTCACATCAGGGTCTGAGTCCAGGCCGCACAGGTAGAAGCGCAGCAATGGCCAGATATCTTTGGGGCGACATGGTGCCGGAACCGACAATACAAATAATTCCTCGTCATCATTTACCATACAAAGGTCTTTTAACAAAGTGGCTATGGTTGGCGCGGTGGAGGACTTCCAACATTTAAGAATACAACGTTTGGCAATAATACAAGAAATGTTAAATAATAGCCTCGTGGTTTCCTTCACTTTGCCTATATCACCCAGCAGGTATTTCAAGGGGGAGAGAGTCGCCGGGATGGCTGTGATATCTTCAAGGAGCTTCGCAACTTCCTTCCAGAACTCCGTAATTAGCGGACATGACCAGTACATATGATAAGACTCCGCATTGGGGGTGTCACATTTGGCGCAGGCACCTGTGCAATTTTTCACAAATTTAGCTAATCTGGCCGGGGAATAGTGTAATTGGTTTAAAACTTTGAACTGAATCAGCCGGAGCCCAGCCTTCATGGACACTGATCAAGTAAGCTGACAGTACCGGGCCCAGCGGACCTCATCTATTTGAGTGCCCATGTCTCGTTCCCAGATTTCTCTCATCGTATTGCGCGATGGGGAGTGGGTCTGCACCAATGAATATAGCATAGAGACCCCCTTGCTTTGACCGTCCATTGACACTATTGACCAAATGCATGCATGGGATTGGGGTTCTTGTGGAAATGTCAGCCACTTCGCCAAGAAAGCAGCCCTCATCCTGTAATATTGAAGGCGTTTAAGTTGGCCCCTCCCCACCGCTTCAGTAAAGGTCGTGAGGTTACAGAACTCACCATCCGGGAACATATTGTGTAGTGTGAAAAGCTTGTTAGGGTCCCAGGATTGCTGGAGGGCTCGGTCAAATGTGGGGGAAATGCTGGAGAAGTCCCACAGGGGGACTTCCGGGTCGTAGGGGGATTCCAGTCCTAGCCTCTTGTAAAGTCTGGCCCAAGCATGAGTGGTCGTGTATACCGGATCGAACGGGCATATGTCCCCATAGCTTGGATTAAGAAGGACTGAGCGTATGTTGTTTGGGCAAACAGAGTGCTTTTTGATCAATATGTGGGGGGCAGTGTCCTCTGGGTCGAACCTATGTTTTGCAAATTGCGCTTGCGCGCATAAATAATGAAGCTCGAAGTCTGGTGCCGCGATGCCTCCCTGTACGAAAGGCTAAAAACCATCTTATCCCAACCCATCCTGGCATTTTTCCTGTTCCAAATAAACGAGGAGGCGAGTGATTTAAGTTTCGAGAAAAAGGGTTTACCAGGCCAAAGTGGGATGTTATTGAAGTAATATAGGAGCTTGGGGAGAACCACCATTTTAAGTAGCGCAACTCTGCCATACAGGGATAGTGGAAGGCTAGCCCACATCTGAAATTTGGTCGTAAGGGTTGACAACAGTTCCCCATGGTTATGCGTGTATAAAGGGTTTTATCTCTGGCGACCATTATCCCTAAGTAACGTACCTTGGTGGGGGCAGGTCTAAATCCCTCTATTTCAGCTAGGTCTCCCGTGCCGTCAGTAAGGGGAAATATTTCTGACTTCGGTATATTGATTCTATAACCCGAGTGTTCTGAGAATTCATGTATGTCGGACATGATGTGTTGCACGTTTTCTTTGGGGTCACCGACATATAGCAAGGTGTCATCAGCGTAAAGTGATATTATCTGAGGGGGGCCAGTCATCCTAAGACCTCTGTGTGAGTGGTTTTGACGTATGAATTCTGCCATTGGTTCAATGGTCAGAGCGAAAAGTATGGGAGAGAAAGGACATCCCTGCTGGTCCCCCTGTGTAGGTGGAATGACGGGGAGAGAGTGGTGTTAGTCAGGACCTTAGCTGTCGGTTGTGTATATAATAATCGGACACAGTTGATATAGTACTGGCCGAGCCCAAACCGCTCCAGCACCAGGAAGAGGTATGCCCAGGAAACGGTGTCAAAGGCCTTCTCGGCGTCTAATGCGACCACGGCCGCCTTCGCATCTGGGTCTATCTGTGCCATAACATTGAATAGGCGTCTTAGGGTGAGAGCCGTGGATCTGGCTGGTATGAAGCCGGCCTGGTCAGGATGAACCAGGATCGGCATGTATGGGAGGAGTCTGGTTGCCAGCACTTTTGCAAACATTTTTGCGTCAGTGTTAATTAAAGACAGGGGTCGATAGGATGCCATGTCTTGTGGCGGTCTACGGGGTTTCAAAAGGACGGTGATGATTGCTTCTCGCATCGATTCCGGGAGAACCCGCAGGCCCATTGCCTCCTCCCACACTTTCAGCAGTATCGGGGTTAATTCACTAGAGAATTCCTTGTATAATTCCGCGGGAAGGCCGTCCGAGCCGGGGGAACGGCCACTCGATAGAGTTTTTATGGCCTCTGCAATCTCCTCTGATGTGATTGGCCTGTCTAGTATATCACGGGTTTCGGCAGTTAATGTAGGAAGGTCGAGGTTATCCAGATATTGAAATGTATCCTCTTTGTTTTTTTCATCGTGGTTGGAATAGAGGGAGGAGTAGAACTCAGTAAAAGCTTAATTAATGTCTCGGTCTTTGTTCACCGTCCGCCCAGTCGGTATCTGTATGCTCGGGATCGGGTTGTGGTGCCTATCAGTTCTAAGCATGTTGGCCAGGAATCTCCCAGCCTTATTGCTTTCCCCGTATCGTCGGGCTTTGGCTGGAGCAGCCATATAAAGAACTTCTCTATGGGCTAACTGGTGGAATTCTTTTAACATGGTATGTATTTGCGCCAGGGTTCCCTTATCCTGTGTGATGCTGTACTCGGTCTGTAACAGGTCAATTTTTGCCTCGGACACCCCCAATTCCTCACGTACCGACTTCAACATACCAGTCGACTTGCCTAGGATGGCTCCCCGGACCCAGGCCTTGAATGCATCCCACAGTGTGGCATAGGTGGCAACAGAACCCTCGTTTAGTTCTAAGAACTCCACAATCTCTACATGCAATGATTCACATTTGTTGGGGTCTATTAGGATTGCAGGGGGCATCCTCCATCATGATCCGAAAGGGTACGGGGATGTATATCACATTGGGAAATTGCCCCAGCTAGGGATTGACTGACGATCCAATAGTCAATGCGCGAGTGGGAGTCGTGCACCCACGAGTAAAAGGTGTATTTCTTCTCGCTTGGGTGTAATGCACGCCATGCGTCCACCACCCCCATCTGTTCCATCAATTGCATTACCACCAGTGCGGCCTTGGAGGGGGTTCTGGGGGCAGTCGATGAACGGTCCAGGGATTGGTCCAGTATCATGTTGAAGTCGCCACCCCAGAGTATTTGTGTCTCCCCGGATGATGATAGCATATCCAGTATTGCACAATAAAACTGTGGGTCATCTAAATTGGGACCGTAGGTATTACGTATCTACCCTGTGGGTCTATTTTGCTGGACTGATGTTTGAAACACAATTTGGGGTGTATGAGAGTCAACACTCCTCTGGATTGTGCTGAGTATTCTGTATAGTATCTGTGTGACCCCCACCTCGGTAAGAGTTTAGTATTGACCTGCCCAAGCGCGTGTGTCTCCTGCATAAAAAGAATGTGAAGGTTGTGACGTGTGATGTACGCCGTGATCCTCCTTGCCTTAATCGGGTTATTTAACCCCTGGATGTTCCAGGAAAGGAGCTTAACACTGAAGCCCTTATTAACCTGTGTCATGGTCGTACCTGAGACTAGGCATACGTCCATGCTCCCGCCCCTGTCGCAGGGAGAATGGGTATCCCGCTGCAAAACCGCTCTCTATTTTAACTGCTATAACAACCCTAAACATGGGTTCCCCCAACAAGCCCGGTATTTCGGACGGCAACACCCTATTCCACTCCCAACCCCCTCCCGCATCATCAACCCCAACTGGACGATGTACCCCTAAAACCATAACCTAGGAACACTCCTGGGGGTGTGTGCTGCACTCGTACAACCGCCGACCCAGGAAGTCTGCACAGCTCCATTCCAACAAATATTTACCTTCAGGGCCACCCTAAGGGCTTCAATTTAAAACTTTATAGCAGTGTGGTATCAAAAAAAAAGGGGTATCAACCCGCGGGGTCGTCGGGTTCCACCGCGCCCCGGGGTGGCAGGTTCTGGTAGAGGGATGGAGGCTTCCACGTAGAGCATGGCTTCGGTTGGATTTTCAAAAAAAATGAGCCCTGCCACCATGTTGAATCCTCATTTTCGCCGGGTAGACAAGGGAGTACGGGACCTGGCGGAGTCTCAGTTGTCTCTTGACGGGCTCATAGGATATCCTGAGTGATTGCACATTGGTAGAAAAGTCTGGATATACGTGGATTCTGTTGTTTTCATAGAAGAGGGTGCCCTTCTCCCTGGATATCCGCAGGATAGCGTCTCTGTCCCTATAATTGAGAAGACGGGCAATTATTGTACGAGGTGGGGCTCCAGGCCTGGGCGGAGGCGCCGATGTACGGTGTGCTCGCTCCACAAGGAAATGGTCCGAAAAGGAGTCGGAACCCAGGAGTTCCTTCAGAAGGGCCTCTACCTGACGTTCCATGGACCCTTTGCCAAAGGTTTCAGCCACCCCAACCAGGCGGATATTGTTCCTCCTAGAACGGGATTCCAAATCCTCGCATTTGTCAAGGGTTTTCCGGAAGTCCTATCGCGGCCATGTTGTTGCATCGAGTCTTCGTTAATAGCGATCCTGCCTTCGGCCTCAGTAATCCGTGTGCTTTCCTTGTCCACCCTCGCCTTCAAGGAGCTAATTGTTGCCCCTATGTCATCCAATTTAGTGTTCACTACTAGGAAGCCGTTCTGAACCATGGCCATCAATCGGTCCACCCTCTCCTCCATTGGCAACTCAGGGTGACTGTCCTCTTGCTGCGACGGGGGCGCCGCGGGCCCGCTGGGCTGGGAATTGGCGAAGGAGTCCATTGGGCCTGTTTTCTTGGGGCGTGCTCCCTTCTGCTCGTATCGGCCCATGTGTAGACTCAAGTAGACCGCGTCTTCCAGCGCCCTCCGCCCCGTCCGCACCAACGTATGGCTCGGACTCTATACAGGGTTGGTAGTGAGCAGAGACCCACTTATCGTGCAGGCGAGGCGTTTAAGGGAGAGCTGTAGCCGGATAAAATGTACTCTACTCAGCAGATCCTCCCTCCTCGTGCGTTGCCCCACTTGTTCTTAACGTCCGTCCACACGTGGAGGGGTACTCCACCAGCAGGAGGTATCAGGGGGGCCAAGGGCAGCTCCGCAGGCACGGGGGTCGGAGCAACAGTGGCCCGCGTATCACGACGGCTGCACACCACGCGGCCATTGGCCGGGGGACCGATATAGCACGCGGTAGCTATATATACCGACGTGGGATCCTCACATCAGCCGGTAGCGATAGTCCAATCACATCAAGGAGTTTGGTCGAAGCGCAGCCTCTCCAACTCGATCTGGCCCCTCCCCCCGCGGCTCCAGGGGAAGATCGCCTGGAACTCGCGGGGCGGCCAATGTCTCAGCCTCTGTCCGCAGGATCTTCAGGACGATGTATCTTTAACGCGGTTCGGCGGATCGGCCCAAATTTTTCTCAGTATGTGCCCACAGTCTTACGGCACAGAACGGCGCGCTTCGTTTGTTCCGCGGACAGCCCTGAGAGAGGATGCGTATCTTGAAGGATTTATAGAAGCCGGAGCTCTGGGACTAGGCGGCCATCTTGGATGTGCGCAACAGCGACCCCTGTCACACCCTGATTCTAACTGGAGGTTATAACCATACCTCAGCCCAGCTAGCTCTCAAGCGGCCTCCTCACCGACCTGCAGATCGACCCACCTAAGATCACCACCTTTGATGACCGATGCCTGCCAACTTGAACCGCTGGAGCATCATGCACCAACCCCGTCCCAATGGCCAGAAACCCGACTCAACCTGGCCCAACTGCAAAGAGATCCTGGACTGCCCCGACCTGCATTGCTGAGAGGTCCCATTCGACCACACAGAGCAACCTCATTCACCCATAATGGACAACTGCTTGTTGCATGAGCCCAGACTATCCAACGTGCCCAAACTGAGCCTGATCCACTCAGATCTGTGTTTGACACCGGGTTCAACATCTGTAAACCTGCCAAAACCTGAAGCCAGGTTCTTTTGAGCCTGAACTGCCCCCTCAATCCACTGGGACCCTAGAGACTGGTTGGTTCACCTCAGCACCTTCTTTCAATAACCTTTTTATGGTTGGTAATTTGCCTCTCCACCCTTAATTCACGCTTATAGTGCTACTTTCTTCAGTCTGTTACATTTTCTCTGTCTTCCTACAGGGCTGGGTTTTGCACAGTGTTTTCTGTTTAGTTATCTCTTACCGATGATGTGTCTCATTAAAGTATATCTATTTTTATGGTACCTTTTATTGGACATTCCTTTTTTTCTTTTACTGTTATGCTTTGCTGTTTGGGTCACTATTGAATAGCATTCACACCCCTGTTAAGAGAATAGCCTTCCCTGTGCCCATTTTACCACACAAGGCAAAGGAGGTATATCTCTTAACTGTGCTTGCTTTACCTTTATGTGCCTGTTTCAACGTCCTGAGGGCGAAAACAAAGAGTGCAAGGTCACAGATGTAAAACTATAAATCAGTTGTTTAACCTATGCTTTTGTCTGCTACATAGGGCGATGCCTAGCAGCCAAAGCCAAGGACAAATGATTTGCAAAAATGAAGTGTGTTTATTCTGAAGTAGGCAGTGAAAGTCTTTGTCTCAGATGTTTTTTCAATGTCTCGAGACACATGACTGAAATTTAAGCTTCTGGCATGCTATAGGGTCTCCTTTCCCAAGAGCTCAGAGTGCTCTGGCAGAGGTTCTCCCCATTGGTCGTGCAGAAGCTAAATTGCCAATGATCCAATGAAGTTAGTTCAGTTTCAGACAATATCCTCTGAACTCCATTTAAAAGGCATGTTACCCATTACTTCATGTGAGTTCTAAGATGAATAAAGGCTGCAAATGCATCTGTCCACATCCTCACCAGTCACCATACACATCTAGCTAATGGACCATTATTTACAGAATGCCATTGGCTCACAGTTTAACACCACATTTCATTTGAATTACTATGTCTAACCTTCAAATGCTTAAAAGCCTTACACCTTTACATCTAGAAAGCAGGACCCAACTCTCAATCCTACTAGGGAACTTTATTTGGCAGAACATGTGCTTCTCAAGGTTCCACTACCCAGTACCATTGAGGAGGAGACAGAGGTTTTTCACTAGAGCTCCCTCTCTGTGGTACTCTCTACCATCTACACCATGCAAGCAACCTCCCTGCTTCAATTCAGAAAACTCCTAAAAACCTGGACCTATTCCACCAGACTAGTCCAAAGATATGCCCCTCTTTCCCTGGACCTCACTCCATCTTCCTCTTTCAGGGTCTTGCAACAATTCATGCTTTAGTGAACACTGTACAGTCTCTCAATACAATAAGTGCATTCTTAGTAAATTCAAACTGTCAAGTCAAATTGAATTACATTCCTAACCATTGTTAAAACCTATTATCATTGCCTAGGGGGGTGGACATAGCTTATGCAAAATACCTTTTCATTTTATCATGGAGAATAAGGGAAGGTCCAAATCAAGTTTGAAACCCAGATTTCTGAAGGATCTAAATCTAGAATGACAGGATCTCAGTTGATTAGCTCAAAAATGAATGGATGGAAAGGTTTGAATTCTTCGAAACCACTGACCGTTGTTCTGGACAACTGCACATTCCTTTTTATGATATGCTAATGAGTCTTGCTCCCACTTCAATATGGGCAATCTCACCTGAAGTGATAGGTCACATCCTTTCTGCACAGGATAATATGATATGATGTGATATGGCATTTATAACGCACCTATACACATGTGTTTCAAGGCGCGACGAGGCAAGGGAGGGGGAACAGAGGGAAGACAAAGACAATGATGTTACTAGGCCAGGTGAAATTGAGATCGCACAAGTGCAGGGTAGGGGGAAAGGGAAAGTTCCAGGGAAGGGGGAGGGGGCAGTGCAATACATAGGATCAACAGTAAAGAATAAATCAAATACATTAAAACAGTAGGTAAAGTGCGGCCAGATTGTGGCAAGTGCAGGGGTAAGTGCAGACATCAGTGTCAAGAGCTGGGGGCACCGTAGGGATACAGAAACAGTCCCCAAGTGCAGGGGTTGCCTGAGAGGCAGTGCAGGTGTGCAGTTGGCAAGGAGGGGACGTGGGCATGAGATCAGAGGGTATCCAGGTAACCAGTGCAGTTTCAGTCAGGAGTTCAGCAAGGTAGAGGAGGAGAGAAAGCAGAAGCAAAGAGCAAGGTCTCGAGGTGCTTGCGGAACCGGAGATGGTTCTCCTCAAGTTTCAGGGAGGCAGGGAGGCTGTTCCAGAGGGAGGCCCCAGCCGAAGAAAGAGATCTACCACCAACCCGTTGCTTGGAGAAGCAACTGACCCCTAGGGAGTTGGAGGAGGATGAGCGATGAGCTTGAGAAGGAAGATATTTAGGAAGAGAGAGTTGGAGGTATTGAGGCCCCAGGCCCCAGAAGGCCTTGCGGACAATGCAGAGGGTTTTGAACTTAATCCTTGCAGACACTAGGAGCCAGTGCAGAGATCCCAGTGCTGGAGAGATAAGTTCCCTGGTCTTGAGGCCAAGGACAAGTCTTCCAGTCCTGTTCTGGACGAGTTGCAGAGGATGGAGAATAGAAGCAGGCAGATTTAGAAAGAGGCTGTTGCAGTAGTCCATCCTAGAGAGAACCAGTGCTATAGAGACAGTACGTTTCTGGAGGAAGGAGAGGAAAGGAAGAATACCTCTGAGGAGGTGCAGCTGTGCAGGAACACACACAACCTCGGGCATGTGTCAGCCTCATTTAGCATCAAAATGAAAGTGTAGCTTAGAATCCTAGACACAGCAAGCTTTTCACCCATGTCTTGAAATCCCCTAACTATGAAAGGTGACTATGACTCAACATAAGCGATGGACGAAAAGCTTTGAATCAATGGTTATTGTGACAGAATGCCATATGTGAAGGTGGACTAGCCCATGCTTTTTATTTTTTGTAATTATATTGATGAAGGAAGTTCTGACTCTGAAAGTTAGGTCTGCTAATATCCCCTTTCATAATGCTTCATGCCAAAACACATAGTGCACATGTGTACCTCTAATGAGCCTGTCTACTGACACCTCTCAGCAGCTACCTTGCAGTTTGGCAACATGGCAGCCATAAGGTGGTATGTGCATTCCTTTCAGCAGCTGTTAGAATCACAAGTTCAGTAGCCATGATTTACCTTTAATGGTGGACAATCCTGCATCTAAAATAAAAATATTTAATTTGTGCTCCCAGAACTTGGTGGCAGATGACAAATCGAAATCTAGGCCATTTCTCGCTATGTCATGGTTCTCTCAGGGAATCCACAACTATACTTGTCAAAACATGTCATGTCATTCTATTGTTGACTTGATTTAAAGTGACATTCCTGTCAATGTCTCCTGGGTATTCATGGTCTGGGACAGATTTTCTGCCAGAACAGACCATGTGGGCTTTGCCCCAGCAAAAGCCTTTGTCTCGCCTGTGAAAGGGTTTCGACCTTTCAGAAGACAATACCTGCCTTAGGGGGCAAGGTGCTAAATAACAGAGACTTGTTCATGCGTTGATGTAAGGAGGCAGGAGAAGTGCTAGATTTAGAGTAGCCTGGAGAGATACATCAGAACACAGAAGTTTCACACCATTTTGGATTCTCCAGGTCATCTAAACATTCTGCATCCCCTTCCCTATTTCCCGTCTCCAAGGCACTCTGGGTAAGACATCACCAGGCAAAGGATTCTAAAACAGCAGTCTTGATTGAACCCCTTAATACATCAGAAGACTAGATTTTTTAAAACTTGTTTATTTTTAAGGTGCTGAAAGCACGCAGGTATCGGAGCCCCATGAACAAAATAGACTTACAACATAAATACAAAAAGGGGACAAAACACCTTCAGTCCGATAATGAAACATGTCAGAATTCATGATATACACTTTTCTCAGCAGAGTGTGGACTACCACTATGAGATTCAGCTTCGATGATCCTCTAGGCAGGTAATTACAGAAACTAAGATAACTAAGTAAATTACTGGATCCACATCCAACCATGATGCAAGGCTTATTTTCCTGGGTACACCATTCATTAATTTCCAATCTATGAATACATTTCAGGTCTGAGTGTCTGACCACCCCCAGCCCGGTTAGTTGGCAAAGCCATGTCAGGACCTTGTTCCTTAGGGCATCTCTGGGTTCTTCCCCTGATGGCTTTTCAATATTAGAGATACAATTCCTTTTATCAATGACAACATTTTCTATGGACTTATACCTTAGCCACAGCATTGTGGATTTCCTTATCCGAAAGTTCTTTAAGATTTGTGGGTATGTTATGATATGATATGATATGATAGTTGCCCACACACGATTTAAAATGGGAGCAAATCCACAGTAGATGATTGCCAATTTAAGGAGATGAGACCAGCATCCCTGAAAAAATCATCTTTGGGCTATTGAAGAAGGACTGCCTCTGGAACTTTGTTGAGTTTGCAGTCTGCTCCAAAGTCCTCTTCCATAGATGCAAGGGTAAATACCCCCAAGAAAAGGACACGCCTTGTCTCTCAACTACCCCAAAGGAACATTCAGGGTTATGTTGTAGTTGGCCTACTGCCGCTGAGTACACTGACACCCAGTAGCCTGCTCCTTGTAAGTGACAACTTCCTGCAAGTCCTCTTTTGAACGCTTCATGGCTGTGCAGTGCAGAATAAAGGACTAAGCTTCCCTTTGGAGTCCCTGGACAGAGTCCCCAAACAACCAGAAATCCAGAAAATGCTAGGTACCCTGTTTTCGATCTTTGATACATTTTGAAACCAGCTCAAACATCTCAAGCCACAATTTGAACCTCTCCAATCATTTGGAGCTTCTTTTGACATTTGCCACTCATTAATCAGCTGTCTAGCCATTAAACATCTGACTCAACCCATCTCCTGCCTGCACATTTTCAAGCCGATCACCACTGAAGAACAGCATCACATCATTGGACCTCCTCGAGCGAAGTCAATCGATTTCAGATGTTGTTTCGACCCATTGCCTAACTGTTCTTCATCTGCTTTGTGCCAAGCACCACTACAGGAGTAGACTACTCTGCTTGAGCTTCCCGAGCTGATGCAGCTCTCTTGATGCCTGCAAACCATTGGGAACAAACCAACTCGAAACCTCTTGATGTCGACTGAACCCATTGAAAGCCCCTGGAAGTCTTGCATGATCTTGTTGACTCCCAAGCTCAAGAATTAAAGGTATTTGAAGTGGTCATGTTCCCCTTGCTTCCCTTAAGGGGTATTAGTGAAGAGTAAGACCTCGCCCTTAGCATCGTTAATGAACAAGATATTTCTGCTGAAATTATGCTTGTGCACACTTTTCTTTAAACCCAGAGTATCCCATGGTCCACAGTTTGCAGTCTCTGTGTCCTCCCTTACAACAGTGGGTCATTAGTGTTTTGATTTATGCATTTTTGTATTTTAAGTTTGATTAAAGTATCCTATTTTTGTTAGGAATATTTTTTTGTTTTGTTTTTTTTGGTACAACAGTACTACAGTACTATTGTTGTTTGGTCTGATCCTGTGCTAGCTAACACACCTTCTGAAGAATATAGCATACTCTCTGCCTGTGATTCCTTTAACAGCTGAAGGGGGTTTATCCGCCAGGCTGTCCCTGTTTCAGCTTTGAGATCACTGGTTTAGTAGTAGTGTGGGTCTGAGTAGTTTTGTATCCATTACTCATCCCTGCAGGACAGTAGTAATTGTGTCACAAGTATGTTCTCACATGCTCCAGGCTGTGATTAATTCATAACTATCCAGCCATCACGTTTTGGTTGTTCCATAGATAAAGGCTAACACGTGACCTTGGGTGTCTTGGCACTTTCAACAGTGGAAAAAGATTTCAGAACCTCCAAATTGAGCGGTAATCACAATGACCATAGGGTTGGTCTTTTTTGGAGCCCTTTTGTAATTTCAGGTTTCGAATACTCTGTGTGATCAACCTTTCCATTCCCACACCTTAGAAATGCCCGTACACATTGCAGACATTTTGTGAAGATTGGCTGTTAGTTGGAGAAAGAGAGAAGTAAACTCACCTGCTTTTGGGAATGTGCCCAAAAACGCAGTCCCGCAGACCTGCATAATCCAAACCGATACACATTGGTACTTCTCAGAAGGAAGCCTGTTTGACTCTCTTCGGACATCTTGCTCAGTGCACAATCAATTTCGAGCAGCCCTTTTCTGGTCGCATCCTCTCTTAAGGTTAGAAAGAAAATGAAGCGACACAGAAATAACACAGAAGAAAATTAGAAAACCAAGTGTTTCATCAACGTAGGCATTGCTTTAATTACAGCATGCAAAAGAAATTAGCATGAAAAATAAATTAGGACTTTCATTTTGGACAAACTGTGAGTGCAAAGTGTTTGCCAAATGGGCTTACATAAATTGCCAATTTCTTAGGTTGCAGAGGCTTTTCCCAAACATTTAAAAAAAACGCCTAATGCACGCAGCACTTACATTTTGAAGAGCCAGCATCTCAAACATAGATAACATGCTTTTTCTTCAGATGCTTCTATTTCGTTTTTGGTATTGTAGTCATGCTAAACATTACAGTACACGTGGAACATGGTATTGGATAAGTGAAACTAAATACTTTGTTTCTTTAAAAAGTTGCACAAATAAAAACACCATCACAGTTAAGACATCAATCACCTTAGGAGCTATTTTGTCAGTATCCTTGTTTTGTTAATCACAGGTCACAAGTACTTTCCTCTAGCAAATATTGTTTTCATTATGTTCCTATGAAATATTACAACGTTGTTTCTGAAAATTAAGAAATAGAACAATGAAGTCAATAAATACATTTCAGAATGCACGACTTTCCTCTCGCTACATTATGACAGTTTTCTGGCGTTGAAAGCCTGCAGGACACCCTTAGATAGTTCACTCGACCACAGAAGGCTTGCAAATTCCATCCGGCCCTCCAGCAGAGCCTGTTGTGCACCCTTGAATCTTCCTTCAGGGCCTCACAAGAGTGAGAATACTAGAACTGTTCTTTCTTGGATGCAGTGTTTCCTCTCTCCCCAAACCGAATCTGTTTCCGATTTCCCCTTTCAACTCTAATTCCCATGCTTTAGGTCAGGAGTAGTAAACCTATCACCATCCAGATGTGTTGGCTTTCAGCTCCCATAATCTGTGACAACAGACCAAGCTGACTGGAGCTGATGGGAATTGAAGGCCAAAACATATGTTCCAATGTCCCTTTTTACCTCTAATTCCCATGATCTAGGTCAAGGGGAGTCAACCTGTCACAATCCAGATGTTTTAGCCTGCAACTCGTATTACTACTGTGTCTGATAGGAATTACTGGCCACAAAATATGGAAGGAGACCTGTTGGTTTACCCTGATCAAACGTGTGGGCTTCCCCAGATGTGCTTATTCTTCTGTATGGCTTGCCCTTGACTAGAGTATTTCACTCTAATGGGCTGATATGTTTTTCATATGCTAACAACACCCAGATCCTTCTTCGACTAGATGGCAAGGGCGGGTCCATGGCTGTTGCCTGTATACCACTGCTGCTAAAATGAGCCATCACGGGCTCAAGATATACTCAGATAAAACTGCAATTTTGCTAGTGTGCAGATCACTACTGAAACACTTTATGGCCCCAGGCATATGGCAGCCTTTCCTTGACCCCTGTGTAAAACATATGTGGCCACTTTTGATAAAGCGATTCCCATGGTCTTTTAAATTAACTTAATTGTAAGCTCTTGTTTCTACCATTAGAAGGTCCCAAGGCAGAGACGTCCCTTTCGTCTCCCTAGCACCTGTCTCTCTGCTTGTTGTTATCATTTTAGCATGGCTGGACTTCTGCAATACCCTCTACTTGGGTTGGCCTGACTTCCTGAGGAAGAACGTGCCCTGGGTCCAGAATGCTACTGCTATGCTTTTAATCTGGACTTTTCACTTCGACCTCATTGCCTCGGTCCTACACCAACTTTCTCTGGCTACCAATGAAATGCCAAATTCAATTTAAAATCCTTTACTAGGCTTGTAAAGCTTTTCATAAGATGGCTCATGCCCTTTCATACTTGAAGACTTCAGTGTTACTTTCCTCCTAGAGCACAAAGATGTTGTGTCACACTCTTTCTGGCAGTGCCTATGTTTTTAATAGTGGCTTCAGCGGTCCCTTTCTTTGTTCTTGCTCCCCTATTATGGAACACCCTCCTCCTCTAAAACCACTTCTTATCTGGTTTCGGCTTGGCTCTTCCTTTTCTTTTACCAGAGGTTCCATCCCCTCATCACTCTGTCTGTTACCTAATTCTAAGGAACATGACCTGTCAGCATGGATGCGCACTCAATACATTGCACATATTAACATAAACAAAACATTCAGCGTGTGAGCAGCAGCAGAGTCCACCTCTTTCTGATGATGAACCTAATGCTAAGAGTGCCAGGTCACGCCCAGCAAGAACGGGCATTCCGTTGTGGTGTTCCCTAGCTTACATTGTGACTCGTGTGCCACCTGCAGGGGGCATTTACCAGGAAACTGGCACACTCTAGCCTGGGACGCATGCAGCTTTATAGTGTGCTTTGTGGAGAATCTGAATAGTATGATCACTTAACTTCAGGGATGTCATTTGGGGGTCGCCAGTCTCCCTTGTGACCCCTCTGCTCTCCCTTATCTCTCTGTAAAAAAAAGGAAAAAAAAACTCCTGGGCTGTGGCCCGTGCCATTTGGCTCTTTGTTTCTGGAGTGGCCTCAGGGGGTTCCACAAGTGTAACACTTTGAGCAGTGACCCTAAATAAGAAAGAATAGAAATAAATGGAATTCTATACAATAATTGCTAGACTCATTAAAGGTTTATTTCACGCACACTTCAGGGGGTGACTCACTGATATAGTCTGTTCTTAAACACCTCAAATTCACAATGCAGACAACAACTTCCAAAAAGCATTTAGAGTAGAATAAGCATCCATTTCGGACTATAAATTTTGCATCTTGCAAGTTGCAGTAATACCATGTTTTTTTCTGCCGTTCTTTCTGTTACGATCATCACAAGACATTCCAGCTCGGTGTCCTTGGTCACTTGACAACATCCTTGTGCCTAAAAGCTTGTGTACAGTGTAGAAATATTTGACCATAGCACATAAAGTGACCTTTGATTTCAATGTGCCACAATTAATGTGTTGTTGTAATGTGTCTATATTTCCTATCTCCATGGCATGCTGCTCAGGATGTTTTGTATGAGGTAACAAGTGCCCAGAGTATGGGATGCCATATGAGTGCGCTGCATTCCTTGTGCTACTCTAAATTCTTTAATGCACAGTTATGAACCCTCCCACTTTTATGTATTTTGCCAACATCTGAAGTCTGAAAAGTTGATCCACACAGAACCTGACATGTGGCCAACTTTGCACCAGACCTGCAGATGAACTGGTCTGCTGTTAAATTTCAGTTACCATTTAATGGTATCCACTACAAAGTGTAATTTGCTTTCTGACTTTGAGAACATTCAGACATGTTATTGCTAATTTTACTATAGCTGGTAAAACAACTACAGCCATTAACATGGCTCAGTGGGCTGGGTGCTTGCTGCTGAAATGTGTCGTTGTGATTTGCAGGTTTCAATCCTGGCAACGCCAACTCAGCCTTTCATCATACTGAGGTTGATAAATGAGTAACAACACAGGTTGTATATTTGTTCTATATAAAGCGCTTAAGCGTAAGTGCTATTTAATAACACATCATTATCATTTGGCCTTGGACATCTGCTTGCATTCACAGTAATTTGGTAATATGGACCTATAAACACTGATATTAACAATACATATGATGGTCCATTCTTGTATGAAATGCATATCATATTACAGTGAAATCGTAACCATATTTTTCATAGTGTACTTAGGAACAATGCTAAGGGTGGGTCAAATGAAATCACTTCCTGTGATGTAATCAGAGGTCAAGGGTCACGTGATGTCACTTCCGCTTCCCCTAGCATTTTGGTAAAATGACGTCCCTGCAGAAGAGTAGAATACACAGCTGCTACAACAGGTTCTACACAAATGTCTTGGGAGTTTGGAGCTGATTCCAGTTTAAAATATAGCCGTGCTTTGTTGTGGACTTTATTCACAATAAGTGGAGAACAGAAAATAATACTGAAATTTTAAAAAAGTGACTGATTTTAGAAAGAAAGGATAAAATATAATGAAAAGACGTTTGAGATTTTAAATGTGTAAAAAAGAAAATGAGTTTTGGGAAACTGGCACGCAAGGTTGCTTGGGACTGAAGGCTCAAAATTGGAATTCAATGCTTGTAGATTTAAATAATAAGTCCAATTTATTGGCAGTTGTGTCAGATAAATGCTTACTACTGTGATCTTTCCTTAAACAGGTTCAAATCCCAAAGGGCTGTTGAAAAGTTGAGTTTCATGACATTGTACACCGTTACATTAAATCTCAAGTTATAATTATAACGACTGTATGCTGTTATAGTTTAAGACTGTAAGGGGTCTCAAACGTGTGGCACACGTTCCAGCACTCTTAAAAGACAACATTGTAGAGTAAAACGTAGATACGGAAGGCAAGAGGAAACCTTTTTGTAGAAATGTAAGCAAGGTTTTCAGAGTATGAAACTTTTTACAGGAATAGCCAGGCGGCTGCTGGGTTTCTTGTTCATGGAGCGAACATGTTCATTGCAGTGAATAGTGGCCCACTCCAGTGCTTGAATTCTCTTTCGTGTGTGCATTACACGTTCCTTTCCAATTTCTTTTTACATGTGACATACACAGAGGAGTGGAGCCGCAATTAAATATTAGGTGCATGTTTGCACAAAGAACACTTCAACGTGCTGTAAGGCTGACACGCATGGGCTCCCATGCCACTCTGCACGCTTCAAAACATCCCCCATGCAGCTCAAGGTGGCCCAGAGCACTCATCCGAGACAATGGGGGGCATATAACAGTGTATTAGTGTGACATTTAGCCATCCATTGCAGAGACTGTACACATAGCAGACATACCCCCCTCCCCCCGGAGCCTAAGCCCCAAACCAAGAGAGTCTTCACCCCTTCACAATGAGTGTTTTTTGGTTAGTAACGTTAACACATGTTCTTCGCAGCACTAGAAAACAACAGTGCAATGAGTGCTAATAAAAGTGAAATGTTCATAAAAAAGAAAACAAGAGAGAACAGTTCCTAGTCTAACTTGTCGCTTAGGGAGAAGTGACGTGTTCTTGCTGACTAGAAGCCATTCCCATTAGAAAAATGTCCTTGCAAACCAACAAGAGTATTACAAAGCTCAAAATATGGCCGACGAATCATCAGCGAGGCACACGTCCTCCAGTGATGTCTTCTTTGTTCCTGAAGACAATTATCATTTGTAAATCAGCTGTCTAAACAGTACAGTCTCGGTAAACAGAAGGCCTTGACCCCTCCTTACATAGTGTTCAGTTTATTAGGTCTGAACCTAGCACTGAGGTGCCGGAGGGTGCCACACAATAAATAGATATACAATGTGTTATATATTAAAAATAGGACATTTTTAATATATATTACAGGGCCTGCAGAAGCAGGCCTGTAGTTATGGTTAAGTTGCGCAACGCATAGAAAGAGCACTCTTTGGGTGGCTTACAACTTTGCCCCCCCCCCCCCGGATGAATCCTCACCGGACTTTGCATAGAACGTACATTGCCCTCTCTGAATGATACTGCAATGTTTGGTCCGGTTTTGTCAATGGTGGGCAAAGTTATAGGGCAGTCCCAAAATGTGTGGAAATCCTCATCGATGCAGTGGCAAATAAATGTTGCTCACACTTACAGCGCCAAAAAAAAAAGGTTTTGAAACTAGCAATCTTGTGTCAGTGTTTACTTGTGGCACCATGCCTCCCTTAAACTACTCTCCACCACTCGTGAAGGACACTCAAGCAAGGTTTTTCATTGGAAAGGTGACAGAGAATAGCAATTCTCGGGGTGGACAGTGACAGCAAATATGGGAGCCTTTTGAACTTGTTTAGACCTCATGTCTCCCCTATTAGAGATCAATAAGTCTTTTGTTCTCTTTGTAGAGAATTGTAAGCTGATGTTTGGTCCCATCAAATCTACTATGATTAATAGGTCTGGACGAGCAAAGTCTTGGCTCACACCTATCTTCAAGGAAACCAAAGAGGTTACTTGTAGCAGCTGTCAAAATGGCCACTCTATATGCTGTAACCATTAGATAAAGGAGGCAAGAGTACAAACATGAACTGAGAAACAGAAGGGTGGAAATTGCAAGTGCACAGCAGGATGCTTTGTGCTCCTCATCAGCCTCTCGTTACACAAATACCTTCTGGAAAATTGCTTCTAGAAACAAGGATGGATTGGACCTTGGTTATGTTATAGTTCCGGAGATACATGTGCAGGAACAAGATTGGGTCAGACATTTTAGTTGGTGAGGTCCGGAGGAAGTTGAGTGAGAAGGCAACTGCAGGATCCTCCAAGCTATTGCCCTGTTTAGCTGTGGGAGATGTGACAGCCGTCAAGGGAAGGTAAAAGCCCCTTAAAGCCCCTGGCTGCAATGGCATACCGAATGATCTATTCCATGCCATGGATTTATGGGTTCCATATTTAACTCAAGTTTTTAATGCAATAACAGTTACTAAATAGACCCCTGAGAGTTAGAAAACAGGTATCATTGTTCCAATTTACAACACGCATTGGCAATACCAACAGTTAGGACTTTTGTGTAGGCATAGGAAATACACTTGCCAGGCACTGCCCTAGTGGTATCAACTGGTCAATGAAGATAGCAGGTTCAACATGGTGCAAGTACCTGGGCATTTAATGGCTGTGCCTGGCATATGCCTAATACTTATACGGTGGTCGGTCAAAAAACCGAAAACAAAATATCGAATCACAAAAATCCCGAATCCAAAATCTCGAAAAAAAAAAAAATCGAATTATTTATTTATTTATTTATATGTATTTGTGGGTTCAGGTAAGTATAAAAAAAAGGGTAAATTAAAAAAAAAAAAGAAAAAAGGGGGGTTGGGGGGGGAACCCCCCCATTTCGAAATAAAACGTATTAAAAAAAAAATTCGAGATTTTTTTTTTCGATATTTTGGATTCGAGATTTTTGTTTTCGATATTTTGTACTTCGGTTTTTTCACTATAAACCACTTATACACACATGCCAGAACTGTTGGCTTTGCCAATACTTGTTTTTAACAGGACTTCAGTGAAGGACACGCATACTTCTTATAAATTGAGTGTCTCTAGGCAGACTTGGATATGGCATGTTTATTACACCAGTAGCACATTTGCAGCCCCAATTAAGTAATTAACTCTCAGAATACTGCTTTGGAAAAACACTGACAGGCTTCAAGATTGATTGTAAGGCTTGACTAAAGGAAGCACAAAGAGCTCTCAAGAGGCAGTGCTTTGTGCAAGAGTGGCAGGAACTGCAAGGGAATGGCCTTAGGGATTAGCATGGCCATGGGCAGTCAATGAGTGGGCACATAACTGAACAACGCCTACAAGCTGTGTGTCCCTTCTCATGTGCATTCCTCCCTATCTGTACTCTAATGCAATAGTTTCAGCTTATAGCTGGTGCAAGTGACGCCTTATAGCCTAAACTAATTAGATCAGTACATCTCTCATGAAAGCAAAGAAACTGCATGAGATATGATTTGTGTAGGGGCATGTTTGAAGTTTAATAAGAATCACAGCGAGTCACACTTAAATCAACACTGATTTAAGACTATGACATAATTCTAAGCCTTTGTATGGAATTCTGAATGCTAACATTTAGACATTTCTCCTTACATGTGCATACCCACAACTTTTGCTAATGCGTAGACTGGGAGGATTACATTTCTTATTAATATAACATCTATTATTTTGCTGTTTATTACAGTGCTTAGAAGTAGGACAAATATGTAATGGGATACTTCTTATAAATGTGATAATATTAATGTTATTTTTTGTAATTAAAAAGGACTGGATGGAACGCGGGTCAGGAGGGAGTGTGGGGCAAATATGATTGCTTCTTTTTATCTGCACTCAGTGAGTTAAATTCTCAACTGTGACATGTGCCTGACTTCACTTTCCAATTTCAAATCTTGTCAGCGTCTAATCAGCCCTGCAACCTTCTGAGGTTGAACAATTGAGTACCATTACATTTGGTAGTAATTCAACCTTTGTTGCAGCACTTAGAAGGGGAAGGGCTCACACATGAAGCATAAACGTGATGTAACACATTCCAGCAGCATTGGGGAAACTCTAGACCAGGGTAGCATAGAAATTGAGTATTTTGGCATGCCCAAACTGCTAAGTCATTAAAAATAAAACCGTCAAGTCTATTCCGTATAAGGAGCTCCTGAAGTGGAACATCCAGTTTGCCTACCCTACTCTCTACCTGTACTGTTGCAAAAAAACAAAAAAAAACACATTCGCTACTGAACCGAAGCCAAAACCTATGTGAAATGAGGAAGGTTCCTGGCAGGGGAAGTTGTGGTGCAAATGTCAAATGCAGCCTGCATTAAATGCAATGTGCACAAAATTCACATGCCTAGAATTAGTAACAAACACAGCTGCACGTCCCCAGCGCCAGGCCTCATGTTGCTCAGTGCAGGGAAGGGTAAAGGGGGTGAGGGCAAGCTTTATGGAAGGGGTCTGCCTGGCCCTTCCTAGAGACTCCACTGCATCAGCAACAGTCAGTACCGTACTCCAAAAACTAGAAATACTTCCAGAAACCAATTATGCTCAGTCACCAAGCAACCAGGCTGGTGAGGATACTCAAATGGTAATAATGGGGCATTACTCTGACCAGAAGTAGCCTAGGGATTCTGGGTCTGTGCATCATGAATTGCCAGACTCTGGAAATCAGAATCTGAAGATTATAAAATGGGATAAAATATGGTGATTCAGAATCAGGCCTGGCGACAGGGCCTTTCAAGCTATTCAGTTAGAATGGGAATCTACTCTTTGTGCCGCCCCCACCATCGAATTTGACAGGAAATCTTAATAACTTTTCTTAAGCTGCCATTTTGTGGTTAAAGCTTCCCTGCTGGCTGTCTTTCTTTGTTTTGCTATGCAGAGGCCAGTAAACTTGTCCTGTAATAATCTGTAGTTTTAACATCCTCTCTTTTGCTAAATCTAGAGTTTGCCACAGGATTAGGTCACAAGGTGGAACGGAAGGTATGCACATATGCCCTAATGAAACATTAGTCTTCACAAATTGAAGGCTCATGCACTTTAATCATGCAATGTTGTCCAAAAACAGACCTTTCCAAAAACTGTTCAATAATCAAATACATGTTTCACCCTTATTTCAGCTCTTTGGAGTGGGTTATCTAATATGCAGGAAAATTAATCAAGTTCTACAGTAGATCTCATCAGGCTAGCCAACCTTAAAGCTAAACCCAGGGCAATCACTCATTCAATTTCCATTAGGAAACATATTCTCCTGTTATAATCTATGCACCCGACAGATGCCCCCCCTAATAGAAGTCATTTACCTTCCTTATAATACACAGATTTTGTGATCAGATATGTGCTCCTAGGATTTCAAAAAACTCACCAACTGAAACTGCTGGTGCTCCAAAAACCTGTTTACCATTTTTCAACTGCCCTTTTGCATTTTAAATCCTAAGACTACACCAGATCAATGCTGTTTTATTATAAACATATAGATGCATGTTTTCAGAGCTGTAGGTAAGAGGTCCTCAGCTATCCTTTTCAGATGCCCCACTCGCCCCACCGCCTGACAAACGTTTAAGAATGGCCCAATGAATGGTGGTGGAGGCGATGGAGGGTGAGCTTCCCTGTGGAACTTCCATTCCATACAGCTGATGTTTGTCCGATCTGGTTAGTTTGGCTTTTTAACAGGACTTCAGTGAAGGACACGCAGAGTGCTTGTAAATCGAGTAGCTGAAGGCAGGCCTGGTAAGATGTTTTTTATTACACCAGCAGTGTGTTTACAACTCCAATTAAGTCATTAACAGTCAGGAGGGCACTTTGAGTGCAAAGTCTAATGGTAAGAATGATTAAAGCGAGCTCTAGGAGTTCCCATGCGGAGGAGTTTTGGGCAGAGAGAGGCAGGAATGGGTGTGAATGGCCATATGGATAGCATGGGCATGGGGGGGTCAATGTGTTGTGGAATCAGAAAATACAATATTAAGGCTTTTACACCATGCAAAGAGAAATACACCGACACGGGCTTGTAAAGATTCCCAAAATCCTTATTGCAATCCTGTACAGTTTACAAAACAAAGTACACAAATAGCTATTTGGCCGTCAGTACATCACAGAGACCACCAGCAGGGATCAATGTGAGCAGTGAACAGGATTTGCTAGCTGGACATCAGAGTATTTATACAGTTTCGTTATAACGATGTCCAGCCTCTTACAAGTTAATCATGTACTGGGCTAGGGACGCGCCAGGTTCGTTCCTAATTTACATATCTTGTGCATGAGGTTTACTTTTTTTAATACATTTGCTAACAAACACTATTACTCTCTAGGTTTAACTTTACACTCTTTACACATTGCTTTAATACAGATCATACAGTTGTTTCACATATCGTGTTTAGATAGCGTTATTGTTCTTGTATACTTGTAGGTTAACATCGCCGATTCAAGTAATCCCCTGATCCCGAGGTCAACAAAGGACAAGGTCTACATGACCCTAACATGTAGCCTGAAGGCAGGTTGGACATTAACTCCCCTACAGAGGTTGAAGCAAGAACAAGAGAACACAAGACGGCCATTTTAGGCCACAGGGTGATTTGTATGATAAACTAAAATGGCGGCTTTAACCTAAAATGGAGGCTTGATTCACTTAAGGTCACGACCTTGCAATACGAATTTCCTCGCAAAGCGACTGGGCATAGGCCAACATATACAATGAGGATGCAACAATATTATATAAGTTCTAACAAACCCTCCTTTTGGCCTATGCCAAGCGCTAAACTACCTTCAATCACTTTGCGACTAACTCCACATTTCAACGTCTATACACCCCGAATCATTGTCAGACATATCTATTGCCATTAAATCAGACAGAGTTTCTTTCAATACATACTCCTTGGAAACCTTATCTGGGGCGTATATTTTATGCCCTAGTACACTTGTTGCTTGCACGCAACACCCCCCTAATACTGAGCATATACTAGGGAGACACTGTATACAACAACAAAGGAACAGAAAACTTCCCAAGATAATCAGCATGGCCGAAAACAACTTCCATCCCCACGACCGTAGGAGGTCCCAAAACCATGCACTAAGTTCCCAGTTTCCCTCAGGAACATGCACTTCTGAACTAAGAACATGTAGATTTTGGATAGCCCTAAAGATCGTTGGAGAGGAGTCTGGTAAGTAAACGCAGCAAGCGGACCCCACTAATTTACATACTTCTCCACGCTCAGCCAGAATGACATCTAATGCCATCCGGTTCTGAAGAGCCACTAATCTTATCACTTTCTGTTCTAACGTCATATTATAGAGTATGTCAGTGGTCTGGTTGATGGTTCTCTCCAATACTCTCTCTAGTCCCCTGACATCTTCTGAATTCGTAATTTGCCCAAAAAATGGCACAAAGGATTTCATGATGTCTCCTAGAGTTTGCGCTGGAGTATCCCCTTTCACGCCTCGTCGTGGACGAGTCTTCGAAATCTCTGCAGTACTGGCATTAAATACCCCAGGTAATAGAATCCCTAAATAACAGGTTCCTTGCCAATTCCTGGGCAACCATGGAAATGCCACATTACCGCAAACAAAATAGACAGGCTCACCTACGTACAGAGGTCTGTTCTCACTAGTCAAATTCGCAATGTTGGCACATTTCCAAAAATTACCCATTCACCGTGTTCCATTCCTCTGTATGCAGAAGGATACTGAATCGGGGCTATGGTTAATAGAATAAAATGGTGGCGTGGCATTCTTATTGCCTATAGGAGCCATTTTGAAAGAGATCAAAGACTGAAAAGGACGAGACAATCTAACAGAGGGCCTAACAGAAGCAACGTTTGGCTTACTCCTATTTGCAAAAAGCGAGCATCCCAGGGGCATCAAAACATGTTTTTCAAAACTATTCAAATTTGTACCATCAAAGTTCCCTGAGATGCTGTCATTCCATCGGCCAAAGAATAGTGCTCAAAGAGAAGCATAACAAGCAGATGTCAAAGGTAAAGGATGAATATACCAACCTAGTCCCTTATCCCCATGTTGCGGTAGATGTGAGCAGATCCAGCAATTGGTCCTATTTAAAATTGCATGAGTGGCATTCATTATTAACAAAAGGGTATTATTCTGATAGTTCCGTCTATGCGAAGAATCTCTAGGCGATAAGGTATGCAATTGCACAGAAGGAGTGGGGAAAATAGATACATTTTCAACAGGTAAAAAGTCTTCTAACGGATATGCTTCCACTAGATACCATAACCCAAAACCAATAGTTACTAAAAACCCAGTTATTATTACAAAAAGGCAACAATACACTTTGGGGGTCCCATTACATGCTTGATCATTGTCTCTGCTAGTCACATATTTATCTAAAAGTTCGGTACGAGCGGTAGCGGGTGCAGGCATTGTAGTCTTCAATCGAAAAAACACCAATTGTTTGTTTGCTGGCGACTCCAGTCGCGCGTCTTCTTAACGTCTTTCCCACAACCCTTAGCCAACAGAATCCTTTCATACAATCGGGCCAAAAGACAAGCCCTCAAATGATTTCCTCAATCGCACAGTCAAACTGTGCTGTACGTCTATTTCCTTGGACGTAAATTATATTTCACTATTTCTGGTGCCGAAGGATCAGATAACAAAATGTCGTCACTTCCCACTGGAGGTGCCGACTGAACGGAAATGGGACCAGGAAGTGATTGATCCGGAAGTACCACTGTTGGAGAGTGCAGAGACAAGATGGCCGTTTTGTCTGGCCTTGTGAACTCTGGAACGGTCTCCGATACTCTCGTGTCGGTTGTTGCTATTTCGAGGCACGTTGGTTACAGCAGTGAAAAGGGATTCTGTGTCTTCTGTATCATATGGCCTGGGCTGCGGGATCTGTTTGGTGTGCGTCGCGTGGATCCATTTCTCACGACCCGCTACCCGCACAGCAGTCTGGGTGGCTAGCAGGATCTGGTAAGGACCCCTCCACCGAGGTGCAAGGCAAGACGACATCTCGAAAACTTTTGTGAGGATCCAGTCCCCCGGTCATAGACTGTGACCAGGACCCTCGTAACGTACAGGTAATGCCTCTCGCACCTGGTGATCAATTGAAACCAGATTTTTAGTCAACTGGTTACAGTAATCTGAAAGAAGCACATTCTCTACATCCCGCAACAAGCTACTTTTTGGCATACCCCAAATATTAGCAGGCCTCCTCATCACCACCTCAAAGGGAGAGAGTCCAGTCTTAGTTTGAGGGGTTGTTCTCATCGACAGCAACACAAACAGTAAGGCGTCCGGCCATTTTAACTTGGTGCCAGCACACGTCTTAGCGAGCTTTTTCTTTATAATGCCGTTATGCCTTTCCACTAATCCGGCACTTTGGGCATGTCTGGCTGAATTGAACTGTTTATCAATCTGTAATCCTTTGCATATTTGTAGGATTACAGCAGCGATAAAGTGTGGCCCATTATCCAACCAGATGACTCTCGGCAGCCCGAACCTAGAAAAAAACTCTTTCAACAGAGTTTTTGCCATGGTTATGGCCGTTGCATCTCTAACAGGGAAGGCCTCAACCCACTTACTAAAGGCACAAATGACAACCAACACATATTTAAGATTGTTGCAACGTTCCATTTCAATAAAATCAAAGTGAATAACCTCAAACGGAACAGAAGGTAGAGCGAAACTTCCTCTAAGAGTCGAGGTACCTTTTCCTACATTGTCCTGCAAACAGACCATGCACCCTTGGACAAAGCGCTCTGCAATTTTGAAAATCTTATCATTGGCCCATACATTGTGTAGCATTTTAGTCAATTTAGGCGCGCAGACATGTGTCGGACCATAAGCCATAATAACCATCATTGTAATGTAGGCGTAAGGGAGTAACCATTTTCCTTCAACATTGTCCACCCAACACCCATCACCATCCAATCTTCCTGCACCCTCAACCCATTTCTTGGTTTCCTCTATAGTAGCATCTGCTTGAATGTCTTTTACAGAATTGATACTTTCACCAAAAGTGTAAATATTGACAGTTTCTCTTACAGCATACATTTCTGAACTAAAATCAGTGGCAGTTTGCTTAGCTATCTGATCAGCGAAAGCATTCCCTTTTCCTATATCATCTGTAACCGTTTGATGTGCTGCACATTTTATAATAGCTAACTGAACAGGGAGTGCGAGTGCTGAAAGTAATCACACTATTAAAGTGCCATGCTGGATTTTCGTGCCATGTGAGGTCAAGAAACCTCGTTCTTTCCAAAGTCTACCGAAGTTGTGAACCACCCCAAAACCATACTGACTGTCGGTACATATATTTAGTGTAAGCCCTTCAGAAATTTCACAAGCTCGAGTTAACGCTATAATTTCTGCGGCCTGCGCGGAATTATGAATGATTCTTTTGGTTTCCACGATCGTGCTTAAAGTAGTGACGGCATAAGCAGCCGTGGATATACCAATCGGAAGTTTCAAACAAGAGCAATCACAAAATAGCTCTACTTGTGGGCTATTCAAAGGCGTGTCTTTCAGATCGATACTACCTTTAGTTTCTTGTTCTGTCACATAAAGGCAATCATGTGAAGTTTCGTTACCATCAACAGTATTTTGCGGGACAGGTAAAGGTTCAGCCGGATTTAATACACAACACCTCTAAATTTGAATGTGGGGTGCAAACAAGATCAATTCATATCTTGTCAATCGTGCGGAAGTGAGGTGTTGCGTTTGAGTCCTATTCAATAAAATATCTACAGAGTGAGGTACCATTAGGGTTAACGCATGACACAGGACCATTCCCTCACTCTGTTTTACAGACGCAGCAGCAGCAGCCACAGCTCTCAAACATCTCGGCAAAGCGCATGCAACAGGATCAAGGGCGGATGAGAAATAGCCGCACGGCATATTGTTCCCTCCATGTTCCTGCGTTAACACATCCAAAGCACATCCATCACGTTCATGCACATACAACACAAAGGCCTTTTCATAATTTGAAGTTCCTAAAACCGGTGCCGAACACAGCGCGGTTTTGATCAAGTCAAATGCTGTCTGGTATTCCAAAGTCCATGGCAATGGCAAAGAAATGCCCTTCTTTGTCAAAGCCAGCATTGGTTTAATCGTTAACGAAAAGTTAGGGATCCACAATCTACAGTAAGAAGCCATATCTATCAGGGCTCTAACTTCCTTCTGCGTATTTGGGACAGACATACCAGAAATAGTTTTTATTCGTTCAGGTGTCAACCGTCTTCCCTCCTTTGACAGGAGATAGCCTAAATAGGCGCCCTCCTGACAACAATATTGGAATTTTTTGAGTGAAGCTTTGTGGCCATGTTTTGCTAGATGACAAAGCAACAACATGGTGCCTTCTTTACAGGCACTCTCAGATTCAGCAGCCAAGAGGAGATCATCTACATACTGTAGTAACGTTCAAGTAGTAGGCAACTCGAGAGTATCGAGCTGCTCTTTTAATGCCCTACTATAAATACTTGGACTCTCAGTGTACCCTTGTGGTGCACGAGTGAATGTGAACAAGTGTCCACCTAGGGTAAATGCGAACAAATACCTACTATCCTTGTGTATGGGAATAATGAAAAACGCGTTTTTGAGGTCAACAACACTAAAGTGAGTGGCATAAGCCGGAATCATGGTTAGTATTGTTGTAACATCAGGTACAATAGGGAATTGAGGAGCCACAATTTTGTTAATAGCATGTAAATCAATTATAAACCAAAAGGGAATTGCATTATCACCTTTTTTGTATACTGGCAAATTCAGGTTGTTACACAAGCTACCCGTAATTTCCTCAATTACTCCACGATGTACAAAATCAGAGACTATACATCTCAAAGCCTGTTCGCCTTCAACTGAGATCTTATATTGTGGGATGCGAGGCAATTTAACTCCATGTTTCAGAATAATTCAAACAGGTTTGATTTGAAGAATGCCCACATCATTATCATCAATTGCCCATAAGAATATTACTTAATTCTGGCGGTAAAGGTCGAGTCAAAAACTGAGAGGCGAGTGATTGCTGAGGTGAAATTCTTAAGCGAACTCCATCAGGAGAACAATGTATTACTGCATGCAATTCCTTCAACAAATTTAACCCCAGCAAATTCTCCCCACAATTTGTGGTAAGTAGAAATGGACACTGCTCTGTCAAGGGACACAGTGTTATCGGTACCGGCAAAGAAACCGGACAAACTACAGGTGTGCCTGAAAACCCTACAGAAACGTTGGACTGCCCTGACAGGGGAATATTTGGAACCCGCGAATGGTCAATGGAACATTTCTGTGCTCCCGTATCTACTAAAAATAGATGCTTCCTATTTCCCACCGCCATCTCAATGTAGGGGCATTTCTGATGGACGGGAATAGGCGTTGGTTCCAAATCCTGCTTCGGGCAATCCTAGCGAAACAGAATATCGACAAAAGGAAGATCTTCAGAGAGGTACGCGGCAGAAGGGTGATCAAAAATGTTTCTATTATCCACATTCGAAACTTGCTTAACCTGTGAAGGAAGTTGCTGTGATTCTGGTGCAAACTGACCTCTGCCAGGGCCCCCTGCACCTGGGCGACCTCTGGATCGTCTACCCATGTTCCCAAATGACCATTGCTGCAAGGTCGGACATTGTGCACGCCAGTGGCCTTCCTGTTGACAATAGGCACACTGGTTAATGGTTACCAGAGCCAGAGGCGTGCTTCCCCGTGGAACGTACTGGCCTCTAAATTGATTACCCCCTCTAGAGTTTCTAACAATCTGTTGTAATAGGACTTTTGTTTTCAGGTCACCCTTTTTTTTCTCAAGTCTTTCCTTTTCATTATTCACACAATTTTTGTAGTACTGATTCATGTGCAATACTTCTGATTGAGACTTCGTCTGCCAAGCGCTTTCGGAAGACATAATCTGTAACTAGATGTCAGGGAGCAATCCACGTACAAATTTGTCGACAAACAGCCTTTTCCCTGACTCTGTGCCTAAGTCTTGTCCACTGAAATCTGAAAATACCTGCTCAAACCGATTGAAGAAATCGGTAGCTCCCTCAGACTTTCCTTGGACACAGGCCGTAAGCTTGTCCCAAATGATTCTTTTGTCAGGAACTATAGTTTTTAATTTTACAATTATCCTATCAGGCAAAGTTAATATCACTTGAGGCGGTCGCTCGCCAGCTGGTCTTTCTCTGTCGAGCCTAACCATGTTATCCCATGTATCTCCTAACCCAGGTACATCATCTACAGTCCTAATCTGTTTCCACAAATCAACTGGCAGGAGTACAGGAAATAATAAATCAATATCACTTAAGATGAATATCGATGATTGTAAGACCGACTCTATTTCTTTATAGAACCCGATCGGATTCTTTCTTAAATCGGGAATAGATTGCTTTATGGTGTTCACTTCCTGTCTTGAAAACGGGACGTCAACAAACTGTGATATGTAATGTGCAGGAATTTCCCCCGCGAGTATTCCTCGTGCAGCATCGGCCGCAATCTCAACTTTTGGAAAAAATGTCGGAGGGACCTCTCTCATAGGCAACTGAGAAGTAGGTAGCTCCGAACGCTTACTAAGCAACAGAGCCAAATCAAGCGCTAAGGCAGTCGAAGAAGTATCAATCGAAAAGGCTCTCTTATAAACACTCAACAATTCTGCGGGACAACAAATCTTTCTTTTTACACACTCATTCTGCAGGTATTCTACCATAACCTGTATCACTTTCTTTTGCATTTCTAACGTATACTGACTATATGTGTAATATACTTCATCTGGAGTTATCGACATATCCGAAATCCATCTTATCGCATCCTTTGTACAAATTCGCGCTTCCTCACCTTTTAATTCACAGCGAGGAGAAAACCGTTTCTGTAAGAACATAATACCTAAACTATCACCAGCTGCTTCCTCATTCTGTAACCCTTCCAACTCCTTCCTATACACAAAAATCTTCTCGACATGCTCATATACTTTCTCTGCAGTATCTCTGGACAACGCTAAGGCGTTCAAATCCTGTAACCCTTGTGGGAGATCTACATCGTTTAATCTATTCTACATTATGCTCAAATGAATCCCTAATCCTTCAATAAAGACATTTTTCTCAGGAATACCTTTTAAATTTTCGAGTGTGGAAAAAACATCAGCTTGTTCACCCTTCTCCATGCAATGTTTAGCCCAAGTAATCAATTCATTCTTTTTATCTGGGGACACAGTATTACGAGTCACAACCCTTGATCCCGCTCCATGGTCTACTACAAGCGATGTAGAATCACTTGGAAGAGGAAGAGTAGGCACATTCTGAATATCAACAGGTGGAGGCAAGGGGGCAGGCAAAGGAGCGACAGCTGGAAGAACAACAGGAAGAACAACAGGGAGGACCGGAGGAACTATAGGAGGAGGAATAACAAGGGGAAGGGGCAAAGCGCCAGGAGGAGGGACGTACGGGGGTGGTGCAGAGGCATCGGGCCTTCGTTCATGCAAAAGTTTATTAATCAATTCATCTGACGTATGAAAATATTTTGAAGGGTACATTTTTTGAATGCCTAATTGAAACGCTCTGTCCGTGTTCCTAACTGACTCCAATTGTTTATTTTGATCATATAACCATGCCTTTTCGACACTTGTCATATGTCGACGCATATGTTTCTCTCTACTCTTTTGTTGCTGCAAAGCTTCTGTTTTCCAACTGTGTAACGCGTCAAATGCTGCAGGTCTAGCCTTTTTCTTTACCAATACAGACTCTAGATATTCTAAACGAGGGATTTCAAAGCTACCATTGGTTGGCCACCGAAGATTAGAGTTATGTCTGGTCTGTCTGTGCCAAATGTCATTAAATGCTATGCTACCAAAGCCTTTCTTACAATACATAGTACATGCTGGCGACCCCCTCCTTTGGTGCGGGACGGCTATCTTCCAAAGATTGTCTATCTCTGCGGAATAATGCCCTAAAGCAGGCAAACAATTTCCCAGGCATATCAAAGTTCTGGTGTTACCTGGTCAAATAATTGTGCTCGCGAGTACAATGCGCCAAATTCAAATTGCCAGGGTTAAATTAAGAATTGCGTCATGATTCACCTGACCAAAGGACTGGGAGGCCCGATCGGGTTACTAAGGACAATGCTAAGGACCCACGTGTCTGGTGATTTCGGCAAATTTACCCACCTCGATATATGGACCCTCGTCAAGACGTCGTCCCGGGCTACAGCTCACCGTTCTGGGATCGGATTGTGCTGTTCTGTCAAGGAATTCACTTCTCGTCCAGAGGGGCCGTTTCTGTCGGCACCGAACGATCCTGGTCCGTTAGCCGAGCCAACCTTCAACGAGACGAAGTCGATCTTGAGGGTCCCTATTCGGGCACCATCTGTGGAATCAGAAAATACAATATTAAGGCTTTTACACCATGCAAAGAGAAATACACCGACACAGGCTTGTAAAGATTCCCAGAATCCTTATTGCAATCCTGTACAGTTTACAAAACAAAGTACACAAATAGCTATTTGGCCGTCAGTACATCACAGGGACCACCAGCAGGGTTCAATATGAGCAGTGAATAGGATTTGCTAGCTAGACATCAGCGTATTTATACAGTTTCGTTATAACGATGTCCAGCCTCTTACAAGTTAAGCATGTACTGGGCTAGGGTCGCGCCAGGTTCATTCCTAATTTACATATCTTGTGCATGCGGTTTACTTTTTTTAATACATTTGCTAACAAACACTATTACTCCCTAGGTTTAACTTTACACTCTTTACACATTGCTTTAATACAGATCATACAGATGTTTCACATATCGTGTTTAGATAGCGTTATTGTTCTTGTATACTTGTAGATTAACATCGCTGATTCAAGTAATCCCCTGATCCCGAGGTCAACAAAGGACAAGGTCTACATGACCCTAACATGTAGCCTGAAGGCAGGTTGGACATTAACTCCCCTACAGAGGTTGAAGAGGTTAAAGCAAGAACAAGAGAACACAAGACGGCCATTTTAGGCCACAAGGTGACTTTGTACGATAAACTAAAATGGCGGCTTTAACCTAAAATGGAGGCTTGATTCACTTAAGGTCACGACCTTGCAATACGGATTTCCTCGCAAAGCGACTGGGCATAGGCCAACATAAACAATGTGGACGAAACAATATTATATCAGTTCTAACAGTGTGGGCCCATAACCTAACAACACCTATAGAATGTGTGTCCCCCCTCATGCCATTCCTCCCTATCTGTACAAGCGATGCCAAATAGCCAAACTAAAATGGGGGACAAGGCCAACTCCTCCTCCCATGGTTCATTTACATTGCTGGAATGTGCATCAAACTTTTTGCTGGGACCTTGCTTAAGATATTGGTGGAATGGCTATAGGCCCCCACCTCTTAACTGATACACAACTGGCAGACAGCGAAGGTGTGGGAATTGTGAACCAGTGCCTCAACTTGTACTCGATTATGTCTGAATATGTTTCTGTGTTGCGGTCCCCTGTCTACGATGCCTTTATGGACTTAAGTTCAGCCTTTGACCACGTGGACAGGGGACTATTCTGGAGAGCCCTTGATGAGCTGTCTATCCCAATGCCTTTGATTCAGATGATTGAGGGTCTCCACATACATTTCTGGGTATGGGTTCATTATGGAAGGGAAGGTTATTTAAGCAGGCCATTTGAGACAAAAAAGGGCATCAGACAGGGGTGCGTGCTTGCACCCTTTCTGTTCAAACTTTACGTCAACTCTCTTGTGTTGACCTTGGTTTCCACACACACTGACGTATGTGCAGGCAGAAGGTTGGCTGCCTTGAGTCATGCCAATGACATGGTCTTGCTCACCAGAACTCCCAAATCGTTGCAGATATTGTTACATATTGTACAGAGACATGCAGGCAAGACGTTTGACTGCTAATGCAAGTAAATGCGGACGGAGGATAGCACAGGGGCAATGCGCTGGTCTTGGAAGCAAGACCACGCAGAGCAACAGAGGTTTGAATCCCGGAGCCGTGCTTAGAAACTGAACTCAGGTATGGAATTAGGTGCATTATAAAAAAAAACAATTAAATACAAAAATAAAAAAAATGTAAAGTCATGGGTTTTTCACATCAGCCAATAATGCAGAAAAAATTAGGCGTTACAATAAGTAGCCAAAGACTTCAGGTCTGCTGCGATTTCACTTATCTGGGGATTACTTTTAGCCATCATCTTGCTTGGAATTTTAACATAAATAAACAAAGGGTAAAATATAACCAGGCCATTGGAGTTTATTTTAGCTTCTCCAGGTCTATTGGATAGTTTTATGTTGAATACATGCTTGAGATTTTCAAGGGGAAAGCCATCGAGTTGTGGGGCTACGGTTTATTTATAATTATAATTTATAATTGTTATTTTATAACGCACTTAATACCAGAGATTGGTTGGACGTAGTGATGACACTGTGTCTGTTGTTAGACTCACTATAAATATGATCAGGCACGACTTTTGTGTCTTATGTTGTGCAGTTTCGATTAGGAGCGTTCACGTTAAAAAGTTAAAATTATTGGTAAGTGAGAGTCGAAGAGGGTCAGTCTTTTTGGACAACCTTAGAGTAGTGCCGTGATTAAAATGTAATGTTTTAATTCTGTATCGTTAGTGGTGCTCCACAGATTGGGGGTACGAATTACCGCACTAAAGAGTGGTTTCAGCAGCGGCCGGGTCAGATGCAAAGCAAACTGTAGCATCAGTGGACGTGAGTAATTTCAAGTTTACATATGGCAGGACATTATTTCCAGTCATTTGTCCATGCATGATAGGAACAAGCCAAATGATTTTTGGTTTCTCTTTTCCCTGTATTTTTGCACCCTTAGGTGGGTTCATCCGCAAGTGGAGCAGTTACCTGAGCATGATCAACTTCGCAACCCTGGGTCCAGAGCTCATTCTAGGAGGTATGCACTGGGGGTTATGCATTTATGCGATTATAACATGTGTAGGTGATTTCTTCTACATGTGAATTAACAAGTGGAGACAGAACTCTAACGCCAAGTTGTATGGGTTATTTTCTAGAGAGCTAAGAGTACAAACAAATGTGAACAGTGGCCCATAGTATGGTTCCCACTGCTGTCTTGAAGAAGACTGGAAGATCAAAGAGCCCTAGTGAATGGCTCATACATTCTGGCTGAAACACGTGCCAATTACATTTTGTTGTGAAGCAATAGACCCACTGTTAGATAATAAGTGGGTGATATGATATGATATGGCATTTGTAACACGCCTATACAAAAGTGTTTTAAAGGCGTGACGAGGCAAGGAAATTGGAACAGAGGGAGGACAGAGACAACAATCTAACTAGGCCAAGTGACGTTGAGATCGCGCAAGTGCAGGGGAGGGTGCGGGGAAAAGTGCCAGG
Source organism: Ambystoma mexicanum (assembly GCF_040938575.1). NCBI lineage: Eukaryota > Metazoa > Chordata > Amphibia > Caudata > Ambystomatidae > Ambystoma > Ambystoma mexicanum. Next base: position 902,452,379 of record NC_090936.1, read on the forward strand.
GGGAAGGGCTAGGGGAGGGGCCACTGCTGTACATGGGATAAAAACAATATCAAAAAGTGCGGCCAACAGGTTGCAGGTGCAAGGGATGCCAGGAGGCAGTGTGGGAGTGCAACTGGGTGGGCAGAGACCTGAGCCCGAATGTCAGAGGGTAGTCAGGAGATCAGTGCAGTATCAAACAGGAAATCAGCAGGGGAGAGGAAGGGGGAAGGCAGGAGCAAATAGGAAGGTCTTGAGGTTCTTCTGGAAACCGGACATGGTTTGCCTCAAGTTTCAGAGAGGCCCCAACCGAAGAAAGAGATCTACCACAAACTCGTTGCTTGGAGAAGCGACTGTCCTTGAGGGAGTTGGAGACGGAGAAGCGAAGAGTTTGAGTAGGAAGGCATTTACGAAGGGTGTATTGTAAAATAGAAATGAGATTGTTCTTGTATGGCCCTTATATCTGTATATATTGGTTGTTTGTGGTTATGAATGTTAATGTGAGTGCATATGGTGATGCATGTACTCATGCAATAGAATTGTTATTTTCTATGTTGTAAAGAAGATTGATAAAAGAATACAACATATTTATTCTGAGTAATTGAAGATGAATGATTCGTTTGTCATGTAATTTAGTTCTGTCTCTCCTTTAGGTGTTGATCTTTGCTTCTTGTTACAATACAGTCACCACCTGGGTGATCAAGACTGTATCAGGTACCGTTATATAGTTTAGATTAATTGTATATTGTCCACCTAAATATGACTCTCAATTTAGAAGGAGTTTAGCTGACATGGTAATCTCACAGACAACTTCAGCTCCACTTATTTTAGTAGGAGAAATTAGTTTGGACTTTCATGACACCCGGGACATATATGCAATACAGCCCAAACAAGACTTAGTAGCTATCAGCTTTACATACTTTTATTTGCCTGATACTCACATAATGGGAGGGAGGTCCCTGGTTTGAGTGTTTGCACATTGTCTCGTTTTGGGGAACAGCCATCTGATATGGGTGGATTGAACTGACCATGCCCTTTTACCATTCACAAGCCCACGGAAATATGCCACCATTTCTCAGCGCAATTATAAAATGGTGATTAATTGCAGAGATAAGCATCTATTATCGGTGAAGTTGCTTAATACAACTTTCTCACAGTCTCAAATTGCTTCTGACCCTCTGCAGGGTGCCAGGTGTCAGATCATCTGCGATTGTACACATCCATCAAAGATTACATTTTTTAAAAAAAACACTATGGGATTAAAGGCCCTTGCTTGAATTAAAAAGGATGTCAGAAGGCTGGACCACAAATGGAGACACAACTCAAATCAGATGCACTCTGCAACTTTGAAATGTTCCCAGGCGAAATACAAGGCAACTACTATAAGGGCTAAAACATTATTTTTGTTAGAGGAGCTATCGAGAGGCTATAATTACATGAGAGCCATATTTCAATTCTTACAGGAACAGAGGATTACCCCGGACAAGGCAAAAGTTGTCAGAACTGACAACTGGTGCAATCAGATGCAATTGGCTTTCAGTGAAAAAATTCAAGACATTACGGATCAGATTCCTTCCTTTCACTGCGGGGACCACCAGAGGCTACACTTATAATTCTCCTCAGGATACAATTCAGAGATGAAAGGAGGCTGGTCACCAACCGAACATGCAGGACGAGAGCATGAATAGCCACGTGAGTATGGTCCTAAAGGATATTTCAGTAGGTTGAGGCAAACAATTTGTCTTGAGCTTGAATCCTACAACTGTTCAGGGAATACTTGCAACTCACGGATCATCAAATCTTGTAGTGAATTTTTGTCCCTTTTGATCACCCATGTTGTCACCAGCTCTTTTCATTCTTCTATAATGCCCGACATCTTAAAACAAGTTTTAGCTATGCCATTGCTCAAACTGCTCTTGTAAAATTCAGAACAGTTAGGGAACTCTAGACATATTTCTAATGTTCAGTGTCTGCTAAGAGTGATGATAAGGCCACCACAATTGAACTGCAAGACCACTTAGAAAATAACCTTATTCTAGGAGATAGGCCCAATCATTGCACAGAAATGGCATTAATGGATGTTAAAATAGCCTTCTTAAGATTTCTGCCAAAGGATGTAAGAGCATGTGGATGCTCTTGGAGCTATCGGCAGTGCTCAACACCCTGGTTTGCTCTATTTCGCTCAATCAACTAAGGGAGGTAACTGTATTATCTGAGCCAGCATTGAATTGGAACATCTAGAGTAAAAGTAAGGGAGTGATGTTCGGATTTAGAGGGTTTAACATGTGAAATACCACACAGCTTGTGAACATTGCCTCTGCTTTTCAATATATTTTAAACCTCTACATGACCTTCTGATTGAATGGGCTGTAATCCTTCAGAATAATCCTGATGATGCCCAGATGGGTTGTCGGCCAGCTGGTCCATATGATAAGAATATTGAATTCATTGGGGTGACTTCCCGGGACAGGCAGGATGGATGTTAGCAAATTGGCTGGGTCTAAATCAAGCAAATCAGAAACCTTGGTTATTCATCCACTCTCAGAACTTATGTAGAGAGCTTCACAGATATGCTGTTCTGGATAAAGCTGAATGTACCGTCAAGGTCCTCGATAAAGCCAAGTACCTAGGCATAATCTTTAATTCCTCAATGTCCTTCGCTCCTCATTTTAGCAATTTGCTAAGCTCCACACGTTGGTTTCAAATAAGCCTGTGACAGATCAGGCCTTCAGTATCAGAAGATAACTGTGCCACTTTAGCTTGAGCCATTATGGGGCCAACATTGGACTACTGCAATTATCTGTTTGCAGGTTTAACAAAGCAGCCTATCAGACGGCTATACATTTTGCAAAATGCTGCTGCCCATACTTTGACAAACTCCAATGGACGAACACATATCTCCATGAGAAAGCTGAATTGGCTTCCGATTCTAGCTAGGGTCAAGTTTAAACTCTTGATCCTAATTCACAAAACCCTCTGTGGTAAATGCCACGAATGCCTGAAAAGGAGATCCGTCTGAAGCCTGTTTACTAGGCCGCTTGCATCCTAAATGCGCGGATCTCTTGAACTTCCAAGATTTAAGACATCAAGGGGGCGTATGGGCATGTGGACTATTCCATACTCCAAAACCAATGATGTTACTTGAGGTTCCATCATTGGTATTAGACTATGGACCACTCTTCCACTGGACATTAGACTCTATACGAGTTTAGAAAAGACTGAAAACCTTCTTCCTTGTTGTTCTGATTGATCTTTTGATCCTTTCAGTTCCCTGCCCAAAGCACCGTGGTGGAGCACTGTGAAATACTATGGCAGTAGAAAACAGCCATACACGTAAAAAAAGAAAAGAACATTTTAAAAATATATTCTGAGGAATTTGCATTTAGCCAGGCAAGAAGTACATAAGATAGAGGTCAGGGTGATGATGAGCACGCAGGCCTAGGAAAGAGGAGTTATTGGTGAACGCAGCGTAACAGAGATCTGTATGCGCTGATGGGCTCACTTATCAGGAACACCTATGGTAGTTTACTCCGTATCGATTAGGCCACAAGTTGAGCTATTTAATCGCAGACCCCTATTAAGAGGCCAATCCATCCAGCCCTGTGTTCAGCTCTTAGGGCAGGCAGATTAAACCTACCTCATGCATTTGCATGGGACTACATGCCTTAGCCTTCCATGTCTTTAAAGCTCCGTTATTTGATGATAGATTGGATATGCTTTAACTATTTCCTTGCACGATTGAAAAACCGAACAGGGCAATCACGGTAATGCATCTTTGATGAATATGTAATCATTTTCTTTAGGAAATGGGGTTTGCAACAAAAAAAAACCCCATAGGTTTGTTGTGATGTTAATGTTAATGGCTATGTTGACAGGACCAGGCCTGTTAAGGAACATGAATAGTTGCTTTTAATTACGATGTAATCATGGTGCACTTAATCAGAGTGATTGGATTCACTGCTGAAGCGTAGCTGCATTTTTTAAATGAAACACATTCCAAACCCATACTCAGTACTTACGCGTGTAGTTTATTTTACTGGCCATTCCTCCTTTTTCCAAGTGTGTGTGGACTTTCCCTATGTATGTTGTTCTTTCCCTGTTTATGTTTTGTAATGTGTTAATGATGGTCGTTTCATGTCGGTGTGTCCCTGGAGTAAAATGTAGCTATATGGTAAATCAGTCTTTGAATGGTGCAGGGTAGGATAGCTCAGAGGGTTGGGTGCTTGCCGCTGGGATTGATCTGCAGGTTGCAGGTGCGAATACCCCTACAGCCATCTGAGCTTTTCACCCTTCTGAGTGCCTACTTCAGTCGAAAAACAATTGTATATATAACTGTTTTATGTACAGCACTTTGGGAAAAGTGATATATAAATAACAAATTGTTATTATTTGAAATATTCTGTGTGCATATTTAATTTAAATTAGTGACACATGTATCCCCATCCCACCTCTTGCTTTGCCTGCTGCACGGGCTGAAATACCTATGACAGGCCTAAGCAATGGCCCTCATTACGACCCTGGCGGAAAGTAACTGACCTGACCGCCATAGCGTAAATAGCGTTTCCGCCATTGCAGGATGGAGTAAAGTGCGGCTAATTCTGACCCATCGGGCACGAGCATTACGCCATGGCGGAAGTGCAAAGTCCGCGATGGCGGAAATGTCCCCAAAACGCCCTTCACCGCCGTCGTACGGCGCCCTAAGTGCAATTCCGCCACCCATCATAGCGGTCACCGTAATGAGCGGTAATCGCAAAATACGGTGACCGTAAATATACGGAAACGGAAGTAAAAACATGGGGCCGGAACGGGAAACAGCACGCCGTACACCTATAAAATCAGAATCCCAACACAACCATTAAAAATCCTACCCTGAGACACTTCCCAACCCGTTAGCCACCCTAGTGAAAACAATCAAAATGGGAAAAGTTGCGAAAAAAGCGTGCGACCGCAAGCGGCAGGTCCACTTCTCCCATGAGGAACTCACCGTGCTCACAGAGACCCTCCAGGAGAATGCTGCCGCCGTCTTCTCGACGCAAATGACCAGGACGGCACTTGCGAACAAGAAGGCCATATGGGCCCTGGTGGCACAGCGGGCAAGTGCGGTGGGGACCACACCCCGCAACCCACAGCAATGCAGAAAGCGATGGGACGACTTGCGGATACGCGTACGGAGCATACTATCAGCCAACCGTAACATTGCCACAGCTACCGGGGGAGGATCGGAATCACCCATCAAGTTGACCCCCTGGGAAGAAATCTGTGCCTCCACCATTGGAATGGAGAGTATAGAGGGAGTCGGAGGGATGGAGAAAGGAGTAAAGACATCCGAAGAATCAGGTAGGTGGGCCAAATAAAACAATGCTAAATCCACAATGTCCAATCATGTGAAGTATCATGTGTCCACATAGTGCAACAGAAACACATGTCCAGGAGAACGTCCACATACATTGGCCTGATAGCGCACTTTAAAAGTCACATTAAATACATAAATAAGTACAAATCCTAAAAACACCCTCTACACGTGCAGCATGCACACCCTAACTGCAGGCTGCTAAACAACTGCATCCTCAATCCACACAAAAATGAAACCACCTCCAAGGCCCTGACCCAAATCACCCTCAGGTACCACCACAATGCATGTGATACATTGCCATTCCAATTTCCACAGACCCATAAATAACGCTCACCCTCCTTTACTCCACCACAGGGTCCGATTCAAACGACGAGCTTCAGGACACGCCTACCAGCACACCTGCAAAGAGGGCCAAGACCAACGGCCAAAGACCCTCCACCTCAGCTGCACGGATCAAGACACGGCAGCAGCACAAATCAAGTGGCAGCACACAGGAGGGGACTCCAACAGGAACCCCAGCAGCCAGCATGCCCACAACAGCAGCACCACAGGTCCCCCCAATGGATGCCACAGAAGGCACTGCTTCTGGTGGCAGCAGCACCATAGGTGAAACTGCATTAATGCCAGCATGCTCCGACACAGAAAACGGTGCTGTCGATGTAGGACCCATCCATGACCTGTCTCAATCCCCCTGTTTGTTTCATCCCGTACACCATGAGGATACCACGCAGGGGCACCCACAAGACGACGACTGGCCATCCCCCACGAGCCCTGTGGCAAGGCAACATGAGGTGATCAGCCCCTCTGTGACACCACCGCAAATGGGCATGGCCCAGCAGAGGCAACAGTCCCTCGACCAGGTGATCGTGCAACAGCAGCAACTGGCCACGCTCCTCAAGGAGCATGCTGATGAATGTGGGGGTTCTAAGGCAGCCATAGAAACATCTACTGAGACACTTAGGGCACAAATGGAGCGAAGTACAGAGACACTAAGGGTACAAATGGAGAGAAGTACAGAGACACTAAGGGTACAAATGGAGAGAAGCACCGAGAGCCTGAGGGGGGAACTGCATGCGACGTCCAAAGACGTATGTGGTGAACTTGCCGCTGTGCGCCGTGTGCTCACTGAGCCCTCACAAACCCTTAGGGACATGCATGGACGTGAGCAGGCAGAGACATCATCCGTTGCAAGTTCTGTCCAGGGCAGCCCCCAACGTAGATCTGGGAGGAACCTGCGCTCCACAGGCAGGGGTGCCCCTGATACCCGGAGAGGGGGCTTGCAATAGCGTCTGCCCACTGACAATGAGCATCTTTGGACACTGGTGTTCGGGGGGGAGGTAGGAGGGTGGAGGGGGGGTGTTGGGCTTACTTGGGTGGCGGGTCGATGGGGTGTGTAACATAAGTTCACATATGCTATAAACATTTCACAATCATCCAATGAGATGTGTGGACATTGATCTTTGTGTACGAGGCCTTTATAGGCGTACAGTCCATATTGTGCATGTTCCAGACACACACAGTGCCACAAGTCCCGTGTCCATGTATCAGCCACCAGGCGTGAGTGCTAGAAGCATGAATCTATGATATACTGACGAATTTCACGGGCCTCCTGTGCCTCGTGGACTCCTTCAGGTGCTGCCACATCCCCACCCTCATCATGACCATCTTCAGGTGCTTGCAGTTCTGCGTCAGGGGGCATGGGCACATTTCTACGTACGCACATGTTGTGTAGCATGACACATGCCATGACCATCTTTGCAACCTTCTCATGGCGGTACAGGAGTGCCCCGCCAGACCTGCTGAGGCAGCGGAAACGAGCCTTCAGTAGGCCGAATGCCTGTTCTATGACTACACGGGTACGTGAGTGGGCATGGTTGTAGTCCTCCTCATGCTGGTTTTGTGGGTTCCGGAGTGGTGTAAGGAGCCATCTCTTCAGTGGATACCCGGCATCACCTGTATGTGGACAATAAAGGATGTTTGTGGAATGACATTGCTACGTACGCATCCCCCCCCCTTCCTGCCAGGTCATTGCCGCATCACATACCCCACATTATCATGCATGAAATGAGACTCACCGAGTAGCCAGGATCTGTTCCCTGCGTGTCGCTCCATGTAGCGTGGTATTGTAGAGTTCCTCAAGACCATAGAATCATGGGTTGATCCAGGAAATCGGGCACAACAATGTGTAAAGATCCTGTTGGAGTCACACACCATTTGTACATTAAGAGAATGATATTGTTTCCGGTTGCGGTACTGGACCTCCATGGCATGTGGGACAACCAATTCCACATGGGTGCAGTCGATGGCACCAATGCAACCCGGTATGCCGGCAAGTGCATGGAATCCCACTTTTGTGTTTGTAATCTCCTGCTCCGAGCGTGGTAATGAGATGTAGTCGTCTGCGTGCTTCAGGAGGGCATCGAGCACTTGCAATAGTGTCCGTGACAACAGTGGCTATGAAATGCCATGCAACTGTCCGACTGTGTGCTGGTAGGTGCCTGTGGCCAGGAAGTGGAGTACAGACACCACCTTCAGTAGGAGTGGGATGGCGGTTGGGCTATCTATCATGCTGACAAGGTCAGCGTGTGTCATGTCCACAATGGCGGTTATGGTGTCCCGGTCCAAACGGTAGAGGGTGTGGATCTGCTCATCAGTGAGGTTGAACGGATGAGCTCGGAGGCGTGGGATTGCGGGCTGCCTGCGTGGTGGTAGTGGCTGGGCTGGTGGGCCTTGCTGGCCCTGCCTTGCCCTCCTCCTCCTCCTGCGTCTCCTCTGTGCGGCTGGTTGTTGTAGTAGTTGGTGTTCGTCTTCTTCTTGAAGTTGGAGTACTTGCAGTGCTATCAGGTCCCCCAGGGCCAACATCGCTAGTCCTGCCGGTAGCATTTTGGAGTGGGTTTGGTTGTGGGAGGGGGTTGGGTGTGCAACTCATGTGTTTTCAGGCTGTATAGCCTCCACCTGTGGTGATTCATTCCACCTGTGCCAGCTGCAATCCCCTTTGGGCGAGCACATCCCGCACACAACGCTGCAATTTGACGCATGGCATCTTGCTATTACAATCATGTATTTAATCCCGATGGCAGTGAAATATTGGTTTATATGTTCATTCTGCTATGCTCCCATTGTTTCACATACTAACTTTGCAGTCGCGAACAAACTTGTGAAGGGTCAGTGGAATGTAGTACTCGATTAACGGTGGACCCTCATGCAGCACTGTACCGAGGTTCACCGACGGGCGGGGCGTCCCATTTGTGAGTGAAGCCAGTTGCCATTTTCACACACTGCCGCACTACATGGATGAATTTGTGATTTCAAGCGGTCACAGATGCCTTTTCGACGTGATGTTGCAAATGAGGAATTCGAAGGACAGCGCTTTCGGTTTTCAGCTAGCGGCGAGGAGACGCCCACAGGTCTGACTGCAAATATAACGTTCTATTGTTTAATGTCCTTCGGACAGGGGCCATGGCGAGAATGCAATGATTGATATGAATAGTATGGGATGCGCAATAGCGTAGTGGACGATAAGGCAGGACGTTCCCAAATACATGTTACTTCACAACACTAGAATTCCGGGCTGGGGCACAGTGGATTTTGCAGACTGCATTACGCACAGACTCAATGGAAATTTCAAATGTTATGTGAGTAAATAATCAGGCGTTTTCATACCGGGATGAGGGAATGATGTATGGATGCATGGACAGATGATTTAATTGAGAGTTTGCCATGTACATGGCTTTTTGGAATCTATCCCCTTCCCCTGCGCTATGTGATGCAGAGCTGCCATAGTGGGACCATCGTCTATCTGCCCTTGTTGAACCCTCCCTGTCTCGACGCGCCTTCAAACACTTGTGTCTATGCACGTTACTAATCCCATCTAATGGATTCTGTTTTAACAGACGCATGCACACAAACACTCGTTTGTAATAGTGTTTTCACCTCGATTTATATAGTTATGATTCGCAAGTGATTTTTGGGTGGAAATAATCCTTTTGAGTGGGCTAGCATGCATATGGCTGTAGATTTAGTGTGATCATTGAAGTGAGTAATTCAAATGAAGTTCTGATGCCCATTCTATTCTTTTTCATTTCATTTGGGTGACAGGTATCTCCTCCCCTTTTGCCGCTGCCATCTGTATGCCACTCCTGCAGATGGCTTTTACTCCCAACACCTGCTGCTTCGAGTTAATCAGTGGAGCACCATTACGATCTTATGGGACGATCGCCAATGGGCCACATGCCCTTACGCAGTACTAGTGGCTAGGAGCAACATATCGACCTTTCAGCTGGACTAGTGCCTACCTAATGGGACGGCCCTGCGGTTCTAGGCGCTTCCATGTTGCCTTTTTGAACGTGAATGTAGCCCCTGTGTACCATGAAGGAACAGGGCGTCACACAAGAAGAAGCTGGTCATTTATTGCGGATGCAGCCCACATTAATGAATAATGTTTTGGAGTTTATGACCTAATAGCTGTATGGGCTTGGTGAATTTGATGTGCATTAAAATTTTATTCTGATATTAACCCTGTAGCCTTATTCTTTGCAAGTAATGTAGCATATTCCTATTTGTGGAGCGATGTATTGTGAGAATATCTGCATTGGGTTCCGGCTTCTGAGTATAGTTGAGTGGTACTGTACTGGCCGCGTTTGCCTACGAAGCCCAGTAAGGTCAGGGATAGGGGCTGCCATTATGACTGTTTTAATGATGTCATGCTCAGGGGCGGGGGATTAGCTTTTGTGTAACAGATGCCGGTCAGCCAGGTGGATTGGTGGAATGATGTGATTATCAGAAAATGGCTGGTCACGGGTGCCTGTGTTTGCGTGCGTTTCTTGGAGGGAGACTGAGGTCATGTCCATTGGAAAAGCTTCTGTATTCGTGCCATCTGTGCCCTGCAGCTCCCATTGGCCCCTCTTGAGATGAGCCTGGCTGCTCAGTCACTCTACCAACTTGTGTGGTACATGCTTATGCTGATGGTTGGTTTGTTTACTGGCAAGAGTACAGGGCTGGTGCAGTCTCCCTCAGGATACTGCTTTGAATGTTGCCTTACACTGGTGTCAAGCGATGGGGGCCTGTTGTTGTTTTGTCTCATATTTCAGTTCATATTGCTGTACTTGAACCTTCACATGCCTGTGCTGCATCAGTACGGCAATGGTGACATGCCAAATATGGATGGCCACTCACAAGGCACTTGGAGCCCCTACATTCATTTGTTCGTTGGCATGCATGGGTGACTTGTACATTTCACTGGTTGCATTGTGTAACTTCATTGCACCTACGAGGAGTTGTGCAATGTGGTCAGGGATTGGTGTGCAGGCACTCAGTAGGGCCATTAACGGTTGGTTCACGATGCCGTAATTCTCACCATGGCGGAATGGTACTTTCCGCCATGCTTGATGGCGTTAAGTATATGTCCGCTAGGGTCAGAATTCGCGTACCGTTGCGCCATGGTGGTAATTACGGTTTTGCATGGCCCGCGTGCGCGTACTTGGTGATGTTAGCGTTGGCGTTCACTACGGTGTCGCTAATGGCATCGTACTTTACGGTGACGGGTCATAATCGCACCGAGCGGTATTCGATGGTGGTATTGCATTTCCGCCATCGTTTTTCGATTTCCACCAGGGTCGTAATGAGGGCCAATGTCATTAGCAGCTGCTTTGGCAAATTTTGTCCTCACACCCAGAATTCTCGTTAACCAAATGGTTTGAAGATCACCCCACAATAATTGTGCACGTCATATTAACGAAGACCTTATGAAGTATGCAGGAAAACATAGCGGACATTAACCAGATAACGCACGCTGTCCCTGGGCTGGGTAATCATTCACTGGTGCTCGGCAATTTGTCAGAGACGTTTGCAGATGCCGAATTGCAGGAGTGCTCTTTTTTTTGCTAATTACATTCTATTGGTTATTCCAAACCAACAAGTGCAACACAAAAAGCAAATGAGAAAGGAAAAATAAAAAAATGTGCTTTAAATTACCCGTACATTAAGTGATGAATAGTAGACACCACTTCGACTTTGAACTTAGCAACACATTATCTGTTAGCAGGCAAGAAGTGAAACCCTGTTTTCTTTGCACAGCCCGGTTAGTTCAACACATTTATTTTTTTGTTTGTCAGTGAGGGGAAATGTTGTTGCAAAACCTCTCAGCACTGGCACAGCATTGGTCTCAATGTGTATGAGTGGGGAAGAATGTCTGTTTTGCGCTAGTGAAAGCACCACATTTAGGCAAACACTATAGTTACTGGAAGTGAAGACAGGAGAGAGATGATCTGTGAGGAGGGTCCCACAGTTTGTGGGTGCTATTTTGTTTGGTTATTTACACATTAATCACCCCCTGACCGTGCTAATCCCTATGGCCATTCCCAGCCACAACCTGCCCCTCCACCTCTCGCGCTCCATTGGATCTCTTTGAGCTAGCTCTATGAAGCAGTAGCATGACACATTGTACTGCAAAGTGCCTGTCAGTGATATTTCAAAGCAATCTTCGGAGAGTTAAAGGCATAATTGCAGATTTAAATGTAAACAAATGTCTTAACCAAGTGTGCCTTCATCCACTTGATTTATAAGCTGTAAAACCAGCAGATTTGCGCTATGTGTATGTATCATATATGCATTTGCCAGGCACTGCTTGTGTAAAAACCTAGCTTTTTTGATTTTTATTAATTATAAAAATGAAGTGGGTAATCCATCTGAGAAAAGGTGCTCTGCTAATCAGACCCCCATTTAATTAAACTCTATGCAAAAAACATATTGTACTTATGTGCCCTGTTCATTGGAATATTGATCTGTAGCTCCTGCTCTCCAGTGGCACAGAGCACGTTCATAAGTCACAGGTGTCCTGTTTGACAGCTGATGTGACAGTAAAGTCACTATAGTGCAGATGTGGCATTTAAGTCTGCACCTCTGTTCCAGCACCATAATAAGTATGCTAAACTATTGCCTTGTGGCTGGATGATCGGGAAATATAAGTCATACGTAGGTTTTGGTATGGGGGCTAATAGTTCACAGAATTACTAAAGCCAAATCTGATTTGTAGCATATGAGTGTCGACCCTGAGGGCTCACACTAGCTATGAGAGGCTACGTGGATTCTGTGCAGGCCGACTGTCTGCATTCCAGTGAATGAGAAGAAGGACACATTGTCTGCCTCTTTTAACTCTCTGAGAGAATGGGTAGCTCCTCCCTGCCGAACATAGTAGCTCACATCAGGAGATCTTCTGGGCACCTGGCTTCAAAGAGGAACTTCCATAACAAAGATCTGCCTTACACTAGGGGGTGACACCACAGAGAGCCTTTGATGGTGCAGGTTGGGAGAGGGGCAGAGTTACGTCAATCAGAGAGCACAAGTGGCTTGCTGTCCCATGTGGCCTTTAATCTATACAAGAGGGGTGTTTCCTGCTTCTTTTTTTTATTCATTTGTGCACCGTGAAGGGCATCAAGAATAATTCATTTGGACCCTTTTGGGAGCGCAGTCCTTTCCAAAGTTCTCTGTGAGAGGTGAAGACAGGTGTGCCAAGCTAGTGGAAAGCTATGTTGCCTTCCAAAACCCAGGGAACATTGGGGTGACTTTGCTGAGGACCAATGGCATATGACTCTCCTAGTTAACCTCCCTAGGTTGGGAGAGGCAACACTGAAAAGGGATAGCTTTACCCTAGAGTAACTTGCAGTGAATCTCAGCGCATCCAGAGACCTAAAGTTGCCAGGTATCTTTTTTTCATTGCTCAAACCTCTTTGAGCTGCATTCAAACTGTGTTTGCTGCTTTCGAACCACCAGGATCTGCAGTGCTGCCTTTGAAACTTATCTTTGAATCACTGAAGTTGTATTATTGTACCAGCTCAACACCACATCACCGCAGTAGAGCCTTGCCACATGTCTGGCTCAAGCACCAGTGCACCATGCAGATGACTTTGAAACGCTGCGTCGTCTCTCCAAGCATCAAACCACCCAGACTTCACATGGCAGTTCGATTTGAACAGCTGGAGCATCACGTCACTCATTTATCTGAACCAGTGTTACTCATCATTTCAAACCACACTCGGTCATTGCTCCTGGTGACCCATCGACCTGTATTGCCACCTTTGAACCACAAAGAGTACTGTTTGAACCTACCTTAATGCTTACTCACCGCCTGAGATCAACATGACTCGCTGCCTTTAAATCCAGTTCGGCCCACAGGCATTGCATCTCAAAGCTTGGTCAAACTACCTAAGAACTGGAATCGGGTACTATTCGGGACCCCTGGTCCTTTTTGGGGGCCCTAAAAACTAGTTGAGGCTCATTTTGCATATTTTTATGAATTAACATATCGGAAGGTGGGTGAAAAAGTGGCCTGCAGTGGTCTATATCGGAGTCTCTCTACTCTTACTACTGTTGGAGACATGGCATCGATGGTTTACTGGGGAAAAGGTTCATCAACTTGCCAATATGGGCAAGACAGAACAACTAATGGGATTGTTTGAACAGTGGTCCTGTTCTCTTGGACACAGGGTAGAGAGCTGGTCTGGTGCTCTATTGGGACACCCAACCCCACCGGTGGGGAGCTGGGGGGTGGAGGGAGGTGTCGTGTGGGATATCTAGCCCCTAGCGATGTTGGGCGTGCTACCTGACTGGAGGGCAGTCTGGCTTGGTTTGTTTTGTTGGTCACCAACAGCCTGACAGATGGAAGGGGGCGGGGGAGGGGGGAACAGGATGGGAGTGGAGCAACCAGCACTATTATGTGAAAGAGTGCGAGAGGGGGATTAAATCTCGTATTCTTGAATCTAGACAGCTAGAGATGACAAGTGCAAAAATGGAGGTATCGGGATTGTCATGTAGTTTTATTCACCCTGATTACTCGAAAGTTCCTTGCAAATCGGTGGTTGCCCGGAGAGTGGATTAGGTGATACCAAATTTTCACTAAAAATGCACTATCCCACTAGTTATGGGATGTGCTGGAAAAGCCCATGCTTTCTGGGTTTTTTCAATTTCGTGCAGTAACACCTGTTGGTCTTGGGGGTATCATAAAATGTTGTGGTGAAGCCACAACAGGTGAGGTCGACCGGTTTCGATGGTTTGTGAGTGATTACCGACCATCTTCTTCAGGACAAGATCGATCTTCATGTGCTACTGAATAGTATCTGTCCTCTTAGTAGGGCAGCGGTGACAGGCTGCATGGGGATCCTGGGAAGGGTGGCTGGGCTGTCCAGGAGGTCCGCTGGGAGCAAAAAATGGGCTCTCTCCAGTGGCATGCCTGAAGAAGTTCAAGGCGGGCACAGAAACGCTGTGGAGTGAGGTCCGCTGGGAGCATTTTTTGCTCCCAGTGGACCTCCCTCCACCCCCCGGCTCCCCACCGGTGGGGTTGGGTGTCCCAATAGAGCACCAGACCAGCTCTCTACCTTGTGTCCAAGAGAACAGGACCACTGTTCAAACAATCCCATTAGTTGTTGTGTCTTGCCCTTATTAGCAAGTTGACAAACCTTTTCCCCAGTAAACCGTCCCCTGTGTATCAGTATCTCCCTACGGTTTGGGAAGGCAGTTGCCATTCCGGCTCTTTGAGCTTTAATTTACCCTGTTGTTTTTTCCGGAGACATGGCATCTTCAGGAGGATTTCAAAACAAACCCTCTTATATCCAGTCGGATGGCAGAAGGTGCAGCGGAAAGTGGGCAAAAGAGTGGTCTGCTGTGGTCTACGCCAGAGTCTCTCTACTCTTAATACTGTTGGAGGCGTGGCATCTACAGGAGGATTTCAGAACAAATCCTTTTATATCCAGTCAGACCACGGAAAACGCAGAGCGGAAAGTGGGCAAAAAAGTGGTCTGCAATAGTCTGGGGAAGTCGTGGCCCAGCCTTTACCCCGAAGTAAGTGCTCCTTTGGGAAGACTGTTCTGACCTCCTCGATCTTTCCTCCTTTTAATGCAAGGCAGTGATGGCAGGCATTTGATACCTTTGAGACACCTGTAGGGTTTTGCCATTTACAAGCTGAAATACAGTAAGGTGACTCTCTAAGCTTCCGCTCTGCCTCCGTGAGGTGAAACAAACTGCATGGCCAAATAGTCACGGCCACCATATTTTGCACATTTTTCATTTCCAATAAGAGTGGTAGTCTCTCGGTTTGACCCCTGAATTCACCAATCAATTGCGCCTTAAGTAATTGTTTGTTCACGATTGAGTGCCTCATACTTTAATACTGTTCAATTGTACTCGCCTTGATGGACCCAAGGAAAATGAGATACGGCCTCTGCAGCCTGATGTCCTTGAGAGCAAAGTGGGGGTGTAGCCCTGCACCTCAGGCACGAAAAAAATCCGGTTTTCCTCAAGCAAATGCAGGAAAAAAGGAAGGAATGGGGCTGACTTGGCAGACAAACATCATATGTTTTTTTTTTTAATAAAACACTGGCTTTCCTCCTAAAGAATAAAGAGGGAACCTTCTGGCTCTACGGCATTGCCCCCCCTCGAGTCAATTCCTTCACCATTGTAATTGTAATTGCATTGACAACAATGGGTCTCTACTGAGTCTTTGTGAATATCTAAGGAGGATATATTTGGGCCCAGAAGCCATCTCCTAAATGGTAGTACGAGCCAGTAATTTGTCTGGTACCCCTGATCTGGACAAATTTGCCTCTTGCCTCTACGTCTATCTCTGCTGATGATGATAGTGACTCCATAGCTGAATATGCTTACAGTGATGATCTTGATCTCCCTAGTATTGGGGAGGTTGAACGTGGAACCCTTAAAGCTATCCAGTCCATAGAGTCTAATCTGGAAGCACTTCTGTTGTTAGTCACTAAATTAGTAGAAAACCAATCCAACACCACCTCCCGCTTGGAAATCATCATGCAGACAATGGTGGCAGGTGAACAATCACAATATAAAATGATTTCTGCCTCAACTAAGGTGAGTACTATGCAGAACACTATGTCCAAAATGCACAGAAGTAAGACAGATAAAGCCAGAGGGTCCCCGGTAACGGCATTAACCGTTGAGCCAAGAAAGCCTCTGAAAAAGCCAGAAAGTGATCAGGGCATTGTCAACATCGTTGCCCACTCTGAGGACCATGCTCTCAAAGCCCTGTGCATGGAGATGTTGATTTTAAACAGCCCATTGGCAATGACCCCCGTCAAAGCTGACTGCAGCAGACAACCACCCCTCATAACGTCAATTTTGGGTGACCAGATAGCGAGTAATTGACATCCTCACCTTAAAAGCAACCATAATCTCCCACCTGTTTCTCGTTACTACACCATCACTAATGAACTGGGTAAAGGTACGATGAGGCAGGTGCGCTTACGTGGCCCCCTAGAATGATGGGTTACTTCACCCAATGGAAATTGGAAGACAGAGCGTCTCATGCAGGAAACTTCCCGTAAGGAATATGTCCATGGTACGAAGGAAGATGTTGACAGCATTGGTAGAATCCAATCTAACATCACTCTACCCATAATTCCAGTGAAGTCCAACAAGGTGGTGACTGGTCTAAACTGCCAAAATACAGACAAGGGAGCGAGCCAGTGACAGGCAATCCAGGAAGTGCAAAAACATTGGCTTTTGGGATCCCTCCATCCAGAAACAAAGACTGCACATGCCGCAGAGTGGGTTGACATGACCTGCCCCCAAGAACATCAATTGCAGTCTTCCACAATTGAACACTCAAAAAAGACTGATAACAAAAGCCGACCATCCTGGCTCAGTCTTATGGTGCAGTAACAACAACAAAAAGAACAGCCGGGGCAAGGGCAACCTCATGGTAGACAGTAATTGTGTAGAGGAGGAGCTAACTACGTCTACCGGAAGTTCCGCCCCTATTCTGCATATATGTTGTTTACCGGAAATTGCGACATGCGCAATACCAGTGAGAATGCCAATACCGCGAAAAGTCCTTCAACAATGTATCCATTCCGAAAACTCTCTATGTATCTATGAAGAAATGGTGACCTTCTGAAGACAGTTCCGGAAGAAGAGTGACAAGAATGAAGAAAGAACTGGTGGCATCACTTGAAGTTGAGGTGATGAACACAGAAGAGATATAAATGAAGTAAGAATATAGACCTTGTAGAATCCGTTGATGAAGTAATGAAGTATGCAGCATTTCGCTCCGGAAATGGAGATTGCACGTGCAGAGAAGCACCGTAGAAAATGCAAAACCATTTTACAATTGTACAGACGCAGTAACGCAAGTAGACGTAGAAATCATAAGGCTGGCTACGTAGTGAATAGATTGCGGTGATGTCCTAATGTATATACATAGGAATATATAGAATTGGATGTTTCACAATAAACTTTAGCAAACTAGGACCCCATGAATGGAAGAATTGGAAGTGTGGCATAGCAGAATAATAGCTGATGGTGATGGAAGATTTGAGAAAGGCTTGCCTGGCCCATTGTCAAGAGTCGGGCCTCTGAGAGCCTTGCCATGTACTTAAGAAGATACGAAAACATGAGTAGCAAGCTCAGCTCCTGTTTGAGGTGTAATGAAAACTATCGAGGGTGCCAAGATTTCATCATTTAATGGTATTAAAATACAACGAAGAGCTTGAAAATGTGATCTCCAGTCACGTGATCGGATGAACCACACCAAGACCAGAAGATAAGATCATGCTTCTCTCCCTTTTTATTCTCAGGTTCACTGAGCCTCTGCAAGGCCAAGTTCAAAGGTATTAATTGAATGGCAGACCACAGGAGTGATGATGGATGTTGGGCTAATTGATTGAGGAGGCATGACCAGGCTAAACCCCCCAGCACCTGGAGTCTCAGTTGCGTGTTGCTAGCAAATGGAATCTTCCAGAAGGGTAGAAACGTGGCAACCAATTATAGAGGGCCACGTATTAAGGAGCCCTATAGTTTGAGAAGCAAATAGTATGTCGTATATTTTCATGACATGGAAGATGA
This sequence comes from Ambystoma mexicanum, assembly GCF_040938575.1. NCBI lineage: Eukaryota > Metazoa > Chordata > Amphibia > Caudata > Ambystomatidae > Ambystoma > Ambystoma mexicanum. The sequence goes on from NC_090936.1 coordinate 902,470,569, forward strand.
CTTGCACTTGGGATGGGCTTAGCTGCCCACCTGATCCAATCACGTCCCTGTGTTGCATAGAAAGTATATGTAGATGTTCCTCGTTCACCAACCATAACCCCCAGTTGGTTTTCATATTTTGCCACGTAGTGTGATATCAAAGATGACGAGTTTTTACCATAAATGTGTGTTTTTTCATGTAACACATTGAATGAGAGATAAGTCTGTGCAGCGTCTGTTGATGTCCGGTGTACTCCCTGTTTTGAAGACTTGTTATTAAAACAGCTTTACCTTTTGCCAACTCCTTGAGTCGGTCTGATTATTGATGTATAAGTAAGATCTGCATCCCAAGCCATCTCAGATATTGTTACCTTATCTTAAAGGACCCGCTGTCTGGGTTCAATTGGATTCAAGGTTCATTAAAATCGTGGAAAGATGCCCTACGGACTCCAGCCCATTCTTAACCCAAACATGGCTATTACAACTATTTGGGCTTATACCTCCTTATCCAAATTGTCTTCCAAAAACATTATATCTCTTGAATTGCTGTGGGCTGGCAGCTTAACTAACTGGGTCCTGGTGACCACGGCCTCCGCAAAAGTTGTGGAAGTGATTTGCCAGAACTTTAGTGAATTCATCGAGCTTGGCGTTGAGGTGGCAATATTCAGAGCTTTCAATGGCTGGATAGTGACTATGACCTTAGGCCGAAGGGCTAACGGAGAGGTCCTCAATCTGCTAAAACCAAAAAAGAACAGTTCAGGAATACTGCCCAAGTCCCTGGCACCTGGTTAAACATTTCTCCGATATTGCAATGACATAAGAGTCCCTTACCTGGAGCAATAAGCTGGATATCCTGGAATACACAAGGTCACTGCTCCTTCTTGACAAATTGTGAGGGGCTAAAATAATTGAAGAATGCAAATATATTTTTCTTTCAGGAGACTTGGCTGATGAGTGGATTTGAGCTAGATGGCTACACCCTGCTTTTTAGTCTGTCCAAGATTCCGATTGCGGGCCACCCAAAAGGTGGACTCTGCATGGGTGTTAAATGCAGGGTATGCTTTAAAGCTCCTCTATGGCAGTTGGTCACATAGTTATCTTCTTTGTGGAGTGATGTCCTTCCCCCCCTTTGACAAACGCCCCTCATTGCTGGTTACTCCCTATGATCCCCCGAATGGTAGCGGTACATCCATCTTAATGAAGCAGGTTAAGGATTCCCTCCATGAGTGGCATGCCAACAATTCCAAGGGAACAATCATCCTAGTAGGAGATTTTAATGTTGTCTGCCTGGCCAAGCCTAGTTTGGGGAGGGATTTAATCACAAAGGTGGAAATTGATAGTTGATTGTGGTGATATCCTCTCGGAATTTGACATGCACATCCTACCCCCAAAGGAAGGCGGTTTCAGACCTACATGGTGAATGGCTTGCACGCTAATAGAATTTATTTTATTTTTATCAATGATATTCTGCAGCAGTGCAACCCAGTGTTGGATGTTTCTTCCACCCACCTAAGTGACCATGCAATCCTCGCCATGATGCTCCCTTCTAGTATCAACCCAAAGGATAAACTAAGGGTCAATTTGGTGGTAAATTTACAGGGTAACAGTCTTTGTTGGACGGCTTTCAATATCAGAAAATGTAACAGCAATATGGTAAATTCTGATAAATTTCAATTGGAGATTCTAGCAGCCATTGACTGGCAATTGGACGGTTTGGTCAGAATGTTTGGCCATGACCTTGTAAAACATCTCCTGAGTTGTAGATTTAGCCACACACCTGGCTTGATATATGATGTGGAGATTGCTAAAGTAAAGAGGGATAAAAACATAGCCTTGAGGCAAATCCGAAGAAAAGATGGTTCAGCGGGAACAGAGAGGAACGAAAATATCCACTAAATAAAAAAGCAGTTCAAACTGTGGTTGGGCAGCTATTGTCGTGGTACCGCCAGTGCAAACTGGAACTACATCAACAGATTGATCTTGAAAAATTATTCTAAGAAGTTCTTGCATGAAGTCCACTTTGCTATGGCTGGTTTCACCACAAAAGAAATTATCAATATCACAGTATCACAGAGTGAGTATGGGCATCCCGTATGAAAAACATCTACTTGGACCCTAAAGAGGCCCCCAATTTCATCCAAAAGACCCCTATGAAAGATGCACAGGTATGGAAGTAATTTAAGGAATTGGACGTTGAGGCATTGATACATAAAATTAAATCTTCCTGGGCTGCTGGGCCTGATGGGATGAGCAATATGGTCATTAAGGGCAACCCTGCTCTCTGGGAAGTTCTACTACATCTCCTTTTATCACATGTTTGTGAATCAGGGACAATACCAGGGTCTTGGGCCCAATCATTCCTGGTCCCGGTCCATAAATCAGACCTGCGTGATATTCCAATGAACTTTCGCATGCTCGCCATGCTGGAGAGTTCACCTGAAATCTTTTTGAATGTACTGTTAGAAATGCTGACAACCTGGGCCAAATGGAGCGGGCTTCTGCTTTACTCCCAAACTGGTTTCAGAAAAATGACAACACTACCCACCCTATGTGGGCCATACAGACCCTTATCTCAGATACTTGTCACTATCCTGATTCCCTCCTATATGTATGTTTTGTGGATTACTAGGGTGCTTTTGATAGTGTTATATGAACCAGACTCTGGTTGAAGCTATGCAGTTGGGGTATTGATTTGTCTCATCTTTTATTTTCTTAAGATGGTATACTCTGATACCGAAATCAGAATCTGCCTATCTCAGAAGGGAGCCTTATCTGATTCCTACCCAAATAACAAAGGGTTGAAACAGGGATTCCCTCTAGCACCCCTGTTGTATAACCAATATGTTTCCGACTTCCCTAAACATCTTGAAACAGACAGTAACAATCACCCACCTAGTTTTACACATATATCCCTGCAGTGTCTTACCTACACAGGTGACACAGCGATCTTGGCAGAAACCCCATTGAATTACAATGCTCACTAACCATATTGTATCGAAATGCTAAAATCAATGGTCTGGTGATTAACACACATAAAAACATGATTCTGATCTTTGAGAGTGTCCCAGAAAACAACCAATTTTCCAGGGTGGTGGGAGACTCCCGAATCGAACAAATTAGCAAGTATAAATACGTAGGCATCCAATTGTCCAATAACCGTGTGGGCACACACTTATCTAGCACTATTGTACCCCCAGCTTGAAAGAAGTGGATGGTCTTAAGGAAGATTATTGACAGGATTGGGGGGGCTCCATTGAAGCAAAGGTCAAAGCATGCAGGATCTCTATTGTACCTACTATCATATATAAACTGGAGGTATATACCTTGAAGTCACCATTAATTGGCTGATGTCTCTAGAGGCCAAAATATTACGTTCACTTTTAGGTTTACACTGTGCAACACCAATTGAGGCAATTAGATTGGAGCTAGGCTTGCCATCAATAATATCTTGCTGGAAAATGTGGTGGGTAGACTTTTGGGTAACATTATATTCATGGATGAGGCAAGCAATCCATTGTTGAGGGCCATCATGCTCCATCAGACAATGTGCCCTCAAAGCACTTGATTTGCAGAGTTAGATTGCATGGTTAGAAACCATTTTACTGTAATTGGGGTGGTTAAACTCCCCGAAACTCTCATTGAGTTTTACTGTCATGTTAAAAAAGACTTTGGAACTTGATCGAATCCGCTCTTTAAAAAATCTCTCAGGAAAATCCAAGTACGACAGATATGCACAACAAGGCATCTTTACAGATAAACCCTATAGTTACTTAACCAAGTGCTACTCCCCGCCATTAATATGATTAATTGTATATTTTGGACTTGAGCTTTTACCTGTATTTGTCAACACTGGGGCATGGTCTGGGATTCCAAGGTAGGATCACCTGTGTAGAATGTGCAAAAGGGACATTGAAACTGCCAGACATGTTCTTACTAATTTTAGTCTTTTGGTTTACCTATACAAGAAAGTTTATGCAGAATTTCAGGACTATTGCTCGAATCAATTTTGGAGTGCCAGCTACAGTGCTGAATCTCTGGTGGCCACGGCGGCAACCTTCCATTTATGGAATTTGATTAAGGATATAATTAACTGATCCAAAAGACTTACAAAACTCCCTCATTCCTTTACACATCCCCATGCTTACGATTAACTGAAACAGGGTTTTATCTGTACTGTTTTTTTTAAACCACAGATAGTTTTATCAGCTGCGGTTTAACATATTGGCCCACATTATGAACCCGCCGGTCCGGAAATAAGGGTACTGGTAAGCTCACCGGCACCCTTGTTTCTGGACTGGCAAATTACAAATTTTTCTGCCGGGATCACTGCGCCCGACAGGTCTGACCATGTCTCCACGGGAATGGGGAACAACATTTAGCGGCACCTAGCTTGCTGGTCCGATGGGACTTGTGATGTTCCGGTGGCACCGGGAAGCTATGTGCCGGTAAAATTTCACAAGTCTGGCAGCAACCCGCCAGAAGCACTGCTAGGGTTACCGCCGGACTCGTAATGAGGCCCAATTATCTTAATTTTGATAACTCTTTTAACCTTGATTATGATGATGTTTTATCAATGTCTGTATTTTAGTTAAACTTGCATTGTTGCGTTACAATCCCATTGTATACATGTGTAAAGGTTGTATAACCAAATGCACAATTAATAATACAAAATGACAATATCCATTTGAGGAACATTACTCCAATCCTTGACTTTGTCTTCACTACTAAAGAATCAACAGTGCCTGGGTACATCTGCTCACCATATTCTGTCTTCTTTTACAGGGTGGGTTCTACGGGTACAGCCTTCCCTTGGCCCACATTACTACAAAAGGCAAAATAGTTATATCTCTTGTTGGCTGTGGCTGTTCGGGTGCTAGGGGAGAGCAAAGAAGAAGGGCTTTCACCTGTTTTCTTGAGCATCGTTTCAACATGTCCAGGCTCACAATATCACACTGGCAATGTGGAATGATTAAATGGCTGACCACTATGTCTTTAAACATTTTGCAAAAAAGGATATGGCTAGGGGCTCTGACACTAACCCAGTGTGATTTGGTTCAGCAAAAAAAAAAAAAAGTTTTAACAAAAGATAAAGAAGAACAAAAAAGAGTAAATGCTGGCAAAAGGACATTACACATGTTGCAACTGTTGCTCAATTTTCCGGGACCTCTGTAAATGGAAAACTCACATTATTGCCAACAAATCCGAACTGCTGTGTGAAAGGGACTTCCAGGCAGTGACATTATTTGTGGGTCACCAGGGGTCGTAGCCACGACCCCTGTGGTCTCTCTTGCAACCACAGACATCTCAATATATCCAGTCTCAGGTTTGAATTGCTGTGTTCTGTCCTTTTTTATTTGCATTCCACTACATTTCATTTAACGTTCTATAATTCCAATGCACTACTGCAAAATAGGTCTATACATAAATAAAAATAAAGATTTCAAAATACACTGCTTCATGTCTACATTGAACTGTGCCCATCTGCTACCTGGCCCTTCCTGCTGCAACTCCACAGGTAGCAAGGAGATTGGCAGGTGTAGCAGCTGCTACCTTTGGTTCCATGATATCACAAACATTCTTCCCCCCTGCATCTGTCTTCCATACCATCACTGTGCATTTTGTGTCTATTTCCAGTTTTCCTATTCTCTTTCCTCCATCAGATTAAGGTCTGCATACCCCTAGTAAAGTGGGCACTACGCTACTCCTCAAAGAAGCCTAGGCACTCTGACACTACTAGGGTGGTGATTTGGCACAGTGTAAAAGCATATTACCACACCATTACCACCAGCACTGTCCAGGAGCGCCCGTAAATTAACTAAAGACAACCTCCTACTCTTTCTAGAGGCTCCTGCCCTTAGTCCTCCATTTTCTAATGACCCTATTGCTCTAGCTGAAACCTACAACCTCACTCCCAAAAACGCAGTTGACACCATAGCTCCTCTAGAACTAAAGAAAGCCAAGGCCACTAGGTATGCCAACTCGCGGTACACATCGGAACTTCAGGAAATATGCATCCTTAAGCGCATCACGCTCACCATGTGGCAAACTAACCCTCAAGACTCCACAAAAGAAGAATTAAGAAGAACTATCTCCCCAATACAAAAAAGCCATTATCCTGGCCAAATCCACCTCCCTCAACACGAGAATCACTAATGCCAAATCAGAATCCAAAGAAATGTTTGCCATATTTAGGGAACTAGTGACTCCAGGCACCAGCACCCAAGACGTTGTTAAAGATGAATCCTGGTGCTCAAGCATTCAAACAGCTCTGCTTAATAAAATAGATCTCTTACAGGGCAAAATCAGATCCAGCCACAACTCCTTGACCAATACAGACCCTCCCATCTCTCCAACCTCAAACACCCCCTCCCAAGACAAGAAACGCTTCATCTTCAGAGATGTCTCAGAAACCAAAGTCCTGGCCCTCCTCCAAAACATCAAACCTTCCAATTGAAAAGGTGATATCTGCCCAGCCAATATCATCAAAGACTCTGCTAAAACCTTAGCACCATTGCTCAAATAACTCATAAATGCCTCCTTTGCCTCAGGCATCATTCCACCATGCCTTAAAGAGGCCTGGGTACGCCAACTCCGGAAAAACAATCCCTAGACCCCTCCTCCCCCATCAACTACCAGCCCATCACCACAGTCCCACATCTGTTAAAAATTCTTGACAAAGCCGCCTACACCCAGATCCAGCACTTTCTGGAAACCAACGGCATCTTGGGAAATAGGCAATCGGGTTTCGGCCCTGACCACGGAACCAAATTAGCATTACTGGACCTAACAAACCAACTAGCGGAAATCATGATGAAGGCGAACCAGCATTACTCCTCCTTCTTGATTTATCTGCAGCATTTGACCTAGATGACCATAGGAACCTATGCAGACATCTTACCACATCAGCTCAGTTCACTCCTGAAGCCAGTACATGGATCACCTCCTTCCTTGAAGGGAGAGCCAAGAGGGTCATTTCAGAGGAGGCCTGCGCAGTACCCACCACATTCACTGCATATTTCCACAGGGCTCCTGTACCTCTCCCATCCTCTACAATATATTTACTAAACCTCTCTTTGGCAAACTAGATGACCTCGGCATAGCATGCACAAACTATGCCGAAGACACCCAGGTCCTCCTCCCACTCTCTGGCTCATATGAAAGTGATGCCAAAACACTTCACAGTACCTATGCAACCATTGAAGCATGGATCGCAGACAACGGGCTCTGCCTAAATGGAGACAACCCCGAAATCCTCTTAACCAGCCTCACGGAATCCCTTAACAAGCTTAATAAACCATACAGCTCCTTCACCATAGACAACACACAAATTACAGTCTCACCTTAAGTAAAGACACTAAGGGTGTACCTCTATGCCACACTCTCCATGACACGCCAAGTTAGCACCATTGCCTGTTCTGCATCATTCACCATGAAACTCATCAATGAGGTCAAACCGTACCTTTCCACCCAGAACTGTCTCTCAATAGCCAAAGCCACTTTAGGTGCAAAATATGACTATTGCAACGTTCTCTTTGACGGTACCTCTGCAAAAAAAGTAAACACACTGCAAATTATTCAAAATAATGCGCTCCAAGCTGCTGTGAACATCCCCAAGAGGGAGCACATCTCCAATGCTAGGCGCGCTGCACACTGGCTCCCCGTCAAAGAACGCATCCTCTTCAAGACCCCAGCCATAACCCACAAATGCCTCTCCTTCACAGCCCCCTCTTATCTCTCTGAGAAGGTATTCAGTGCTATCTCCTCTAGGCCTACACCATCACCCTACTCCAACCAACTGAACATCCCCACCATCAAATGTGCCAAACTGGGCGGCACCAGCTTCCCATTCATAGCTCCAAGACAATGGAATGCCCTCCCAACCACCCTTAGAAATGAAACCTTGCTCAGGTCCTTCTGCAAAGCCCTCAAAACGAGGCTCTTCAATTAGCCCACATTTCACCCTTAGGCTCTCCTCCTTCGATACCCCTGCTTATAAATGTATTATTTGTACCTGGTTCACCTGTAACACTCTGAACCGTAGAGCCCACCTATCCTCTGTAACAATATATGTTTACCACTACCTGTCTGGTATTACGTCCCTTGTATGCACCAACCACAGACAGGCTATCTTTCTCTTGTAACTAAGTAAGTCATGCATTTAACAGCGCCACAATGCCCAAGGGCTGCTTCGTGCAGTTTATAAATGTAATAAATATTAACATAAGATAACAAGGCAAATGCCTATCACATGCCTACACAAAAGCCAAAAGTGTTGGCTTTGGCAATGCTTGTTTGACTGGTCTGTCGTCGCAAATGTTGTTGCAACACATCCCTGGAGTGGTGCAAAATTGATCCCAGCTGTTGATTTCCATTAATGGAATATTGAGCAATATGGTGCTGAATGGTAATAACATAACAAATAGGCACTGTGCTAATTTTCAGGTGTTTTATCCTTTGAAGTAATGTTTGGACATAAACATTTTGCAGAGACAAACCATTCAAACAAAAGACAAAATACACAAACTTTCTTTTTAGTGTTTTTTTATTTTATTTATTTATTTGAGCTGATATTTCAACTTTACAATATTCTTTCATAGTAAATACATAAAAACAACTTACCAAATTAAAACATTGTAACCTTTAGGTCAAATAAAACTAAAAAAAAGAGAACCAAAAACATGCTCATACTCATACACCATTCTTACATTTTCAAAAATTCTATTTCATTAATCAGCTGTGACAGATGGATTCTCAACGTGAGAAAACTTGCATTTAGCGCAATCTATAAGCACCTGTTGACACTTGTCGAAGACGCACCTGAATTAGATCTTAATTATATCTTCAGTTATTTTTGTCATGTGAAAAAAACCAAGTGCTGTGATTCTGACACTCTTGAGATGACCACTATATATCAACAACCACAAGTGGTCAGAATCAACATGTCTGTGTTCTTTCAACAGGTGCATAAAATGTTTCTTTCTTAATTCACATAAACTGGGACACTCAGCCAATATGTTTCTTAGAGTCTCTTTCTGAGTTGCAACGTGGCAGAACCTACATATGTTATCAGTTTGTACAATTATTCTCCTTTTGGCTAAGACATCTTTCGTCAACCATAAATTAAATACTTGTGAATTTTATTTGATGTCTTATAGATGGAGATCTACTAAGGTAGCTCTCGAGATGCCATATATTTTTGGGACTGAACATCATTCTTGTGAAAATCTTTATAGGTATTGCACCTATTTATCGTTTGGCACCAGTCCCATTGGAAAAGTCTGGTCTTAGTAGAGAGCCTTCTATAGAAGCCAATGTGTGAACGACTAAATTACGCCAGCTCGATATGCATTGATCTTTTGAGGAAAATATATAGTGTGCTAGTATGCCAATAACCAATGTGGATTGAATTGCCAGTAAACATTTCCTAAAGAGGGCAATCATTTGCCATGTATACCGAGTGTAGAGTGAAATCAAACCTATTTCATAGCGCACCCAAACCGATGGGACACAGGTCGGAAGATGCAAGAGATGTCGCCAGAATTTTCCCTCTAAGGCAGTCCAGATCTTTTCAATTATGATTGGTTTTGTCTCAGCAGCATATAATATAGTGGGTGTGAGCTTTTGCTTATAGTGTGTTATTGCTGGATCAAGACTACATTTTCCATATTTGCTCTGAATAATCAGGGTTTATGAGATTCCTGTTCTTAATTTACTTTGCAAAGTCTCAACATAGTGTCTCTCGTCCGACGCATCTGCAACACGCACACCCAAGTATGTGGAATGAGACACACATTCAAGTACTTGCCCATCTAGATACCATGTGTACTTAGAAATGTGGCTTTGTCTATTTCCATTATACTGCATTACTTTTGTTTTCTCCAAATTCATGTTTAAATGGTTCTTACAGATATAAATTGCCAGAGTGACCAACATGTTTTGCAGCCTGGCCGGAGTTTTAGACATGATGATAAGATTGTCGGCATATAGCAGGTAACTAATCGCCTTGTTTGCTAGCTTTGGCGAATCAGTTATGATATTTATAAAGGATTTACCAACATCTGAAATTTAAAAAAAAATATCGAAGCAAGAGTGCAACCTTTACGTAGACCTCTATAGGTGTTTATTGGGATTGTAAGATTTCCATCTAGTGAGAGTCTAACTTGTAGGGAATTGTTTGTGTGAATGTCGTTGATCAAGGCAATTAAGTACGGTGGGCATTGCTGCACAATTAGTTATTTATCAATAATTCTCTTGACACTGAATCGAAAGCGGCCTTCGGGTTGACAAACACTATGTAGACTGGCTGTGGTTTACTACATGATGTATCAGTATAGAATTAAAAGTGAGCAAATTCACAGTGGTGCCCAACCCCTGCACAAAGCCAGTCTGAAATGTATCCACCCGAAATTATGTAGTTGACCATTGAATATAATCTTGAACAATACATTTTGAGAAAAGTTTCCCGGGAGCATCCAGAAGGGCGATCGGTCTATAGTTGGATGGACATGACAGGTCGCCCTACATAAAGATTGGCACTATAATAGATCTTCTCCAGGACTTCGGAAATCTTGCAGACATTATGACCTGATTGAATATATTACACAAAATCTTGGCCCAGATGTCAGGATGATTTTTGAAATTTTTTTTTTTTTTTATATATGTGTTTTGTGGGTTTTCGTGTGGGGAAAAAAAAAAGAAAAAAAAGGGGGTTGGGGGGGGAGACCCCCCCAAAAAAAAGAAAAAAGGGGTAAAAAAAAAAAAAAATTCGACCATTTGGCATTCGACCAAATGGTGTCGACCAATTGTCCTGTCGACCAAATGTTTTCGACCAATTGACTGTTAACCGCCATCCGGACCTGGCAGCCTCGACGCACTAGCTTTCTTGATGTAATATAGTACATCATATTCAAACACTTGTAGGTCCTGATAACAAGAGGGGCCTATGTCTGGTTTACTCAGATTTTCAGATGGAATAGCGTATACGGTAGTGTAATATATAACCCATTTCGCATCACTTACCCCTTTAATTTGCACTGCTCTTTGATTTAAAGGAGTAGCGCTGTTAAGTAAGGAGCAGATCTGGGCCAATTTTTTTGTTCTTATCGCTTGAAGAATAGCCTCACCGTCAGTCTGAAACATTTGCGCACGATAAGATCTGATCTGGTTCCGATATTTACATTTCACACTCTTGAGCAATTCATTTTTGTTTGACTCTAACGACTATTTCTCTGTACAAAGTGGTTTTATCATCATAAACGTTTCTTTGTTTGAAAAATAAATGTATATTATTTAAGACATGAGTTAGATAATGGTGCAGATGTGACGTGTACCGTTCACCCTGCCACAGGCACCTCTTCTCGGTTTTTTCAATGTTGTTGTTAAATGCCATCATTGATTGTCTGGTCCAGTGGAATCTTGACCGGGCACTATTTACAGTGAGAACGCCTGAGCAGTTTCTGCTGGATGACTCCACCGTGCTACATCCTAGTGGTAAACACAGCACTGGCGCATCATGATCACTACGGGTGCATTTAGCAACTGAACATTTTGTGGCACACTGAAATGTAGATTTATCAACAAAAATATAGTCAATTATCGAATGACTTTGTCCTCGTTGCCACATTTGCTGTGTGGCATGTCTCCTATAATTGATCCGTTGCACATGATCAGGCCTCTCTCATCCATCACTGACAACCATTTCTGACCCGCTGATTTTGTTACAGATTTCTGAGTCATTAATAACTGTAAATTCAGATCGCCTGGTAAAATGACGTTGGTAATGTCAGAGGCTTGTGACACTGTATCTAAAATATTTTCCAGATCTTCAATCAGCTTTTTATCTGAAATGGCCATACGGGTGCGATATATGTTTATACCAACTATTGCTCCCTGAGAATGGGCAATTTTCACCATTTGGATGTATAGATTTTGGGCTTCATATGCAACAATGCTCATATTTTTGTTGTTTTTTATGGCAACCATCAGGTCTGATGTTGGTCTGCCTTGTGGAGCTGCTTTTGCAGGATTTAATGAGATACTGTGATATTCCCATGCAGGTTTAACAGTCAACCAAGTTTCCTGTAGTATCACAATATCAAAAGAATTCAGAAAGTCAGCACTGGTGTTTAATAGATGAGTGAAGCCATATGTGTTCCAACTAACTACTGAGATATTTACCTGATCCTTACACTAACTATTAAGTGGGAATGGCAGAGCTAGCTGATGGAGAACGTCTACCATGAACAATAACATGCTTCTCAACTAGACCCATGTCAGGCGGCCTTACCCCATTCAGTCCCCCCGTCATTCTGTGCATGCTGGGACTCCTAGGTTTGCCTTTTCCATTATAAATTCAGGACGATAGCACCAGAATAAAAGGAAAATAAAAAACAGTCGCAGCTTTGCGACTCCTGATTGACAGTGTCGACTAGTTGAGAGTGCTGTGGTAGTTTTCCAAAGTAGGAAGCGTTTCACAATTATACAATTATTAAGAATCAGGATTCTCAATCTTTAAAAAAATAAAGTTTTATTGTGATACAATTCAAAACATGAATCTTTCACAAAGCCATAATTGACATACACAATATGCTGAACTGAAATTACTGGGGTTGTATGTTTTGTTTCTTTCTTTTCAATTTAATTTCTCAGTCTTTAGTTTAAATGTGAATGGGAGGCATACAAATATAGTTTTTTAAGGGCAATATATGAAGAACATATTACTTAAGTAAATTGCATAACATCTCCACTTAAGTGGGAGTGACAGTTGGAGCAGACAGGCATTTGAAGGCCCTATGGAGTGCGGCCGTTTAGAGCAAGATTAGAGAGTGGCTGAAATATACGTTGCATGAATACGTTTGATAAATATTGGGCCTCATTACGAGTCCGGCGGTAATCGAGGTGGTAAAACCACCTGGTTACCGCCGGTCTCGTATTACCATTCTGCCTCCGTGATTCCCGGAATTACTTGGGCATTACAACCCCGGTTTTCCGGGAGTCACAGAGGCAGAATAGTGTTAATCCCCATTCCCATTGAGTCCTATTGGACTCAATGGGAATGGGGATCATGGAAACACCGGCAGCATCTCGTAATGCTGCCGGTGTTTCCTCGTCCGCCTGCAGGCGGGCGGTGTTAAACCCGCCAGGTCAAACCTGGCGGAAACATCACCGCCCGCAGGAGTCGGGATCAGGTGGTCTGGAAACAACGGTGGCGGCGGGTTGACCGCCACCGTTATTTCCGGACTGCCTGATTTGTAATGAGGCCCATTGTCTGGTACTTGTTACTGCATGCATCTTAAGAAATGTTCCACTCTTAGATTGTGCAATGATTCTCACTGTAACATTACCTCCAGCATAGTTATTAAACATTGAGGAAAATCCATTCACATTTGAGTATTCCTATCAGTACCTCAATGGCAATCACATGATGAGTAGGTGATTTTGCATTTAAGGAGAGAACCCACGGGTGAAATCCTGAAATGGATAGAGGGGACTGAACAGGAAGTCCCAGGAATCTCAGCGGCCCGAGGTCTCCAATTGTAACCACCTGTATAGAAGCAAAGACAGCTCTCTCAATACTGATCCCATCGGGAACACCTATCTGCCTTTACCAGCAACAAGCAAGGGAATGAGTATACTCAGTAACCAAGGTTGTATCTTATTGCCGAAGGGACTGTGGCAGAGATTCAGTTGTCTGGTGATCATCAAGCAACATGTGTTTTCCTCTGTCAGCTTCTGCTCAGTTTCTTGCTGCCCGTATATGTTTATTTGTGGGCATCTATTTGGCAAAACAGGTGATGGCTGGGAAGTTTAGAATTCATCTTAATCTCTTGGATTGCTCTGGGCAACCCTCCAGAACCTCATTGTTCGCCTGCCAATCTATTACAAAAGGGGAAAGATAATATGCTAATCAGGCTTGGTCCCACCCCAAAAGGGCAGCCCAGCCTGAACTGATTGGTCACATACCTTCTGCACGAGACAACAAGCATCCCCAAACATGTTTCAGCTTGATTGGCCTCATTTGTGAGGTGTAGCTTGGGACTCTAGACCCAGCATGCACAGTACCCACACCTGGGCATAGTGTCCCACTCGGGGTGACTGCAGCAAATCAAAAGAGGCGATGGCTGCAAGGTTTTGAATTTATCTGGCATTGCTCTGGGCAACTATTTGGGCCCATTTAAGCAAGGTAGTCAAGTTGCAAAAATAGAAATCCTGGGTTCAGGTCGGGGAGCACTGTTAGAATTTATATTCAAAACGTTTAATCGCGCCTGTAGATGAGAGTTCAGGGCAATGGGCAATCAAAGAACTATAATATTTAAAAGAAGCACAAATAACCTAAACTACGTTAAAATACACTAAATTCATAATAAAATAAATATCAAAATGATCTATAATGAGCGAGCATATGGCAGAACCAACACTGCTATGGGAAGAAATCTGAAAATGGACATCAAAGCAAGATCAATAAACATCTAAGTAGTAGAAACCATAGCGCATTCCTAATATGATTATTTGGGGGGTGTCTACTTTTTCTTGCATTTTTGTGGGAGTAAACAATAAGATCAAAACAGGGTCCAGTTGAGGAGGGTGGATGCTGCATTCAATGTGCAGAAAATGCTGAGCAAAAGCTGTGGTGGGATTGAGCATAACAAAACAGGACTGCAAATAAGGCTGAGACCCGTGCAAAAGGGATTGTGTGTAACACACTCATGTCCATCAGACCAGAGGGTTCGGCAAAGAAAGCTCTTGTTGGTTCCCCTTGGCGTTGGGGAAAGGTTGTGTGGCGTCATGGGTGTTTTGAAATGCTGTGGCCGACTTAGATAGACATCTTCTTTGCTGTGTAACTGACTATCATATGGGGTTTCAGGTAATGGCTTTCTGTTGGCGTAGATTGCACATTGCTCTCAAGGCCATTGTAAGACCCTGATTTCCTGGCATGTTTGCTACAGATATTTCCTAGAATAAGGGCTATTCAAGCGATAGGTGGCCACAGTTCACCTTCCCTTGTGCTGTGGAACCCAAGGCCTTGTCTATGTCAATTTATTTGCAAGATGGAAGTGTTTCAGAAGGCCTTTGTTTTGACTTAGGTCTGGGAGATAGGAGTCTGGACAACATCAAATGAATTTTACATAGAGTTGAGGGGATATTCACAAAATAAGGTAGTAAGGCTGGTCCGGGGTTGGGATGATGGGTGTCTGTATGAGCAAAACAGACCGGCAGTTGGGGAATTTCTCAATATGCAACGTGAAACACAACCTTTACCACCCATCTGTACACTAGTCACCTTAGTTCTCTTGACCAAACAGCCAGAACCAGCCAAAATAGTCTATCCTATCTCTCTTACCCCTCACTCGCTCTGCTTCCAAGGGCTCCGACTGGACTGAGGGAGTCTGATACCTTTTGTGGAAAGTTTATCGTCTGCACTCTGTTCCTCGAAAATACTACTATCACATTCTGGTGCCATGAAGCCGGTTGGCAGAATTGATATGAAGGTGTGCAACTATTTCTTTGCTTTTCCTGCCTCGAGCACACCTGGCATCAGGTGTGTAACATCCACACTCCCGAATTGCCTCGGAGGCGGCAATGGGTAGTTGGAAAGGGATAATCACACTGTGCTGGAGATCTCTTGCAGCTTCTACATCCCTGCAGGTGTCGATCGCCATTGACTGGTCCATTGCCACAGCTATGGCCATCTTAGCTAGACATGACAGGAAGAAGTAAATAGCACCTCTACTATTGCTTTTCGTCCTGCACCACATATAGCGTGGCACCCCTATGTGTACCACTATTTTCCGGCACTCATATCAGGTCTATAGTTATTGTCTTAACGAAACAAGGGGTTGGTGAGTTGTATGTGTTTTGACATTTAATGCAATACATATCACTTTGTTCCTTCCTTCCAACCAACTGTCCAGACACTTGTGACCTTCAATGTACATGGAGCACCAAGTACATATTTCTCTGCCTTGATCCAACACTCTTGGCTAATTAGCAGCTGGATAAGATTTATATCATGTTAGAGTAGATAAGATATGAACTGCTTGCTTTGTAATTATCAGACGCTCCTGCAAGTACTGTTTATCTTAACATGTAAATGCCATGCACAAGGGCATGTTAAGCATTGGCCTTCATTCTTCAGGACTCTAGAACGTGCTAGTTGGGAAAATGAACAATAAGAGGATTGGTTACAATAGGCATCGCTAGAGGGGGCAGAGGGCAGCAATTTCCCCCTATTGGCTGCTTTACCCCCCTCACCACCAAGTGGTGGCCTGCACCCCCCCACCCCCCACTCCCTCACCTCTGGCAAAGAACTCTATCCAGGTAGACTTAAAGGTCCTCCTTTGCCCAGCCGTCATTCACGGGTTTGCAGTTTCTCGTTGCTCAGCCTGTGTCCTTTCTTTTTGCTTCAAAGGGACACCACAGGAATGAATGGGCCATGATTATCACTGGGGTGGGGGTCTTCATTGTTAAAAGCAAGCTACCTATATGCTGGGCACACCATTGTTTTCCAAATGTGTAGCTTACACTTGTATAAAAACCAAAGGCATTTCCAAATCGAACATGTTTCTTAAACTTACATTCACTGGTTTTCTTTAAAATGTTTTTATTTTTTTGTCGGACTTGCATACACATACCCTGTGATTTATGTGGTCCTTCCCTTGTGGTTTATCACACGATATTTTTCTAAAGCGGTTGTATGCTTCTCAAACTGTTTAATCACAAATAAATGCTTCTATTGCGCTGACAGCCGTTTTTAGGAATTTAAACTGTGGGTTCATGGGTGCCAACTTTTGACTTTCACTATGCCGGCAGAAATTCCCCACCTTCACCCTGAATATAAGCAAGCTACCAGCCAAACTCAGCCCATGGCCAAACACATTTTATAGCACTTGTTTTTCATAAGGAATTGCAAAAAGCCATTAAATTTACAGCCAGTTTTAAATATATAACATTTTAGCAACAGTCACACAACCTGCTGAGGTACTCTGGTAGCATTCTACTGTAGGGCATGCATATGGATCCTTTAATGTGTTCAAAATCCCTCCATTCCCAACAGTGCAGTTCATGTACATGACTTCAAAGTCAACAGTATTTAATCTCCATCCATAATGACCCTGTCCATACCTTTATTGAGAGTGTACCAGTGGTCGCTTCTCCATAATGGACAAGTGGGCACTGACCCACGGGAACCCTCAGCTATAATGGAAGAGCCAGCCCAGTGTATACACTGAACACTCCCTCAACTTCTTTTTGAAGCTGAGGGAGCAATTCTTGGCTGGCTTGAACTGTCAAAGGGAAACCACGTTTCCCTTTGTCAGTTCTGTTTCTAAGCCTCGCATATACAATGAGCCATGCAAAGCCAGGGGCGTTTTGCTTCCCCAACCTTGCATGGCCCATTGGGGATGCTGGCTGAGGAACTGCATGTGTGTATGTATGAGGGAAGTGCTCCTGAACCTCCTCGCACATAAAAACCGAGCAGAGCACTTTGTCCTCAGTGTTCCAGCTCTTGCACGCATGTGCATGAACCAAGAAGCGCTCATTGCTTCCTGGTTCCTGTTCATGCTTTGTGGAAGCTGAAGCGATGGAGGGAACCACCAGGACCTGGGCAGAAGGTACATTAATTTAAATATGTATGTATGTGTGTATGCTTGTGTTGTGTGTAATCAGTGAGTGTATGATGATTGGTGCACATGTGAATGACGAGTCCATGCTGCATGTGAAGGTTGTGTGATTTTGTGTGTGTGTGTGTGTTTGTGCTGAGCTGTGGAGCTGATTTTGGCAGGAGGGAGTTTGTTGCAAAGTTCCCCCTCCCAACAAGCCAAAATCTGCCCCCCTTGTGAGGCGCTGAATGGGGCAGGGGGGAGGCATGGTGTTTTCTTACTGGGCATCTATGATAGATGTCCAATAAAGAATAGCATCCCTGCCCCTTGGGCCCCCCAGAGCCTCACATGCACACAATTGCAGTGTGTGTGTGTGAGGAGCTGGCATGTCCAGACAGCAAGCATGGCATATTTGACTGGGCATCTATGAGAAAGCAAACATGAGAAGTGTTATTATGTAACTAGACTGACATTTTAATGCAGCCAGTCTTGCCATTTCTTACTGTGGCATGACATTTTGTATTGGGCACCTTTGATAAAGTCAGCATGAGTGATATTACATGCCTAGACTGGCCTTTTGATGCTCCCAATCTAGCCATATCTTATTGTGGTATGCCATTGTGTACTGGGCATCTTTGATAAAGCAAGCATGATAAGTGCTATTATGTAGCATGAAATTTTGTTTTGGGCATCTTTGAAAAAGCAATCTGATCCAATAAATACATGTATTTCCATGGAAAGTGTTCACATGGCTAGAATGGCATTTTGATGAAACCAGTTTGGACATTTTTTCATACTGTGACATAGCATTTTTAGTGGTAAAGCTAACTGGAGTATGTTCTTAGGTGGTTATACTGCCATATTTTGGCAGAACAAGCATGGACTGGCATATATTGGTGCCGCCAGCATGGAAATGTATGGGCGCAGCCAGCTTGAACATGTTTTTTTAATGGCTTACAGGGTTCGAAATTAAGATTTGATGAGCAGGAGCTAAAACTAGCTCCTCTGTGTTGGGTGTCACCCAACAGGCAGGTGCTCTCACTAGGGAACCAGGAGTCTGAACACAGCGCACTGCAAATCTAACCTCCACACGAGTTGCATACTTTACCTTTTTCCCATAATGGTTTAATGTGTGCTACATGTGTTCTGATTCTTATTTATTAACATTATTAACATTCTCAAAAACTTAATGTTAATGACACATATGTATTTTTGTTTAAGCACAATGTGGCCTGCGAGCCAAAAGTAACTCCTGGCAGCTTTTAATTTCAAACTAACCGTCTATGCTAGAAGCAGAAGCTAAATAGCCCCCAGTAATGTCTATTCCTGGGCATATATTGTTGGCCAGGCATAATGAACTTGTGTTGGTGAAATGCTGCTATGCACTGTTGGTAACTTGCCTCTATTGGATTTTTTCCATGAGTTACCCTACAAAACCAATTGCAAAAAATGCCCTTTTACCCAAAGTATGCTGTAAAATGCACCATTTGAAACCATTATTTTAACAATGTTCTTGGCAGGAGAATCCCCAACACCTCTTGATCAGTTCAGGCTCCCACACTACACTCCATCACACTGGCATATTTGGAGGAAATATTTAATCCCCTCCAATTTAACATTTTAAAATTCACCAGCTGCCACTGGGATGTGCAGTCAGAAACTGAAAACCGTAAACAATTCTATGGGGGCAAAGTGAGATTCCTTCAACCATTGCTAAAGAGCCAAGGGAACAGTTGCCTCATCCCCCACCCCCCTGTACTCACCATATGTGACATTTCATCTGTTAAACGAACTGTCCTTGACTTTCACTTGAATCTCTTGATATCGCTTTTGTTAAACTGACACTTTTTGACTGGCTATTGCTTAAAGCTGGGCTGGAAGTGATGTCTCTTCTGCTAAACACCACCTTTAACTTCACATTATTTGAAGCTGTGCTGGGAGTGATGTCTGCTTTATTTAAAAGAATCCAGTCTCTTGCCGCTGTTGAACATGAGTCAACTTTTTAGGAGGTCTATTAACTTGTATTGCATTACACTTGCCCTGAACATGTCACGTTTTTGTAACCAGTTTGGTAAAATATAGGTAAACCTAAACCAGTTTGGACTGTTGATAGTTATTTGCTGTGCCACCACTCGGCCTCACCTTGTATGTGTGTCCCCCTGCACCCCAATACTGATTTCTAGTGATGCCACTGTGGCAAATTATTGAATTGCGTGTTGGACTATAACGGTGTGCTACAAGCTCCCCTAGTCTTTCTCCTGGAAGCCTGTCACCCACAGGTGTTATCACGCACTGAGAGATGGCATTAGTTTTTGGCAGACTGCCATAGTTCTCCCAAGACAAGTCAATTAGCAATCACTCAAGGTCGCATGCGCACCCTTTGCAGCTTGAGTGCAACCAAGTGAACCGATTAGCCTGCGTCCCATACTGCCATACTGCCTTAGTTCAAACTATAGGAGCAGCACCAATATTTCATGAAAGGGGATGTTCTGGCAGGATTCTTTATTCATCTGTCAGAGTGGAGCATGCTGGGCCTAGTCGTGCTTGATATTTAGCTGTGCATGTCATTATTCCGGGTGATTAATAGCAACTGGAGGAGATGGAGGGGACCTTAGTGGCTTGAAGGAGAAGAGTGGCTTGACTCCTGTCACTGGTCTCTTCTGGGCGGAGCGCGGGAATTAAACGGTTATCGCTCGGCCATCAAATCAATCACTGTAACACCTCACACAGACTCTTTGACCTGGGCATGTTAACATAATCTGCGCAGTTCCCTGGGCTCGGCCGCAGTTTTACGCAGCACAAATGAAGGGGGACCGTAATGCAGTGCTTCTGGGAACAGGGCAATTGACTGGGAGAATATTCGGCCTTCTCGGTTTGCTAAAACTTTCAGTCTCCCAGAGTATGTGCGCATGGTTCGCGGCAAAGGTGAAGCAGGGTTCACTGAATCAATACCTTAAATTGTCACCTTTCCGGTGCTTTCACTGACAAGAAAATGATGCTCATGCGTGCTGCCGGCCTGCCCTATCTTCCACTGAAGCCCAGCTAACAAAACAGTATTGGGCAGTTTATCCGTCTGCGGATACTTTTTTCTGTCAACTATCAATGCATGGTTGCATGTCGATTTGAATATAATCATATTTCCGGGCAACGGTTGCTAGGTGCAAGGCTCTTCATGCATTTAATAATCTGCTCACGGGAGGGCAGTGTGGAGAGATGGAACCACACACCCTCCCTTTCCTGCACCCCCAGGATTTAGGCTTGATTTAATTAGACTGCTGAGTGTGCTTGCACACATATCCCTTGATAAAATGGCCTGCTGGGAAAATGACCTTCTAATTTCCCATAAGACCCACCGTGCACGCTACCTGCCAGACTGATGTGTTTGCATTAACATCCTGTCTGACTCCGGCACAGGGGTTGCACCTATGATGACTGGAATATAATTAAGTTAAGTGTGATGTCCAAATGGCTTCTATGATCCCATAGGAATATGCATGTCTGATATGCTCTGAATTCTGATGTACAAATCATTGAATGTGTAAGTAAGCCTGCTAAAGTGTTGTTGAACAGTGTGCTGCTTCCTTTGCATACCTGCTTATGTGATGTTGTTTCCATAGAATACATTATGGCTGGTAAAGATTTATACATTTGAAGGACATTTGTTTTTTCCATTACATTACCCCAGTGCGAAGGATTGCCACCTGGCAAGGGAGTAGAAGCCTTGGATTATTTTGATATTTTAAGCAATACATTGTGGGGTTTAATGGCAGCAGGATCAAATTAACTGAAAGGCCAAACTGTGCAGCAAGATACATGACAACTTGTGACTGACAAAAAGCCGAAGAGTTCATTTTCAAATTGCAAAACATGAAAACACTGTGTCCTTTTATAAAGCAGAGAGGCCATTGAAATGTGGGCCTTCTGCAGATTGAAAACCACAATACAATACTGTTTTACATTGAAAGCTGAGCACATTGAGTACAAAATGGGCCGTGCAAAGCAAATGACAAAGAGCTAAAATCAGATACCCACCCTTTCTTAATGGTAGAAAAAAATTAAAGGCACTTTTCACAACAAAGAACAGCATGGACAAATAAAGATATTTGGGGCTTGGGAGGAAAGTAACTGTGTACCAGTGCAACTCCCTGGCCTAAACGTTCTAAAGGTATATTATTATGTGAAGTGGAACCTTGGCACATCTGCAGCTAAGAACAATATACAAATGGGCAAACAAATCTCTATGGTCAGAGTCCAGTTAATGTAAATATGAGCAATGATGGCATGATGCGATGTATTAAAAATACCTCACAAGAAGAGTAAATGTGACAGATTGGAAAGCACGTGTTTTTATTGTTCAGTGCACAGAAGGCTTGTGTGAGTGTAAGTACTTTTGCCCTGAAAGTTAAAAGCAGTGAACTTCCTCCATCATATGCCAGGCTCTCCATCTGAAAAACCCTCGCCTGGAAGTGTCAGCGTCAGAGATGAAGCTGTATTGATGCATGATAGAGGAATGTGTTGCTGTGGCTGGGTCAACAGAAAGGCTGCCATTAGTGAGGTGACATCTATAAAATCCCCAAAATTCAATAACGTATGTGGCCCTTCTCTTGGCTGACTGGGGGGATAGCATGCTATCAAGATTGTCACATGAGGCCAGAAACCCATCAGGACAGCGAGATAAGTTCACCTTAGCATCCATTACCCCAGCCTTTGACTATACCAGCATGTTAAGTGATTTGCTGCAGCTTCAGTCAACAAAGAAATCAGATCCCTATGGTGCACGGTGAGTGGGTGATATGAAGCTTAATATGCCAATAAAATAGAATGTTGCTATACGTATGTGATCATTTTGCCATTAGTTTACATTCACTATTGGGTTGTGTTGATTCAATTTATAAAAATCTGAGCTTGGGAACAAAAGTTATAACCTAAAATGTGCTAGTAACTCCCCAGAAAATGTCAAAAAGCAGGGATGCAGGGAGGCGATAGTTTAATTAATTAGACATCTGGTTCGAAAACATTTTATGAAGAGAGCGGATATAATTTTTGAGTTATGCATGAAAATCTGCCGTTTGCACATGCAACATCATGTAGACGCCAGACACATCTTATTAAGTCTGACAGGATGAGTAGAATGCACAAATATATGTATTGTTACGTTTATTTAGAAATTAGAAAAAGTTATCATGTAGAGAGTTTTCCAGTGCAATAAATACAATGTGCAAAAGGTAAATGCAAGTGGGTGGAGTTATCCCCTCCCAAATGTGGCCTTGGTAAACTGAAGAGGCCAATTAAAACGCTGGGGCCTGCCAATTAAGAAATGGATGGAGAATAATTGACCAAGGAAAAGGAATAGCTAATAAGCTGAAATATGATAATTCAGACATTTTTGTGGGTATGGATATGGGTTTATAAGGCGTCGCACAATAGAAATCAAGGATCTGTCTGGGGAATGATGATAAAAGCTCCCTTAAATGATATGATAGGTTATTTATAAGGTGCTTAATACCCAGAGGTTTCTAAGCGAGGACCTGGGGATCAAACCTGTATTGCTCCGTGTTGTCTTGCTTCCAAGGCGAGCACATTGCCCCTGAGCTATCCTCTGAGAAATCATCTGGGTGGAAAGATTGACGGAGAAGGATGGAGTTTTCTGCAGCTCTGCTCTGTTTTCAGTCCTCATCGGGTCCTCCATGCTTGATGGAGCAAACACCATGCACTCGCTGTGTAGACAAATCAACCCCTACGAAGATGGCCACCGCCTTCACCTCAAGCTTCTGAAAGGCTTCATCCGGTAATAACCTCAATCCTAATTAGACTAAAGTGACTCTGATGCCCAGCAACAACTGAAGTCAGAAGGTGGAGCCAGCTCCCAAAGGCCATGACTAAAGGCTGCTCATCACTGCAAATGTGGTCCTCGAGTCCCAACAGTTCACACAGGGACTGACCGAAATGGTAAGCCCGATATATGTGATGTTGAAGCCGGCTATCGTGACCCCAATTGCATTATCTGTTTGTATTATCCACTGTACACCACCACCCTGTGCCTGACTCCCTTCCTCCCCCATGAACCCCATCTGCCCATCCCACTGCAACATGCCCTCCCGATACCTTGTCCACATGTCAGAATACGCACCAGTGCCCTATTTATAGCAAGGTGCTCCAGAGCTCCTGATACACTAGCAGCTCCTCTGATGGCACTGCATCCCCCTGGGCACAACCAACTATGGGTCCAAACCCCCAAACAACCATGAGCCTGTTTAAACTATAGGCTCCAGAAACCGCAGTTCAAATACCCCACCAACCCCCTTGTCTCCCGATCCTATATTGGATTTGAGTTCCAGGGCACACAACCCCTTCACCAAGACAACCTCCCAATCTCTAGGCAACGCAAAGGGTGCCCAAAGCAGTTCTTTAGCCACATCTAGGCCAATCACCTCCCGACCAGCAAGCTCTTCCCAGTCACTAAAACACCACAAACACTCAGCCCACCCAAACCGAGGGCTGGTCCACCCTCAAGCCGGTACACATGTGAAATGCTCAGCACCACCACCTTCCCATTTGCCCTCTCCTGCAGTGACCGGCAAACACACTGTGGCACCACCACAACTGCTGAGGCCAGCTAAAACAACAGTTGACTTTGCCTGAAGCCCAGCTACTACGGTAGCCCAGAATAGCAGGATTGGCATTAGACTCAGAACATCCAGCACTCTCTGCCTCCCAGTCCACACCACAATACGAAACCTCCACTTTGAAGCCAGAACAAGGATCAAATGGTTTCCCACTAATAACACATGTGTCACACACCACTATTTCAACACAGTAGAGAACAACTATGCTCCCAGCCCGCCAGAAGCTGTCAAGGTAACAACCAATTCACCACAGCCATTCCAAGCCAAACTCCTACCAAACCGCCCACAAGCAACCTCTGGCCCACAAGGAATCCCGTCGTAAAAAGGTCTACAGCCAGATTCACTCCATCTACTCCCACGCTGACAAACAATTCCACCTGCCTCAAAGGCCCAAGTACACATCACTGCTCGTGTGTCCTCTCCACAGGCATCTTCACACCCCCTTCTCCTGAAGGGATCCCTCATCAATGCCAAATCCCTGCCAGCAAACACCCTTCATATTCATGTTTTGATCATTGCCCAAGAACTTGACATACTTGCCATCACTTAAACATGGCTCCACCAAGCTTCTGGCCCTACACTTTCCATAGCTCTCTCTGAAGGCTGCACCATCCTCAGAGGTGAAAGACTGATCTCCAGAGGTGGAGGCATTGCACTCATCTTTAGAGACTTTCTACAAATTAGACTCTCCAACTACTCTATAGTAAGGAACTGCAAGCTCTTCTCGGCTAAACTTTAATTCTCCCCCAATGATTCCACTACGATCCACCTCATCTACCAACCACCCGGCCCTACATCCTCCTTTGTGGAAAGCCTCATTCACATGGTAGGAGAAACCATAAAATCTACCTCAAGATCTATTTTGCTTGGAGACTTAAACTTAGGTCACAAGAATCCCACAGATACTACTGCCACAGCTGTGACCACTGCACTCGTGTCCCTCAGATTCATACAGAGTGTCACTGACCCAACTCACAACAAGGACAGAACACCGGATTGGATTGTGGACCTTAACAGTCAGGTTACCATCACTTACAATACCCCCTGCCCAGACCACCATATCTTGACCTTCACCTTTCCTGCCGGAAAAAGCAGTGATCTGCCCCCTCCTCCCTACCCCCCACCTTGGCCTGTAGATCCTGGAAGATCTCAAAAGACTGTATCCCTCCTCTCCTAACATCATCAAATACTGCTCAGTAGCACTTGTCCCTTTCATTACGAAATTTAACAACGCCTCTTTTGCCACAAATCTTGTCCCAGGCAGTCTTCAGGGATCATTGGTTCGGACTTTACTGAAATGACTCTGGACCCTGCAGAACCCATTAACTACCACCCCATCACTACAGTGCACTTCCTACTAAAGATCCTAGATAGAGCAGCATACAACCAAATCCATCTCTATCTAGAATCTAACAACATCCTCGGAATGCACCAATCAGGTTTCCTGCCGGGCCATGACACGGAATCAGCACTACTAGACCTCAAAAACCAGCTTGATACATTCAAAGACAAAGGCAAGCCAGCCCTCCTACTCCCCTACTCTTGCTGGACCTCTCAGCCGCTTTTGTCTTGGTGGACCAGAAAACACTGTGCAAGTACCTGATGGTCATCGACAACTTCTTCCATGAAGCCAAGAGCTGATTAGCCTCCTTCCTAGAAGGAAGATCTATGAGAGTCTTTTCCAAAATGGCCAACACCCCATCCATCCAAAACCTATGTGGTGTCCCACAGGGCTCATGTGTCTCCCCTGCACTCTACAACATTTGCACCAGAGCCCTCTTCAAACTCCTTTCTTCCATCAGCATATCATACACAAACTAGGCCGATGATACGCAGATCTTCCTCCCGCTGTCAGGCACCCACAAAGATGATTTCCGCGCTATTAACTAAATCTGATACACCAACCAGGAATGGATGTCCACCAACAGCCACTGTCTCAATCATGACAAACCATAGATCTTGCTGGTAGGATCTCCAGCCATGCTGAAGAAGCTCAACCCCAAATGTACCACTTTCACGTAAAATTGAATACAGATAGCTGTGCCAGTCTCAGTGAAAGCATTGGGTGTCCACCTAGATTCCTCCCTGTCACTCACTAAATAATCTCCTCCTCAGCTGCCTACACATGTAAACTCATCAATGCAGCCAGACAATACCTCACACAAACTAACCATTGCCCGGGCAATCATTGGAGCAAGACTGGATTACTGTAATGCTCCCTTTGCATGGACCTCCAAACAGAACATCCACAAAATACAAATAATCCCAAACAATGCTCTGTGTTCAGCGCTCAACATTCCTAAAAGAGAGCACATCTCAGCAGCCAGAAGAACTCTACTGGCTCCCATTTCAGGAAAGGGTTATTTTCAAGACATTTTCCATGACGCACAAATGCCTATCTAAGATGGCTCCTGAATACCGGTCTCAAAAAATAGTATAATGTCAAACCCACAGACCTGTAAAGTCAATCCACGTGCATCGCCTTGCCTTACAAAAATTGCAAAGAGTGAGAGGAGGAGGATCCAGCATCCCGACCGTAGCGGAAAACCATTGGAACACCTTACCTCCTGCCCTAAGTGCCAAAGAGGCTTACTGGTAATTCTGCAAGGCCTTAAAAAGGCTGCTCTTTGCCTAACCAGTGACACATTGACAGAGCATGCCTACCCGCCTAGTCCTCCCTTAGCTCAAGTACAGGTCTGAGGCAATGGACTACCCTCTTCATAACATACGATGTACCCCAATTAGTGGTACCTACTGTTCTATTATTTTTCTTTGTCTGTGTGTAACATGTTTCACAAGAGCGCCCAGATGCCAGCACCCTTAGGCACTTTACAGGTGCAAATAAATAAAATTTAACAGTGCATGGGAGACTGCCTGACATTACCTGGGATGGAACTGCTCATGAGATTACGAAAGGAACCCAGGGAAATAGAGACAGACGCTGGGATCTCTGCAAGGAAAGCTAAATAGAGGGTTGAGTGCTGGTGGCGATACCTGACTGAAGGGCCTGGCCAGAACCCTGTGTTCCCCAAGTAATTGTCCAGAAATGCTGATGTCTTTCCTGAGCACAAAACCCAGAGGTCCAATGTAGATAATTGTTCAACAGAACCAAGCGTGTTGGGGATCTGTTTGAGTTAATACCTTCCCCTTAATTAGTGGCTCGGGCCGCAAACTGAGTAGACTATTAGCATGTTTTACTGAATAATAATTTAATTAACTCCCATATAGTCACTGAACACAGGGGGAGCTTGTGGAAGTTCGAAACCTCTTCCCTCTTTCCAAGCGCTAATTCAAGTTATAGTCATTTAAAATAATTGAGTTTTGCTATTTCTCAATCCTAACCCCAAAACTCCCCCAAGGGAAAGGGTGTCCTTGTCTAAAAACGAAATTCCTAAATGTTTCACTATTCCTCAGACCTGGCCTTAAGACAGAGGGGTGATACATGTCCACTGAATGTCAGGGTCTTTGGTACTGGGGCAGTGAAGTGTCTTGCTAAATGAAATAAAGTGAAGTCGCTAATTGAAATATGCACTCTCTCCTGAGAGTGAGAAAGTGACCCTCATATAAGTGAGAATTTGCATTGCTTCAGGGTGAAGGAGGAAAAGGTTCCATCTGTGATTAATGTGCTGTTTCTCAATGTTTGATGTTCTTTAACATTGATAGTTTGACATGTGCACAGGGAGATTATAAATCAAGCGCACTGCATGAGAGAGAGTTTTTTACACAAATGGACAATGGCGCTGTGATTTAAATCCAATTTAAGAAAAGGATTACCAAGTTCATGATCTTGTAATGTTCCACAGCATTGTTTAATTATGACATTCAGGGGTTGTTGTGGGACAGGATGCTTGAACCTTTTATTTGGCATGTGCACCATGTACATGAGACCCAAAAGTGAAATCCCAAAAAGTGAGTTTTTGTATTGAAGCTTTGTTTTGTGCCACAGAGCAGGGGGCATGTGTAATCATTTGGTGCAAATATTCATGGGACATATTATTCAATAAATATATTTTCTGTCTGTACTCCAGCCTGGTTCTTGGTTTATTAGTGGCACGTGGGGAGGGATCTACGTGGATCTATATGAGCCATAGACAGGGCTAGACTGAATCAGAAAAATTATATGTAAGGGTAGTCTCTAAATATATTGTTACAAAAGAATGAGGGTAATCCATCTCTGAAAAAGTAGTCTAGTAAACAGACCCCACTCCTTTCAGAAAGCTCCAGGACAAACCCATAGTACATACCCTCGCTCTGCTCCTTCAGTCTCCTGATATGCAGCTCCTGCTCTTGAGTGGCACAGAGCGGGTTCAAATGAAATGTCTCAGGCCCGGTTTGACTGCTCCTGAGATGGAAAAGTCACTGCAGATGGATGTTGCATTTAAACCTCCACCTCGGATACAAAAGCATAATAAGTATGATGAACTTTTGGTCTGTTAGCAGGGAAATCCATAATAGTGGGCCATACTTTGATTTTGCTACGGTGACTGATAGTTCACACAATTATTAAAGCCACATCAGATTTGTTTCCTGCACATGTTAACACTATGGTCCCAGGCCTGCCATGGAAAGGGTATGCAGGTTCTAGTGTGACTGCTGTTTCTACTCAGCCAGCAGGACAATGTGCCAGAAGGCTTTGTCTCCATTGATGTCTTGGGAGGTTGGGTGACACCTATCCAGCCCAGGAAACTCTCAGCAGGAGGAATCCTGGGTACCAGGCTTCAAAGAGACACACACTCAAAGCAGAAGGTCCAGCCTCCTACCACGGTGTTGCATATCATAGTACTTTGAAGCTGCAGGCTTAAGGACGGTCCCGAGTCAAGACAGCCAGATAGAACAGATGGGCTGGAGGAAGGTTTACTCCCTTTTGGTTTTCTCTTTCATTTGTGTCTCCTACACTTCCTGTAGAGAAAGTACTTTGGGTACAATCCAGGAAGGCAAGGGTCACTTGTTTTTTCCCCCAATCCCTTGTGGTTTTAAGCCTTTATAATAATAATAGTAGTAATTTAGCATTTATATAGCGCTAGGTACCCTTAGGTATCTGAGCGCTACTTATTATTACCAATGGTGTGTGGTGCTCATTTATCGACATTGGAAGGATGAAAGGCTGAGTTTGGCCCTGCCGGGATTCGAACGTGCAATAGCAAGCTCTGCATAGATGTCAAAGCGTGCGCTCTACTCGCTGTGCTATCGGACCAGCACTTATGAAAAAGGGGTTGCCCACTCCTTCTTTGATTTATCTTGGATTTGTTTGGACCTGTTGGGTGAGTAGTCATATCCAAAACCCTTTGCCAGAGGTGGAGACAGGTGTTCCAAGGCAGAGTCAAGCTCTACCCAACCACAGGAAGCGTTACAAGAGACCTGCTGTTGGACCAAGATCTGCAGTCTCTGACAGATGCACAAGTACCCTGACTCCCGAGTGGATCTGAAGGACTCCTGCAGGTTCCAGTTTTCCGCCTGTGGTGGGGGTGAAGAGAAAAAATACTTATATTATCCCTGAGCCCCTGAATAGAGATTCATAGCACCAGAAAAGGCAAAGCGGCTGAATTCCTGAATTCTAAATCTTTGAGCCAGAGTCAACTGCATTCGAACTACCAGGACCCACAGTGCTACTTTGGCAATTCTTTTAACATTTTTTGAGCTGCTGTTGCTGCATTCATCGCATTGGCCCAATTCCACATATTACCAACTAAAGCACATAACCAGCTTGGTTCTCAATTAAAGATGGGATGGGTTGAGATAGGGATACTACAATGCAGAAATACTATAGGTCACTGTTCTTCCTATTATACTTACAGTCCTTTATATTTAAATTGGACTGTCCGGTTCTGGTCATAGGGCAGATCAGGTCTACGGGCAGCATGGCACCTCTGGAGGGATTTGGATCAGCGGCGCGGTTCTGGTCAATTTTGGACTGCACCTCAGACTGGATTTGGAAGGACCCCATCTGGTTCCTGGACACGGTAGATAGCAGGATGAAAGTTTCAGCGGCCAAGCCCTAATGGTAGCAAGCTTAGCTGAATCAGAATTATTATTTTAAGTTCTGTATGTTTGCAATTGGGTCAAGCTGACAAGAGTTCTGCAATGCTAAAGTCTGGATTCTGCAAGGAAATCTGGATCTTCAAAGAGTTCTGGAGTCAGCTACAAGCTACAAGATGAAGAGTTCTGGAATAAGTTGCTTCACTGAAATCTGGATGCGTTCTGGAAGAAGTGTGTTCTAGAATCAGTTTGTTTATGTGTAGTGAAACTCCTATATTTATACATTACAAAGTTTATGGCATGGGCAGAATTTCAAAAACACACCCCCATGTCTGTGAGTGGCTACAGGCATGTGCTTTGTCCTGTTTGGCAGTCTGAACAGAGCTGTCATCATTACGGCAGGATTTAGGAACTCCCACTTTGATTTTTACCAAAACATAACTCTTGCACACATGTAAACTTCTAACATTATGTACCCTAATAACATTTGACACATATATTTCATATTTGATTGTCTACATCCACATTCAATCCCCGTCCTTGTGTGAGCTGTCTTTCTCATTCTACGGATTTTTTTAAAATCAATTTTACCCATAACAGTTAGGATTAATCATTTCTAATTCGGTACCTCTCTGGGTGCTGATCAGTGGATCATGTACATACAATTTTAAGCTTGCAACATTAAATTCCTGGGCAGCAGGCCCTGATGGTGTCTGCAACCTAGTGATCAAAAAACAACCAGCACTATGGGGTGCCGCATTACTATTGTTATTTAAACAAATTCGTAGGTTGGGCGCAAATCCTCCATCATGGAAAACCAGCCACATACTAACGGTCCATAAGAAAGGGTCTTGGGATAACCCAGCACATTTTTAATTGTTGGCAATGCTTGATGTCTCCTCAAAAATGTTTACTAAGGTTTTGATTCAGGAATTGAATGCATGGATCGTGGACTCGAATATCTTACCATTGAACCAAATAGGCTTTCGTGACAAATCTAGCACTACTCATAACCTATTGATATTAATATCTGCAATTGAGCATGCCTGGGCAAAACGGAATTTAGATGTCTATTGTGCATTCATAGACTTCTCAGCAGCATTTGATACTATCCTGCGCAACAGATTGTGGCAAAAACCACATGGGGTATTCCACATGGTTTGTTGCGGATGTTGATGCTATTACATACCGATACCTCTGTAAAAATATGACTAAATTCTGCTGGCAGACTATCCACAAATATGGCAACATGTTGCGGAGTGAAACAAGGATGCATGATTGCTGTGATTCTTTTTAACCTCTATTTGTCGGATATGATGGAAGTCTTTAATTTATCCACGGCAAACCCCATGAAAGTTACTGGGGTGATTGTCGATTGGCTTGCCTATGCTGATGACCTGTTGCTACTGGGCCATACCCCAGTCTACAGCATATGCTCGACTCCCTGGTTGCTTACTCTATCGACAATGGACTGATACCGGCAAAAGTAAAATAATGGTCTTCTCCAAAAAACGCAGAACTAAGAGATATTTGTGAAAATTAGCCTCTAAAAATTTGGAACAAGTCTCGTCATATAAATATCTTGGTCTCATAATCGATGCGAAGCTCCTATGGGAACTCCAATGGTCTGCACTTAAGAATCGGTGTTTAGTGTCCATTAAGGCATTGAGTGCTTTTATTTGCCGAAACAATGGCTACTCAGTCACTGCTGTTGTAAATATTTATTTGGCTAAAAATAGGTCAATGCTACTCTATGCTGTTGAGATATGGGGACACCCTTTTGTCAAACACATGGTGGTATTTGAAGCCAAACTTTTGAGAATGCTATTGCGGCTACCACAAAATCTAAGTGTGGAATACCTGTATTTGGAGTTCGCTATTAAAGGTATCTGGTAGACCTATATATGTCAATGTGTATTGTCCTAAGAAAAGGTTGTCACCCTTTCTAATGACACGATTATCATACCATATGTACAAGTGTATCTTCGTTTAGAAGGCAATGTGTTGATTGGCACTATTGGCACTCTACAAAGACTACATAGAACATGGTTGTGTGGGTGCGTCCCTGGAACGTTAACGATTGCGGTTCAAAAAAGAAAATGAAAGTGTATGACCTTTGTCATGAGCAAAATGTTAATAATGTTGCCTCAAAAGTAAATAGCGGTCCGTACCTTAAGCTGAAATGTGAATCTTCCCAGGCTGGGCTGTCAGATCAGAATTAAATAGTTGATTCACCCCAGATTGGGTTCCTATACATTAACTTCTTTTCAGTTCACATATAAAATACAAGCACAGTTTATAAGGGATTTGAACATTTTAAAAGAATTAGCCCTTCACAAACATGCTTTAAATAGTTGAATATTGCCATTGTAATCAGGAAACAGAAACACTTTCAACTGGGTTTGACAGCTAATGTTCTGCTGCAGCTGTCAGGCAGGGAGGCAGGCAGGGATGCCTTGAATTCATCCGACTGCCTGCAGAATCCATGATTTCAGCACACTTTCCTTTCAATAATTCAATGGGGAAAATGACTGAATTTAGCGCCAAAACAGCCCTTTGAAGGTTACCATTGGTTAGGAAGCTGTATTTAAGGGCATTTTCCGATTTTAGCACACTTCTGTGGCATTGATTTATGTGACAGTTGACAGATGACAGGTGACAGCAGTGATTCCTGTTTTACACCACTTTGCCTGTGGGTGTCAAGGTGTGCAGCTCTTTTGCGGTTTCTGCACCATGCGCACATTTTCAGATTTTGCGCGCACGGGGGTTATTACCTCAATTTTTGACATTTTTCTTTCCCCATTGGCAAAGGGGTGCAGTGTGGCGCATTGGTGTGGATAAAAATATTCCACACAACCCATTTATGTAGGAGCACGCTAACCCCTAATGTACAAAAATACATTTTATTTTTTTACAGCAAAAACATCATTACAACCAAAAATATGTTTTCACATAATGCAACAAAGGAACAAAGAAAAACCCCAAACACTGTTTGACAGGCGCTCGAATGGGAGTTATATTGTATCATGTGATTGCAGAGTTTCTGTATTAATGAGTAGTTTCAAATTGTCCTCATTATTATCCTCTACACGTGTTTCACCAGTTTCAAATGCAGTGGCTCATCAGGAGGTGTACATGTATTTATATTGTTTTTTGATTTTTCTCAAAACTTAAATGAACAAGAAGAAAAAGTGAAAAAGAAAAAGAAAAAAGGGATTTATAGCAGTATGCTTTTTGTAAAGGGTATAAACTACTAATACATCATTTGATTATTTATTCATAGAACCTAAACAAGTCATCAAAAAGGTCAAAGGGGAAAGCAATACCAATAGACAATAGTCATTTTTACTGTCTAAAATCGAATCTTATAATGTTTCTACCTCACAAATAAAGCATCTGATATGTCAAAAACAGCCATCATTTTTACACAAAAACTTGTTTGTTTCCAGCAGTCAGATTTGATTGATGGTATAAAAAAGCTTACTGTATTGTGTTTCTTTATTTGGTGTGGAGATTTGAAAGGTAAGTTTCCTATGTAGTTTATTTAGATCAATCTTCACAAGTTGAAGTATTTACTACTATTTTGTATGTGGGACAGTCCCTATAGACACAAGAAAAGGATTCTATGTTAGGCGGTTGAAAATGATCATCTATCTTCGAATTTTCCAAAAAATGAACTCCCTGAGTTCAAGTTAATAACCTCAGCTTTAAGGCTGCATCTTAGTTTCCTTACCTCAATATCTGTAGCTCTTCAATTGCGTTGGATTCAGGCCTGTGTTCCGAACTGCTCAGTTTGGGCATCTAAGATGGCCGCTTTTTCAATGCGTTATACAGCGTCATGACGTCATGCGTACAGTCATGTGATGTACACGATCACGTCAGGAAGCCATTTTGGAATGGTCATAATTGAAGTTGTGTTGTGTTTATTCAATTACATAGAAAAAGTTAGCTTCTTGAATTTTTTCAACTTTTAAGCAAGACAGTAAGTATTATATTATTTGAACAAAATAGTGCTGCGCATCCATCACCAAATATAGAATGGATGTTTGAGTGTTGACGTTTTGATGCTGCCCTCAATCATAATTGCGACGCCATTTTAAAACGGGAAAGTGCATGCTTTTCATATTGACAAATGTTTGTTTTATGATATCATCTTGTGTTTCGAGTAAACTTGCTCAAAATCAATGTGTACATGTATTCTAGTTTTAATTATTTTAGTTTAAATCAGGGTAAGCTGAAAAAATCCTGTTTTAAATCAGGCGAGTGAACTAAGGTTAAAGGTAATAACGGGACCACATATGAACCAAATACATGCAAAGTTAGCATGTTTGCATTAATTTGGCGTCAAAGGGTTGGGCGCCCTCTTTAACGTGAGAAAAGACCCTCCAATTTGCATAGAGGGTGGTGTCTTGGTATAACACAATTGAAACAGAACATGAAAAAAATATATCAATATAGATACCTGCTTATTACCTTGGCTTTTGGCTTTTTCCTTATCTATTTCATTTTAAAATATCATATAAGTATTATTGTAAATGTGCAAGCGCCTGCAAGAAAAACATAATTATTGATTAGCATGCATAGCAACATATTTTATGCCTTATACAGACACTGTGTAGTATCATCTGATACATTCACATTTTTACGGATTATTAAAGAAAATGACACAGTTCAGGGTCTGCATTTAGACCTGCATTTGTGCTGTCCATAGAGAAGATCCAATATGCTTCCCTTTTGCACAGTTGTTTTTCTCTGTTGCCTCCTCTTTCTGAAAGGCATATTTGTTCAATACCAAACAATCTGATCATCATCATGTCATCTAGTTTATGATTTTCTAAAAAATTCTTGCTCAGTGGGTAACGAGCATCACGTAATTTTATTGTCCGTAGGTGTTCATATATTCTTATCTTCAAAGGTCTGATGGTACTACCTATGTAGATTTTTGCGCAAGCGCATTTGATGGCTTGCAATGTGAATTTCATGTTACAGTTAAGAAAATCCTTGATTTGGTGTATTGAGCTGTTGGCTTTAGAGCATTCCTTTAATCCATTTAAAGCGAAATTACACATTTTACATGTTCCACATTTTTTTTCTCTTTTTTCTCTTTTTCTCTTTTTCTTTTTCTCTTTTTCTTCTTGTTCATTTAAGTTTTCAGAAAAATCAAAAAACAATACAAATACACGTACACCTCCTGATGAGCCACTGCATTTGAAAGTGGTGAAACACGTGTAGAGGACAACAATGAGGACAACAATTTGAAACTACTCATTAATACAGAAACTCTGCAATAACATGATACAATACAACTCCCATTGGAGCGCCTGTCAAACAGTGTTTTGGAATTTTTCTTTGTTACTTTGTTTTTGTTTCAAGCTCTGTTCAGTCTTGGGAGCTACCAAACACAGACATAGGCAGCACCAACCTAGCGACAGAATCATCACAAACCTTATAAACTTCCAATCACTCACATGGTTCACTACGAATTAAGGCTATTTACGTAATGCCACAAAAGTAGCATCAAACCGAATTAAAACAATTCTCATTTGTTTAACAGAAGCTTGGTGTTATGGTTAGTAAAGTGAGCCAAACTCATTTCCTTGTTTAATCCATTACTCTGTGGCAAAATTCATACTAACAAAACAAAGCATGGGTCTAGACTTGAAAGCTGCATGACTCATGGGTGGCATTGAGGTGGACATAATCACCTAAGTAATCTATATTGGCTAACCCTGGCTGGCAAACACAAATAGCCACATAGATTAATTGGCTCTGTGTATTTCATCTTAGACCACAATCACATGGTTATACAATGTATTTTTGAAAAATCAAAATGTCGACACTGGTGTGTTTCAGCCTATTTCTTTGGGGTCTACTCAATCCATTGAGCGCCCCTGTCCTTCTCTCTTGATACCTTCATCAGGACAGAAAAGCATTCTGCCCTAACTTGAATGCTGTATATACAACAGGTTGGGAAGAACCTTCTTTTTTCATTTGCAGCTCTTGGGGCCCTTCGATGTTGTCCCTTTTTTTGGCATTCAGTACGGTTTGCAATTTCTAAATGCTGCTGAATTTAACATTTTAGTGGACACCGGAATATGTATATCCTTTAACTCGCTTCTCCCATTTCACATAAATCTTCAATCTTCAGCCTGTCCATTATAGTGACATTGTTAAATCACTGCAACACGCTACTTTCGTTCAATTTCATCATCTACATCCTGCATATCCTGTGCTCTTTCCACATGAGTGGGTTGTTGTTAGTGTTGTTCTAGTACAGTTATGTTGCAAAATGGTGTGTTTAATTTAATTATTTAAATGTCTACATAAACTTGATTGGGCATTCCTTTGTTTTGGACTGTTGTACGATTGCTGTTTGGGTTTGTACGGTTATCACCTTCCTTACCCTTTTAAGAGTATACGCTTCCCTCGGCCCATATTACCATAAAAACCAAAGGAGGTAAATATCTTGATTGTGCCTGTTTCACCGTTATGATCGGGATCACTGTTTTTTTGAGGTAGTGGGAGGGAGGGGTAGACTGTTTAGCCACTACTCATCCTTGAAATCCTCCAGAGCACTGGTAGTTTCATCACACTGTTAGGCAACGACTGGGATTTAATACAGACGGGTCCTACTGCTTAGCATAACAAAATAAAAATATGTGCAGTTTACGTTGGGAACATTTTGTCACACCCATTGCCTTGATGTACCTTTTGATGTGTAGGTGACGCTGACACTGGTACACACAGTTGCAAACAGCTTCTTTTTACTTGCAGATCCTAAACACCTTCCTCAATTTGCTGACCCCTAAACAAAAATCCCTGGTTGTGGGCATCCCAATAAATGTACACTTTGCAATCTATGCTGGGTCTGCCGGCATACCTGTAGCCCAAACGTCAGTCGCACATCAGCCCGGCCAGTAGCGGCCTGAAGATCACTGCACTGGTTGCCCATTTAAAAACAGATACACTTTCAATGGGGCAGTTTGATCTTCACATATGTGAATTCAGAAGTGCCAGCATACTAGAAAATTGTAAATATAAAACTACGTGTCCACTGGCAACTTGAAATAACTACTCCACAATCTCACATTCACACTTGCTTCTAATAGAGACCCTGGAAGTGCAAGGTTGAAGAGCAATGCTCTCAGGGACGTCATTTAGGGGTCGCTAGAGGTCACAACTGCGACCTCTGTGGTCTCCCTTGCGACCTCTAAAAAAAAGAACACAAAAAAACATATTTTATTTTTCTTTTTGTTTGGAATGCAAGCTCCTGGTCTGCGGCCAGCACCATGTGGCTCTTTACTGCTGGAGTGGCTGGCTTTCTTGTTCAGGCACCTTCAAAAAAAGAAAACAAAGAACAGGAGTGCCACAAGTCTAATACTTTCAGCACTGACCCTAAATAAGAAAGAATAGGAATACCAAATAATGTGTCCTTCTGGAATTCTATACAATAATTGCTAGACTCGTTAAAGGTTTATTTCAGGCACATTTCAGGGGGTGAGTCACTGATTTAGTATGTTCTTAAACGCTTTAACTCAGCCTTTCATCCTTCTGAGGTTGATAAATGAGTACCAACACAGATTGGGTGATATTGGGTGTATATTTCTTCTTTATAAAACGCTGAAGCGTAAGTGCTATATATATCATTTGGTCATGGACTTCTGTTTCTATTCACAGTAATATGGGCCTATACACACTGATCTTAACGATACATATGGTGATCCATTCTTGTATGAAATGTAAACCACAATATAGTGATATTGTAAGCATATTTTTCGTAGTGTATAATGCTATGTGATGTCACTTCCTGTTTTGTCAATGGGTGAAAGGACGTGTTCCATCGCTTCCCGCGATATCACTCCAGAGTGGGGTCAAATGACATCACTTCCTGTGATGTCATCAGCGGATCAGGGGTCGTGTGATGTCACTTTCGCTACCCCTGGCATTTTGGCGAAATGACGTCCCTGAATGCTCCCCCTAACTCTCAACATTCTGCACTCGTCCTCTCAGGTCAGCTTTAGGTTCAAACTAAAAACCCTTCGTTTTCAATTGCAGATGCACGTTCAGTTGCATCATATGCAGGGTGACAAGATCAGTCCATGTCCCTGGCCAATCACCTTTCCATCGATGGGGTTTCATTGAACAGAAAATGCATTCTGCGATTTGTAGTCACAGTTTGCTCTAGTTAAGGCTACTGGGAAAACAATCTGAGAGCAATTATGTGTAAAAGGAAAGTACACGACGATAAATATTGTATTTCTAGGTGTATGGGTAATTCGTTCAGGATAAGCACGACACACACATAAGCACTACTTGTTTCTGCAGTCACACGACTGAAAGAGTTTCAAGGAAATCCAGAGAGAATTAAATAATTCTGATTTCTTTATTTCTTGCTAGTTTAGAACTGGGCGACTCTGGCAGGCCCAACGCTTCCTCCGTTTACCCCCCAGATACAGTGCCCATTAATCCAATGTTCAAAATGTGTTGCTCTGCCTCCATTTTCCTCTCTGCCTCGCGCGCTCTCTTTGTTCTTGCTTCTTATGCATCTTTTCCCTTTTGCTTTTTCCGTTTGCGTGAATGTTTTCTGCCGTTGGGAAGATAAGGTAAGCACAAATGAAAAACAAGGAAATCAAGGCACGTTCAACTGGACCTACCATAGATCAGACGCTGAAATACATGAGCCACAGTTAAGGCCTCCGGGGCTTGACAATTATACAATGGATTTCATGGTTAAGTAAAATAATGTGACCACGGAGCCATCCACAACCATAACCCTAGCAAAAGAAAGAATCGACGAAGGAAAACGGAAGCTACAATATGCTTCAGCAAAGAAAGAGGTGTTCCTTACCACTTGGTGGTAGGACAGCACATCAGAGAAACCATGTGTGTTAACTTCAGAGGACCCTAACTACCCCGGTCAGAGGGAACACAATTGACCTGATATTAAAAAAAAAGTGTTTTTAATAGGAAAAAAAATCCAATTGGAAAACGCTTAGTAAATCAGGCCCATTGTCCCCCTTCCTTATAGGAGACATTTAACGGCCTCTTATGCCCAGTACTGGTCTTTCTGCCCTATGGTCCAGTGGCTCGCTGTCCGGAGAGGGTGGGACGGCTTGCTATACAGACTAGGTGATGTGTTTTCCCATTCTCAGGCAGAAAGGCATGCCTTTTTGTAATTGTACTTCAGGGGCAATACCAGGTAATGCTACCATTGGATGCATTTACCATTCGCCCCCGCAAACTTTAATTGTTTTATGATCAGGCCTATGAGAGGAAATCATACGTCCAAACAAATACGATACTGGGCAAGTTTCTTTACCATTGCTTGGCCACCAGTGCGTGGCTTGCCATATTCTCCTAACAGGGCAAGATTTTGCAGCGTGTTTCCTACTTGTCGGAATACAGTGAAAGACTGTCAGTACAAGATTTGAAAAACACAAATATGAAAGGTAGGACCTTGAGGTGGTTTGTATTTTAGGATCTGCAGAGATCGGACAGAAGCACCCATGCATTAGCAGAAAAGGTCGTGTTTCTAGTTGCTATGAAAAGGGTCTCATACTT
This sequence comes from Ambystoma mexicanum, assembly GCF_040938575.1. Classification (NCBI taxonomy): domain Eukaryota; kingdom Metazoa; phylum Chordata; class Amphibia; order Caudata; family Ambystomatidae; genus Ambystoma; species Ambystoma mexicanum. The sequence continues at coordinate 902,510,308 of NC_090936.1, forward strand.
GCCAACTTGACCCATTCTAGTATGTGGGTACTTATCCAGTCCTGGTATTTCTTTTGCATTCTGTGACATGTAGTCCGAGTTTCATAATGGCAAAAAGTGGAACTACAAGTCCCAGAATGCAAAGAAAAAATGATGCCAGCATAAGCACCTGCAGATTGGAATGGGTCATGTTAGCAACATTGGAGAGCCTTTGCAGCTTTATGAAAGGTCAGATAATTAACGAGAGTCAAAGGAAGAGTATTCCACTTACACAGTCACTGAATGGCATATCTTCTGTCACCACTGTGTATGAATTTGGAATGACGAATCGATGCCCTGATTAGAGGAGTTCACATTTCTTGTAGGCACATACGAAAACCGTCTTCTACTAAAATTAGGAATAAGTTAATCCAATTAAAGACATGTGAACATGAAGCAAAGAATCTTAAAAGAATCCTACACAAGAACACAAGGCAACACATCTTAAAGATTAGATGGCATCTCACTGTACCCCTGTGCGAGAGAGAAATGAAGTAACGTGGTGGAATCGCTTCTTAACTAACCAAAGACATGATGGACCATGAGATTCTGAACTCTTTGGAGAAGATCCAACAAGTTAGATGGAAGATCAACACAGAAAGCTATATCATAATCCAACCACAAGATAATAGGTAAACTCGCCACAACGTGAATTTACTACTCGCCTTTATTTTCTGGTGTTATCACATAGACATGATATAACAAAGGTTTCTACTGTAAAGGAAACCCCGACCCTGTGGCATACCCCTTCTGCATTGTCCTCGCATTTATTCTGCCATACATTCTGAAGTCTCAGGCAATTAGTCATAACCAGCCTTATATCTCTTGGATTTGATGTATCTGGCCATTTGTGTATAACCAGCAAACCTTTGGAGAAGACAATCTGATATTTGCCCATTTGTAAAATATTTCTGTAGTTCTAATAGATCGGTGGTGTGGGGGTTGGAGAGCACACAAGTGGGCCATAAATTGAACAAGTAAACCCCTTTACTTTGTACACTTTCCACTGCCTGACCACAGTGTTTGATGACCTCTGTACTTCCAGCGGAGAGGGAGAAATGATACTCATAAAATATTGGCCTTTCCCTGGGAAAGCAGTGCATTTACAAGAATAGTAATATGTAATTTATTAGGCGCTGAAAGCCTGCAGGCATCAGAGCATGTAACAAAAATATAACTACAACATGAAATACAAAAGGAGACAACACACCTTCAGTATAATAGGTATAACCTGACAACATTCATCTTAATGCAGCCTTCTTAGCAAGAATGCAAGCCTTTGTGCTAGTCCACTATATGTTTCAAATTTGATGAACTTCTGGGCACATATTTACATTTACTAAGGTAACTTGGTAGGTTACTAGCCCCACATCTGTCCAGAACACAGTCCTTATTTTTATGGTGCACCACTCGTCAATTTCCAATCTACGTATAATTTAAGATCTATGTGTCTAACCAGACCTGGCCCAGTTCGTTGATGGAGCCAGGCCAAGACTTTGTTCCTTAGTGCATCTCTGGGTTCTTTCCCAATTGGCTTTTCAATGTTGGTAATAGTGAAATTCCTATTGTCCATGACAAAGTCTTGTATAGTCTTGTCCGTAGGCCGTGGCATTGTAGATTTCCTTGCTAGAAGGTTTTTGAAATAGAATGGTTGCTGCCTTTCACGGGACAACACGTGTCCCCAGGTCCTAATGTGAACTTCCCAGGGACCATCAATATTAGAGGGTGTAGATGTCTCAACCTCTCATCTGCTCCAATAGGAGGAGCGAAAGCCCCCCCGGAAGGTCCAGAACCAATGATAGGAACCAATTCATTGGGTGTTATCTATAATTGATGGAGCCCGTCCCCCTTCCTCGATGGAGGGGCAGACCGGACAGAGATGTCAAATTGGCCATATGCTGTTCCATCGATGAAGTGGTTATCAGATCCATTTGGCAAAATGTATCCACTTTCACAATGTGATAATTCCCCACACAGTTATCCAAGGAGTCCATCTAATTACTAAAATTATCAAAGTTTTGACAAAGATTTAGTTGTTTGATTATATTGGCCTATACCACCATCCATTGATCTGGGGTGATCGGCTCCTGGGAGTTATCTTTTGAACTGGTTGTGGCTACAAGGCGGGGTAGTATGAAGCTGTGGATTATTCCTGAACCCCTCTGTATCTAAGGTGGCTTCTATAGACCAGGGAGACCTGGGAGTCTTCCCTGGATTAAATAATACATTGGCAGAGATGGCAGGCTCGTCAATTGTCAGGTTGGCATTAATACCGGCCTGTTCATTCTTATTATTACTCCAGGCATTGATAGTGCTAACAACTGGGGACATATCCGCCCTTTCCAAGCAAAGCATTTGCCTCCTGTGTAGGCTCAATTCCCGACCCTCAGACAAACGATCCCCCTTTGGTGTCATAGAAGAGGCCCTGGGGGTTAGCCATGGTCTCCATAGCCCCACCCCCAATCACAGCAGGAAAAGTAATGGGGGTAATAGGCAAAGTGGAAGGAGATATAATTCCTAAGGCTTGCCTGGGGAGGGGTCAAGGTGGGTCTACCATTAGTCAGGGAGGCTACAGGCTTTTTAGCAGTGCCCTTTTTCCCTTTTTTCTTCTCCTCATGCATATTGTATACAGGAAAAGGAAACACTTGTGGGAGTATTCCGTTACTTATGGAGGAATGCCCAGCAGGGTTTTCAACACGAGACAGATAGGGAGACAAATGGCAAAAGCATCGCCTCGCCGACCAAAACAAGAGCCACCTTCTGGACCCAGCACTCAGTCTAGTCCTGGACACCTATACAGCTGCCTCTGACCATTCAGCCAGCAGCCAGCCAACAGCTGCACCGGTTACCGCCGTGCACACACCGTGCTCGCCCAGGCATTAGAGAAGGGGACCCAACAATGGGCGGAGCGGAGCATCAAGCCATACTGCACCTAGAGTGTCAGCCGCCTCTGATGCCTTGCCGGATGGTGGGACGGACGTAAACACACAGATTCACAAAAGGCTGGCTACCAATACCGCTACCTTCCTCAGTTTACAGAAATCTTGGGTAAATACAGAAGTTGGTTGAAATGCAAATACAGTTAGATATTTTGCTATGTCGAGATTCAGTTGTGTCTTGTCTATGCTGAATGCCTGCACGCTTTGATTGTTCCTATTTTGAAGGTACTCAATGTTAGGTATTGTTGCAGTAAACATTTCTAATGACTGTGGAGGTCACAATTACCTTGAGCTGCTTGGCTCCGCATTTCGGTTCCTAACCACGTTCTTAATCAATGTAATTCAAGGTTCTCAAACTGATGAACGCATTTTTGGCCAGCAAGCTCACTTTCCTTTATTAGCACATGAAACGTTCCCAACAAAATCATAGGAGGATGGGATTCCATGACCATCCCACATAAGGTTTAGAGAAGCCTTTGGGCACGACCCGCTGTCCTGCTTTCTTCACCCATGAGCTTGCTTGTTTGTCAGATGTAACTGTCATGCAGAAGGAAATGTTTTCTATTTGTTTTATTGTATGGCACCCTGTTGCAAATTCCTGATTTGTTAACCAAACATGCCTTAGAAATGTTTTAATAAATATACAGACAGGTAAAGCCTTAATTTATGGAACTTAACAGGGGTAAGGCAAGATCAGCTATAACTGCAGGCAGCATCACTGACTGCATGTTGTGGCGAGAGGACTAAATGTTCTTTGTTGCTTTGAGTTATTGGTGCATGCTGCAGTGCCCAGAAGAAAATTACAAACTGGTTGAGTGGCATGATCATAATGTCTTGTGTAATGCTATATGTCTGATAAAAACATGGTGATACATGTCTGGCTTGAAACAAGCCTTGCACATCTGGTTAAGGATTGGATTTTGGAGAAGGCTGAACAATCCCTCTGGCTAAAATATTTGTTTGAGATGTTAAAATCAGATATTGGAGATATTGCCATAACATTGTAACCTAATGTCTCTCTAAACTAGGGTGATTAAGCATTATAAATCCTTCATATGAGAAAACATGGTTACACGTTTTGCCATCCAATAGTGTAGCACATGCACTCTGTATAATCTAAAAAGTATTTCAGGTTGATAGATGCTAGTCAGAGAAAAGCTGGCAGCGTGGATCTTTTGAACATACCTACACCAATGAGCGAGACAGAGTAAAGGAAAGGAGAAAGTGGGAGAGAGAGGGAGAAAGAAAATTCATTTACAAAAAAAGGCCTGATTGGTAAGTGGAGGTGTTACAGCCCACTTAAAACGGCATTAATGGCCCAGGCAAAATGACTGAATGCAGTAATTGCTCCTGTCTCCTCCATAATTGGGACTAACTAAACCTCTGAATGAGGCAATACATTACTGATATTGAATGTGGTCACAGTAATTAAGTTAGGCAGTATGAGAACAACCAATACCGACAAACTTAAAAAGGCCCTTTTAGTGGGGACCGATGATCTTGCTTACATCTGCTCCACCCTCACGTACACCATGACTACTTTGGGTGATGGCTGCACCTGTCAGCAATTGGGACTAATCCATCATGCAGACCTCGTTTCAGTAATGAAGTTTCTTTCACCTACTCCTACTATTTCTTACCTCGTCGTTGCAAGCTTTCCATGAGAAGCTTGCAGGGGCCATTTTAAACCTGGCGGAAAAGGTATCCATTGATTTTCCTGAACATGTCTTTTCGATGGATTGTTTAACCGAATCAAATACATCTAAAAACACTGATTTAAATATATATATATATATATATTTATATGTAGGTGGGGATATAGGGGTTAAAATGCGTGGTGGAGGGGGTTGCGGTGGGGTTGAAAACATAGGGAAACAGGGATTTGGGGTAACCCCCTCAAATGCACCAGAGAGAAGCCGGCAGATTTGCTAGGAATACATTGTAAATGTTGTCTGCATAGCACAATTTGCAGCCATTTTTCTTTTTAAAGATCTAAAAGTAAAATGAAAGAGTGTAGGCATTTTCGTCTTTGTCTACTCTTTTATTTTCCACCTGGTTTTGTAAATGTGGAAAATTGCATGCAAGTAATCCAAACAGCATGCAAGGGCCAACTTGGGTGGTTCTCTGAATGCAATTACCATTTTATTTTGCAAAATGATCATCCCCTTTATGTGCCTGCCGTTTTCAGTGCTGGTATTTCTCCAAATCTGTCTTGTCGCCAAGATCAGATGATCTCATTATCAAGAATCACCATTGTTGTCATGGTCAATTCTACACATAATATGATTTTTAAGGGTGTATTTTTAAAAAAAAGAATTGCGTGAAACTAGCTGAGAAGAAACAGGGTACATGAAAAACTGCAATGCTACGGTAGCGCAGCAGCGGGGGCCTGGGTCGCAACAGCAGGATTGGTCCACTAAGGTAAGGGATCAGCAGTTGATGCAATGTACTTTAGAGTTAGAGTCTTCAATTCTTTCCTGGAGCAAATAAGGGAGGAAACCATCCTGATGTGATGTATCGATGCCAAGACTTTTTCAAGTATGCTGCTCTCTGGAGATGGAGAGGTTTCCAGACAGATGCAAAGATGTTTGGGCTGTCGCTGCTTTGCATGCGCTGCAGGCTATCTTGAATATGATTCTGCACTGCTGTGGCAGCTCGAATCACTCCTTAAGGAAGGGAGCAGTAAGTTCATATATCAGATGGACTGTGGGCTGTCTGATGGATTTCGGCAAGGCCACCTTGAACATTGGAATAAAAGCACAGAGGGCATTGATATCCTCTGTGTGGGACATGGGGAAGGGCATGGACAGTGATTCTGGAATCTGTGGTTGGGAAAAAGGGCTCATGCTTGCACTCAAATGTGACCTGGAACCAAGCATTTTAGGTATCTTTGAGATACATACCTTGATGGTTATTATCAATGGTGAACCCACATGACTTGTATTAGGGGTTAGATGTGGTGTGAATCCTTCAATCCTTCATTCTGTTAGCAAGGTCTTGACAAGAATGTGCTTGAATAACCTCCAAAATTGGATGGATTTGTGTTTGTGAGAGGCTGGGACTTCAAATCCAGCAATGCATACGAGAAAGGTAGAATTTTAGATTGTGAATCATGTCAGCACATTTAACCCTCAATGAAATAAGAGTGTCATCAGGATATTGGTGAGCGCTCATGTTGATGATGGCCAGTATTTCCCCTAATTGCTCCATTTAGACATTGACAATATGGTTGAAGATGGGCCCTTGTGAATGCAAGTTATGGGTGTCAGAAGGATTTGTTTGTAGCCATATGGATAAATGGAGAATCTATATTCTGGTAGGTCACACATCATCATCAGAGGACAGCTTCATTCAAACCCTTGCAAGAGTCCACAGCAAGTGCCTTGTGGCTGATTATGTGATGCCAGTGGACAGGTTGAGCACATCCAGAATGCAGGAATAGGATTTGTCATAGATGTGAAAAGCATCATTAATGACCTAGAAGATAGTGTCAGTCTCAGTGGAGCATTTAGGTCAAAACCCAGAGTAGGATTCTTGAATGAGGATTCCTTCTTCTGTCATTTCATGCAGCTGGAGGGCAACCACTTTCTCAATGATCTTGCCAAAGAATGAGAGGTAATTATAGGTAGCCCAGTCTTCAGAGTAAAGTGTGAGTTTCCTCAGCAGCATAAAGCATCAGCAAAGGCCTTCAAGTCATCAGGGAAGATGCATTGTGAGAGGGGGGCAATGATTATGTGCCGGAATGACATGACCACTTCTTCTATGATGGATTTTTGTATGAAGTTGGGAAGGATATAATCTTCATAGATCATAGCTTGAAGGTTGGAAAGAATGTTTTAAGCTCTTCCATGATGATATTTCTGCACTAGGTACTTCTTTGAGTGTTGATTGGTGAAATATGTGGAGTTCTTAAGAGAGATTTGAACTGTTACTTTATTGCCTGATCTAGTATAGGTTATCTGCGGAAGACTTGTTGATGAGATTGAAATTGTGAATGTATTCAGCAATTGTTAATTATTCTAGAAACTTGATGCAGTGCGTGACTGCCTTGAACCATATGGACCTGCTTTTGTTGGACACCTTGGTACGGTAGTAAAGTAGAACTTTGTTTTTACTGTGAATATGTGTTCCCGGTATACAGAGCAGTGGGATTAGAGCATACTGAAATCCTCATTTTTTATTTCTGCCAGATATTTTCTTGCTTGAAAATGTTGAGTTTGGTTTTGGAGTGCCTGTGTGAGGAGGACTTCTGTCTTATGAGACAGGGACTCAAAGGGGAGTGAGTGTTTACCGTGGCCTTCATGGCCGTGTTGAATGTGTTGAGCAGATCCCTTATATGCGATGAGATATCAATGGTGGCTGACAGAGAGATTAGAGTGTATTCCTGTTAGTCTGTAGGGAAGTTCTTGAATGAGTGGCGTAGTATCTTTGGCCAGTTTCAGTTGTCTGTGGGGGTTAGGGTTGATGTTTTAAATGTGGATGATCTGGTGGCTTGGATTGTCGCAGTCTAAGCGCATGGAGTTAGGCACTGGATATGTTCTAACATGAAGGAAGGAGACCATCTGCAGACTGTTGCCTTGCATTGTGGGTGGGCTAGGTGACACGTTGTTTTATGTTCATGTGGTCTATGATTTCCGTGAGGAAGGTTGTGTTGGATTGAGGTGGTTCACAGATTAGGTGGAAGGTGACTGAGTGTGTTTATGAAGGAGGGTTGCAGTTGAATAGCTCCATAGACTTGAGTGCACTTGGTTCCTTGAGGGTGCATGTTCAAGACAGGTAGACCATGTGTCAGAAGACTCAGGATTCTATTGGTTGTGGGTTGCATTGTTGAATACATCTCAACATTCATTTAATCTCAGTGACTGTGGATCATTTAACTGGTATTAAGCTCTTCCAAAAATCTCTCAATTGTTTTAAAAATTCACATGCCCTCATAGTGATCACTTGGACAGTACATATTTCTATCATTGAGGATGAAAACCTTTCATCGTAATTGATTCATTCATCTCTGCTACAGGTTTGCAAAGGGGTTCCTTGCTTCCAGTGATTCAGCATCCCCTCTCTCTTTATACCTTGCCATCTTATTTTTGGCTGAAAGCTTCTGACACTTGTAGTCCTGAAACATGAATGATTATCAACTTACAGTTCCACTCTGAAAAATCATCCTTGATTCCTTTTCAGATTTCAGATGTCTCCCTCCCAGCTTCTAATTCTACCAAATTTCAGTATTTAGTGGACAACCTTAATCTCAATCTCTGCAGTGAACTAATCATTGAGCATACAAAACTCTCCCTATCTTTGCAACTGACCATTTAACTCTTGTATTCTGTCATATCTCCTCTAATAGCTCACACTCTATCAATGACCCAGTTATAGCCCCTCTAGAAGGATTGTTTGCTGGTCATCGCTTTGTGGATGAGTTGTGATTCAAGCTGGCTGGTTAATTTTCTACACGAGGAGCATGTGCCACCAGATATCTGGAGTTTAGCCGCCAGGAATTCTGGTGTGCTACTCAAGACTGCTTTGTAGATTATACATGCTGTCTTGAACAATATCCTGGCTTGTAGTGGAAGCCAATGTAGTTCCCATAGGATGGGGGTAATTTGGTCGAATTTCCATGCTTCTGGAATATAATGTGCTGCAGCGTGGTGGACTGCTTTTAGGTTAGCCAAGTGAGCAGCTGGGAGCCCTGTCAGAAGAGCATTTCCCCATTGATGTGCAAGACCACAAGGACCTGTACTATGTTCTGAAAGTCCTGCAGCAGGATGAAGGGCTTGATTTATCAAAGGGTAGAGTTTCTGAGCCAGGCTATCTGGGTCTTCTTGGCTATGTGTTTTTGGAAAGACAGATTGCTGTCAATGGTGAGGCCTAAATATTTTGCTGAGTCTGAGAGTTCTGGATCAAATCCTTCTAGGCGCATACACCATTGAGCCATTGTTGGACAAGTTGTTTTTTTAACAGGCCGACTGAGGTGGACAAATTCAGTTTGGCTGGGTTTAGTTTGAGGTAGGCAGTCAACATCCAGAACCGGATGAAGGCTTGGTAATTGCGGAGACAAATCATGCCCTGCGTGCTATTTACTCTCATGTACAACTGATTATCGTCTGCGTATTGGTGGAAGGCTATATTGGGATCTTTTAGGCGAATGCCCAGAGGCTCCATGTAATGGTTAAAAAGGATTGGTGAGAGGATGGAGCCTTGGGGGACTCTGCAGGAGACCTGCAGTCAGATAGAATACAACAGGTTCATCTGGAAAGCCTGGTGTTTGTCTGAGAGGTAGAAGGTACACTCATTCAGGACAGTGCCAGAGAATCCCATCCTGTCAGCAAGGAGGGAGAGAAGGATGCAATGTTCGACGGTTTTGAATGCAGCCGGGAAGTCAAGGAGTGTTAGGAGGCATGAGTCACCCTTATCCATGATTTAGAAGACATCATCCACAATGTGTATGGTAGCTGTCTCGATGCTTCGCTTTGGGTGAACCCTAATTGATAGTCATTTAGGGGGTGTAGTTGTTCGATTCTGGCGAGTAGCTGTGTAGCAACTACTTTTTCCAAGATTTAGCCAAGAAACGGGAAATTTGTAATGGGCCAGTAGTTGTCCAGATCATCTAGATGTAGAGTTGTTTTTTTTCAAAAGAGGTTTTATGAGACCAGTCTTGAGGGTGTCTGGGAATGATCCTTCTGCAAGGAGGCATTGATGATGCTGAGGAGCACATTGAGCACTGGGCACGTCAATTGCTTAATGATGGAGGCCAGAATTATATTGTCAGAGTAAGAAGTAGGATTGATGGAGGCAAGATCTAGGGGAAGAAAGGAGATAATTTGGTCCATAGGGGCAGTGTGTCTACTGGGGTGCAGTGGAAGTTAATGCTGTGAAAGGTTGATTTGATGGTCTCTCAGATTCTGTCTATCTTTCCATATAAAAAAGGTGTTGATTCTTTTGAATTTTTCCTGAGATGCTGGTACCTTGGGGTTGGGTGAGGGTTTGGTACAATGCTTTACTACTTCAAAGAGGGCTTTAGTCCTTTTAGAGGCTGCCACAATGGTGGTGGAGTAGTAAGCAGCTTTGGCCTTGGTAATCAGAATCCTACGGTTTGCATGCAGAGATCTGAGATTGGTGAGGTTTTACGCAATAGGTTTTTTTTGCGCCGTTTCTGTAGGGCACTGATTTGGTTTTTGTTGGAGGCTAGCTCAGGGGGGTGTATCATGGGGTGGATAGCTTAGTCTTCATCCAGCTGGATTTTAGGGGGGCATGAGTGTTCACCAGTTTCACAGCGGAGTTGCTGAATAAATCCAGGAGGCCTGAGGCATTCCATTTGGTGGGGAGGTCTGCAAAGTATTTTTTTAGCTCATTGACCAGGAACGTTTTGAATGAGCAGTGTTGAGTGATCTTTGTGAGCCGTAGTCAAGTTGGTGACTAATAATGGTATGGCTGCGTGGTCAGACCAGGAAAGTGGGATAAGGTCTGAACAGGCGATGCTTGGGGAAGAGCACTATTTGCTTACGGTCTATGGAAGTGGTCAGTGTGAAAAGTGTGCTTCAAGTGTGGTTGTCAGCTACTCAGGAATGTTAAAATCACAATGAAAGACATTCTTTGAATGTGCTAATTTGGCACAGGAGAGTAAGTTAGAGATGGCTCAATAGTTTACAAAGCTCCTTAAAGTGCAACAAGGCCCCCATCTTCACAAAATACATTTATTATATAACTGCTGATTGCTAAAGAAGTCAAAGACATCTGACGCACACTAGAGATTTTTCAATGACTGCTCAAGGATTTGAACACTGAAAGTCACACTCTCTGATTACAAGAATTGTCTTAATGGCAAAATGTGTTGCTCCGAAAGCAATTCTAAAATCTGTGATATGCCCCACAAACTATTTACTATCATCTAGTGTTTACTTAGCCATGATTATACTACCCTGAGTTCTTGCTAATTCACTTTACAGTGACCTCACCTTCCTTCTTTAGAAGACCACTGGCAGCTGAAAAACCATTGCTGTCCAACATATCATTCATCAACCTACCTTCTCTCGCCTCCTGCCTACACTGTGACTTAGACATCTGGTTTGTTGTGCCTAACCCTGCTTATGTTGATTAAAATATAAAATATTTGTTTGTATAGCACACACAAATCCTCAGGCATGAGGGCGATAGGGAGAAACAGTTGCATGATGCCGTAGGCACAGACAGATGTCATAAATAGTTACAATCAGCAAGTACATATATTGGGCAAACTCAGATGAGCATATTTGTTGAATAGCCTTCTTTTGAGGGCTTTGCGGAAAGCCCAGTAGGAGTCTTCTGACCTTAGGTTGCTTGGGAGGAAGTTCCATTGCTCCGCTGCTATAACTGGGAAGCTTGTTCTGCCCGCTTTTACACATTTGAACTCCGGTTGAACCAGTCTTTGTGTATATCGGGTTCTGATAGGCCTAGTCGTGTAAAATGTGGAGATTCTTTGAGCCAGGTAGGATGGGCAGATTTAGAAATACATCTGTGGGTGATGGTTAATGTCTTGAACTATATTTCTTCCCGGATGGGGAGCCAATGAACTGCCTTATGGCTTATATTCTGACCTGGGAAGGTTTAAGGCAGCTCATAGGCATTATTTTGGATGGTTTTGAGTTTCTTTATATTGTGGGCTGAGGTACCTGCGAATAGTATGTTGCAATAGTCTAGCCTGGTGCCCACCACTGCACGGTTGATCGCCAGGCAGCTATCTGTTGATAGGGAGGGTCTAGCAGCAGTTAAGAATTTGGTTGAAAAGGCTGCTGAGGAAACAATGTCATTGACTTATCGGGATAGGGATAGTCAAGCGTTAAGGTATATTCCAAAGGTTTTGACAGCAGGTGAGACTGGGATCGATGTACCATCGATAAGGAATGCTGAGTATTGCTGAGTATTCAGGGTTCCATTTTTTTAGGGCAGCTGAGTGACCAGTGATGAAAATTTCTGTCTCCTCATCATTCAAACAGAGGCCATGCTTGGATGATGGTGAAGGTGGAGTTTAGCATGGCAGCGTTGGCAGAGTAAGAGCCAGAGGAGGGGGGATTTGCATGTCATCAGCGTAGTTCATGTGTGCAATGCTGGGGGAATCCAAGAGGTCGAAGAGGGACTTCGTAAATATATTGTAGAGAGTCAGAGAAATGCATGACCATTGGGGAACACCACAATTGATAGGTGAGGGTGTCGCACAGGCATTCTCTGAAAAAAACATTAATTATTCTGCCTACTAGGAAGGAGGCGATCCAAGATGCTGCTTCCGGTGAAACTGAGGCTGAGGGGGTGAGGTGATAGCATAGTTATTGTCCGAAACCAGGTTGAATGCCACATACACATCTAATACTAGCAGTAGGACGCGTTTCCCCATGTCCCTGATCTCAACCTTCTGTTTTTCTAAAGTCACAGATAGCTGACTCACTACTATGCCATGGGTGGAAGCCAGATTGGTGAACTCCTAGGATGTTTTTTGCTTCTAGATGATGTTAAATTTGAACATAATCTGCTTTGTTGAGTTTTTTTAGCAGAACGTGAATAGTCGTGATGGGCCAGTAGTTGTGTGGTGAGGCAAGGCTGAGGGTAGTTTTTAAACAGAGGTAAGACCCAAACTTCTTTCAGGTTGGAGGGTACCACGCCTGTTGCAAAAGAAGAATTGATGACTGCTGTGATAAAAGGGGCCAATGCTTCGGCACAGTCTTTGATCAAGGGCATCTCCTATGCATTTGGAAGGCTTTAAACTTTGCAGGATGTGTAGGGTTTCTTGGGTGGAAATTTTGTTTCATCTAAATAAGGGGGAGTTGGGGTGTTCAAAGTAGGAGTGGGGCAGCCTTGGAATCACTATGGGCATGATTCAGAGTAGCTTGTTTGGTGAGAATCTTATTTTGGAGCATGTCCATTTTTTGCAACATGGCATTCTGACTACTGTCCCACCAAGCACAGCCTTTGGTCAGAGTGGTGGCTGGGGCGTCTGGGGCTTTCTGTTCCCTAAGGATGGAAAATAGTTCTCTAGTGTTAGGAGTGGCATAAGCAATTGTGGAATTGAATTTGTTAGTTTTAGCATGGATGATTGCATTTTTATATTGCTCAGAGAGATTTAAGAAGTCTAGTTTGAGGGCATCAGATGGGTGGATTTTCCAGCAATTATCGGTATGTATTTTTTCAGCTCTGAGTGCTATAAGGTCCTGGGTGTACCAGGAGTTAATGTGGGCTATTGGTTTGGCTTTTTCTGGTGATAACGGGGCAATAGAATCAATTGCACCTGTCAAGGTTTTAGTGTAGAGATCCACAAGGTTCTTTGTGTCAGAGGTCTCCAGGAACTCTAGTTAGAGGGCATAAAGGAAAGGCAAGAAATCTTCTTTGGTTAGCATACAGGAGCTATGGGCCAGGGAAGGTGGCAGCCTGTTGATGGGTGGTTTAACTCGTAGGCCGAGGGGGATAATGAATGTAATGACATGGTGGTCTGACCATGGGCATGGAGTTTTGGCTGTGATAGAAATGTGGCAGTTGAAGTCGGTTAGCCAGTCTAAGGAGTGCCCCTTTATTGAAATCTAAAGTATAATGTGCTTAATATCAGTAAGTGGCTTCTAAGCATAGGATCGGGATCGTGTTGAGCTGCTTTGTCTTTCTTCCAAGACAAATGTGTTGCCCCTGAGCTATCTGTCCTCTGATTGTTACTCGCAGACCTGAACATTGGCAGGTCTCTGTGGGAACCATATCTTTCCTGTGAACTGTGACTACTACATGGCTTAACCTAGATTACCAAAACTGCCATATTAACGATTTGTTGCTGAAGGTGTATAAACTGTGGCACAGACCCCATGATTTGTTAATCCATGGCACAAAGCTTGCAGAGCAAGTCCAAAGATATGAAAGCGCAGTCAACAAAGAAGGACAATGCAATTAGCCTGCATTAGTATATGCACCTTTGATCTTTGCAGTTAAAGGTGCAGACAAAGACCATAAAAGATGGAGTATGCATAACCAATATGAACATACAAATGTCAGGGTAAAGATCATTTGGTATGATGAGGGAGACTTGGTGCAGGGGGCCTGATTTATAATGAGGGGGAGGGAGTGAGTTCAGACGACATGAAGAGAGATTCCATATGTAGTACTACGGTGAAGGCAGAAGATGTAGAATGGCAATGGACATAGTTAGGTAAGGAATGATTATAAAGGTATTAGCATTCAAACCAGACGGAGAGAGTGACCATTTGGACAATGCTAACCTAACAGCTAACCACATTCAAAGGAAGCTAGGAAAGGAAATTAGAGAAAAATATGATGGAAGAGTGATAGTAGGGAAGGTATATTACATGAGGCAGGGATTTGTAATGTGGAGAACCTGGTATCTGTATCCTCATGTTGAAGGAGTGGTTGGATAATGGAAACTGTGTGCTAACAGCATTCAGAAGATCATTTATTTCAAAGCGTTAATGCAAGCAAAAGCTAACAGTATTAACTGGGAGAAATAACATGTATTTGTAACCTGCTATGAACCATAAAGAAAGGAAAAAGGAAAAGGAAAAAAGGAAAACCACTTGCTTGAAAAAAGCAAGTACAACATTTTATGTTGAGTAGAAATCAGAGAGGGTAGGGAATTTAGAAGCTAACATAATGCATACTAAGAGATTATGATAAAGAAAGTATGCCACGGGTGAGGTGGTGGGAAGAAGGGGGAAAAGGAGATGTTTGATGTGAAACATGCATGAGTCATTGAGACATTCATAAGGGCAACTGGGTGAACGACATAATGGAAGAGTTTAGACACTAAGACAATGGGTTTGTTTCAGTTAACTAGGCTTTGTTAATTAGAAGAGTCTTGAGTTATTTTCTGACTGTTAGTAGAACATGTGTTTGTTGAAGGTTGGGGTAGAGAGTTCCAAGTATTTAATGGTCTCCCTATAGAAGGCTTGATGTACCATGTCTAGGTAGAGGTTGTCTTTGCTGAAGAGTCATTTAATCTCTCCAACGAGTTTGAGGTGATCAGCCAAGTAGATTGAGCAATTTAGATGAGATTCCTTGTATATAATACAAGACAGTTTGGACATGCATGAGGCTTCAAGCTGGAGCCAATGCAGGGAAAGGAGGACTGGGATTATATAGGCAAAGCAGCGGTACCTGAGATCAAGTAAGCTGCTGCATGTTGAATAGCTTTCAATGCATCTTTGAGGTTTTAGAGCGACTAGCAGGTCATTTCCATATTCCAGTATGGGAAAGACTAATGTTTATACTACAGATTAAATATCTGACATATTGTTTACTCTCAGGTTTCCACCTTTGTCTTTCGCAACTCCATTCTTCAGAGCTTTCAGTCTGGCTTTCTTCCTTGCTTCGGCTGACCCCATCTTCTCCACAAGGGACTTAATTTCATCAACACGTATCCCTAAAGTCTATCCTTTACTTGTCCCCTTCCTTACAATTCTGTTTATCTCCTATCCATTCACTTCAATCTTCCAATTCTCATTTAAGCACGCTACTACAATCCGGATCCTAAAGAAACCTTCTGCTGATGTATCCTCAGCTTCTAATTTCCTCCCCATTTCGCTCTTGCCGTATCTTTCTAACATTGTTGAACATATTGTTTACTCTCAGGTTTCCACCTTTGTCTCTCATAACTCCACTCTTCCTTGTTTTCAGTCTGACTTTCATCCTCTGTATTTCATTGAGACTGGGTCGATGCACTTAGTGTTTTCCTCAGGTGCTTGTTTTGAGCATCTTCTTTTTTGTGGCCTGCTGCCTGTACAGGGATCTCAGAAGGACAAGGCTCCAGCTGTTCATTTTTTTCGGTGCTGTCGTGGTCTGTGTGTAGAAATATAAATGCAACTATTCCGTCTGATTATATGTTGGCCTAAGCCACTCGTATCACTTTTCACATCATGAAACAATGTTGCAACATGTGAACCTGAAAATCATTGCTTGAGAAGCCATTTTGTGTAAGGAGGCCATTTTGAGTTTTTGTTCTGCTCTCTGCTCATTGCATATATATATTGTGAAGCCCGCGGGGAAAGGGCCCGGGGTGTTTGCGTCCCGCAGGGGGACTTTTGCTTGGCCCAGGAGGGCCTTCGAACTTTGGCCACGCCCCCCCCACTACTTACGCCTGGATCTTCAAGCCCGCCGGGTGAAGCCCGCGGGGAAAGGGCGCGGGGTGTTTGCGTCCCGCAGGGGGACTTTTGCTTTGCCCAGGAGGGCCTTCGAACTTTGGCCACGCCCCCCCCACTACTTACGCCTGGATCTTCAAGCCCGCCGGGTGAAGCCCGCGGGGAAAGGGCGCGGGGTGTTTGCGTCCCGCAGGGGGACTTTTGCTTGGCCCAGGAGGGCCTTTGAACTTTGGCCACGCCCCCCCACTACTTACGCCTGGATCTTCAAGCCCGCCGGGTGAAGCCCGCGGGGAAAGGGCGCGGGGTGTTTGCGTCCCGCAGGGGACTTTTGCTTGGCCCAGGAGGGCCTTCGAACTTTGGCCACGCCCCCCCCACTACTTACGCCTGGATCTTCAAGCCCGCCGGGTGAAGCCCGCGGGGAAAGGGCGCGGGGTGTTTGCGTCCCGCAGGGGGACTTTTGCTTGGCCCAGGAGGGCCTTCGAACTTTGGCCACGCCCCCCCCCACTACTTACGCCTGGATCTTCAAGCCCGCAGGGTGAAGCCCGCGGGGAAAGGGCGCGGGGTGTTTGCGTCCCGCAGGGGGACTTTTGCTTGGCCCAGGAGGGCCTTCGAACTTTGGCCACGCCCCCCCCACTACTTACGCCTGGATCTTCAAGCCCGCCGGGTGAAGCCCGCGGGGAAAGGGCGCGGGGTGTTTGCGTCCCGCAGGGGGACTTTTGCTTGGCCCAGGAGGGCCTTCGAACTTTGGCCACGCCCCCCCCACTACTTACGCCTGGATCTTCAAGCCCGCCGGGTGAAGCCCGCGGGGAAAGGGCGCGGGGTGTTTGCGTCCCGCAGGGGGACTTTTGCTTGGCCCAGGAGGGCCTTCGAACTTTGGCCACGCCCCCCCCACTACTTACGCCTGGATCTTCAAGCCCGCCGGGTGAAGCCCGCGGGGAAAGGGCGCGGGGTGTTTGCGTCCCGCAGGGGGACTTTTGCTTGGCCCAGGAGGGCCTTCGAACTTTGGCCACGCCCCCCCCACTACTTACGCCTGGATCTTCAAGCCCGCCGGGTGAAGCCCGCGGGGAAAGGGCGCGGGGTGTTTGCGTCCCGCAGGGGGACTTTTGCTTGGCCCAGGAGGGCCTTCGAACTTTGGCCACGCCCCCCCCACTACTTACGCCTGGATCTTCAAGCCCGCCGGGTGAAGCCCGCGGGGAAAGGGCGTGGGGTGTTTGCGTCCCGCAGGGGGACTTTTGCTTGGCCCAGGAGGGCCTTCGAACTTTGGCCACGCCCCCCCCACTACTTACGCCTGGATCTTCAAGCCCGCCGGGTGAAGCCAGCGGGGAAAGGGCGCGGGGTGTTTGCGTCCCGCAGGGGTGTTCACGGAACGCTGAGGGGGAGCGTTACACTCCTGGTTTGCCCGCAGAGATGTCACTCCAACACTGATCAGAGGGAGGTTGGAGTTTGAAGCCGCTGCTCACCGTATGGAAGCTGCTGCCACTTGTTGTCTGTCAAGGAGGTAACCTAGGTGACATTCTCTCACTGGCGCCTTTTTTTGCCCTATTCCTGAGTCTATTCTCTGGGTCCTTATGCCGGACCACCATGCTCATGCCACCGGGGGGATCCCAGCCCCTGTACCCCTTGTGTTTTTTGGACCTGAGCTTGGCCCGGGTCCCCCTCCCGGCGCCAAGAGGAAAATCAGACTGCTAAAGAGGAATCGGATAGCGGGTCCCTTAGCTGCCTTGACAACACATTGTGCACCAGGAACCATCCATGAGGCCACAGCACCCGCACCCGCAAATCTTGGGGATACCCACTTCCTGCTCAATGAGATCCGTCACCTTCTGCATAGTCCAGGGGTAGAGCCCTTCCCCTTACCGGCACAGAGTCTGGTTGCTTTACCCTCTGGGCTCCGGCTGGACTCTCCCATTTCATCTGTTTTGGCTGCTGGGGACAGACTGTCACTACCGGCCCAAACTGCCCAAAGGGGCATATCCTCCTCAAGCTCCCACAATAGTTCGTGGAGCGATATACTTTCATCTACAATTTTAGAGGGTAGCTCCCCCCTTGGTGTGTCCCCTTCCCGGTCAGTCAAGGACATTATCCAAAACAATACATCTGGTGGGAGTAACCATGAGCCCAAATTGACCTCTGACCTACCTACAGAAGAAGCGCCCTTGCATAGAGGGTGTGGGTGTACCCAAGTATTGGCGGAACTGGCCATTATCAAGGATCTGTTATATGCTTTGCTAGAGGCTCAAAGGAAAGGAGTTGGAACTGTTCAAGTGGAGGAGCCCATGATCAACACCCCAGCTGACGAAGGGCACATGTGCCCACCCCTGGAAAGTCCCTCAGATTGTCCACCTGCAGAGGTCCCTCTGGTTTTGTCCACCCCCAACAGGACTGCCGTTGACCTAATACAGGCACAGGCCTCTGCCCTCATGGTCTCCGACTGTACCGAACCCAAAGCCCAGAGTCCATGGAAGTCGGGGGATCAACCTAAGTTGCTGGAATCAGGAAACCCCAATCATACAACAGTCTTTCTTCAGGGGGTGCCCAAACTGGCACCAGACAAGCGAGAGCCAAGGGACGCTTTACTTAACAAATGCCTATTCTGGCTAAATACTACTGGAGGCTGCCCGTTTGTACGTAGAGAGGCTTTGGCGGGGTGCAGCAGAATTACCAGCATGGGCAAAAACTCTCTGGACAGCATCAAATTGACTTTTTGGGACCATAGTATAGCACACAGGGTTTGGGGAGGTGGTGGTCGGGCTGGTAAGTCATCGAAGAGTGGGATCTCAATCAGTATGCCCCCTTTCCTCAACCCTGTCACCCCTGCCAGATCTGCCATAGTAAAGTCTGGGGTCTTTCCTAGTAACAGCCTCCTTTCAGGTGCTAATTTGACTGCCTTAGGCCCAAGGCGCCATGGGTGTTGGAGGAGGCATGGGGATGGTGGGACTTGATTTTGGGCCTAAAGATCTGTGTATGGTTCCCATTGGAGGGGGTGGATTGCTCGTACTGCCCTGTAGTCTTCTCTGTGGTTGATTTTATATAACTTTGTATAAGAACCGTATTCCTATCCTTAGAAATGTTTTTGTAGAATGTACTTTGATGGCCATTTTTTTTGGCCGAATAAAGTTGTTTGACTGACATATATATTCTGGTTTTCAGCTTGAGCACAGTAACTGACCGCTGCTTGAACCTTGAGTTGCTTACATAGTCAGGAATGCCAGGCTGCCACATGATTTGTTTTGTCTTATAATGAGAGAACCTTGAAGCTATACATAAGCATGAATAATCTGCAAACCCAGGTGATGTTCTGTCTAGTTAAGCCATTGTAGCAGGCAGCTAGAAAGAATTATACATGGCTGTATGTGCTCCCCCCGCAGGAGTTATTATTCATTTCTGCTTGAGAACTGTCTGACCTTAGCACAGAGAGATAACATTGGATGGCAAGACAAGGAATGCCACCTCATTATAGGGAACATGATATGTTTTCCTCCATCCAGATGCACCCGGTTCTCAGATGGTAAATTGTGTTGGCACTGGCAGCAAGAGTTTAGAATGTTTTGGTATAATGAATTACGCAGTAGCCTTTTGAACCCTAGCCTGATGATGTCTGGACAAAGGGGGCTGGACAATGTCTCCCAATGCTGTGAAGTTTGCTATAGATGTGTCTGTTATATTTGTGCTCTCTCTCTATCTCTCTCTCTCTCTCCTCACAGTGTCTTCTATACATCGTGGGGCTCTGAGATCCATTTGATCAAATGCTAATATTGAATAAATATATTTGACTTTAGATCCTTGTGACTGGCGTGTCATTAGTGTATGGTTGGATGCCTTAATTCCGGTCTTTGATGCATCATGTGGTCTTGCAGTGATCCCCGCGAGACCACAGACCACGACAACAGCCAGCTCGGTAGATATCATCCACAACGTGTATGGTAGCTATCTGTATGAAGCGCATACTAACTAGATTATATGTCACAAAGGTGAGACGTAGTACACAGTGCTACAAGCAAAAAAATACAAAAAACTATAATAAAACCAACAAACATTGAAGACACAACCAAAGTGTGGAAATTCGTATTTATTTATCTGGTATCACTGTGCCAGTGCCAAGGTACAACGAATGGATCTCAGTCACCAAAACAAGTAACTGTTGATCACACGCTTCTAATGTCTGTCCTCTCTTCATTTGGTTTTTCTGGCTCTACTCTATCTTGATTCGAGTCATACCTGTCCCAGAGGACTGTCTCAGCCTCTTGGGCCGGGGCTTCTTCCAAAACATATCCGCTTACCTACGGTGTTCCTCAAGGCTCTGTCCTTGGAACCTTCCTTTTTTCTCACTATACCTCCTCACTTGCCGGTGTCATTTCTTCTTTTGGGCTATCCCACCATTTCTACGTGGATGACACTCAACTCTTTCTATCCTTCCCGCACTTCAATGATGATATTCACAATAAACTCAGCGCATGCCTCGTAGCTATTAAATCTTTGATGACAGACCCATTTTTGATGCTCAATGCTGTTAATACTGAGGCTATTTTATTTCCTTCCATCAACACTCCGCCCACCACCCCCCCATGATGTCATTTCTCTCAGCTCAGTTACTTACTTCTTCTACGGCCCATAATCTGGGTCTTTGTTTAGATTCAGATCTCTCTTTCAGTCATCACATCTCTTTATCTGCCCGTTCCTGTCGCTCTCACCTGCACAACATTTGGAAAACCCATCCTTTCATGACTTTTAAGGCAACTCAAGTCCTGGTATCTACCTTAATCTTTTCCCGGCTCTTCTACTGTTCTTTTACCTCTTTGGACTTCCTTTATCTCATCTAGCCCCTCTGAAAATTGTATTCAATGCTTCTATTCTTGTTCTATTTCTCCTTGCTCCTCATGACTTCATTTCATCCTCTCTGGTTGATCTGGGATGCATTCCTTTCCATCATTGTTTAAAATAAAATGTTCTGTGCTTAGTTTTTAAATCCCTCCATGCCCTTGCACCCCCATATGCCTCCTATTTTATTTCATTGTATATTCCTTCTTGTTCACGCCGCTCTTCTTCACATTCTCTTCTAGATGTGCCTTGCCCTCCCTGTTCTCAGTCTCGTTTTTGCTATTTTTCTCTTCTTGCACCTCTAAACTCGAATGCTCTCCCTTCATTCTATTTCTCTCTATTCTACTTGCTGGGTCTCTTTGAGATCTCATCTTCTCTTTACTTGTTAAGAAGGTCAATGTAAATACAAATCTCACTATGTTTCTATTTTATCTTGAATTTAGTGTACCATTCTGTTCTCATGTACAGCACTTTGGTGTAAAGCGCTTGCTATATAAAAATTAAATAATTACAAAAATACTAATACAAATCTGATGTAGGGATTAGAATTTGTATTTTTCTTATGTTTGAAAGTGTGTGTATTTGACAATGTTCTTGATATGAAGTTCAAGATGATGTTTACTGTTCAAGATGAAATCAAGTGATTTGGCATTTAATATTAACACTGTAAAGATTAACACCTCTGAAAGGGCTGACATACTTTTCTGGATGGGGAGTTTGGTGAGTAATTCTGGGAGGAGAAGAACACTCTACTTTTGATGCTTGAGTTTTAGAAAATGTTGGTTCATTCATTATTAGATTTCTCCAAGACAGTCAATTAGGTGAGAAACATTTTGTTCTGCTGTTTACCTGAGATAAAGCTAAAGCTGAGTATCATCCACTTACTGAAGGATGTTTAATTACTTGATTTTCATCAAGTAAAGATTCCATGTATATTTGCAATAATAGGGGGAGTGGGGATCATGAAGCTCTGGGGCACCGTAAATATTGAATGCATTGGAGGGGAGATTGAGTTTTCGATTTGAAACAGTCCAGTCTTGGAGAATAGAGGCAAACCATTTGAAGGCAGTTATTTCTTTTTACAAGTATAATTGCATGGTGTGGAGAAGTGTGTGATGATCCACCACATCAAATCTTCCATGAGGTCCACCTGGGGACGGTCGTTTCTGTGCTGTGTTCTGATCTGAAGACGGATATGTTGATGCACAACTCTCGAGTATTTGTGAGGAAGGAAAGGCAATCAATTAAATGAAAATTACATTTGTCTGACGGGTCGGCTAAATATTGTTTTCCTTGCAGAGTAAACAGAGTACATTTTTTTGTGTTAAGGAATTCTACCTGATGTGTTGATTAGAAGACATTAAACACTGAACCCTAAACTCTGTATGTTTAAACTACACATACACATTTTTGAAGTTGTTTAAGGACACAAGAGAGAAATTCTGACAATTCTTATGAGGGTGCATTAATAATGTTTCGCCAATCGGAGGATATGGTTTCCATTTGAAAGTGATGGATTTTAGAGGGGAAGAATTCTGCTGATGTGCTGATTTTGTTCAGTTAGGATGTTACAGACATGTCTTATTACCTCAAAAATATTGTTAGGTCATGTTGTTGCTAAGTCAATTTAGGCTATTAGGTGAGCAGCTTTGGGGTAAAGATTTTTGAGTTCGTTATGGTGCCGCTTAGGGCCTGTAGGATTTCATGAAAAATGTGTTTGACTCAACTTTCAATACAGCATGGCTATTTGCCTGCCAGCTTGTGACATGCAGACAAGAATTGAGGTGATTTTGAAAGATGTTTTAGTTTTCTGTTGAGAGGTGCACATTCATAGTCTTTGTCTGACATGTTTTAGTAAGCAACAATGATTGTTAGTATCTTCACATTTTTTCTATGCAGGATAGTTATAATGCTAAGTGCCCTTTCGGGAAGTTTAGGTCCATATTTTTGATGCTGGTAATCTACATTTATTTTCTTTATTAAGCAGGGTATTTTGATTTATCAAATGCAATATAAAAGAGAACCAGGAACTTGTCAGAACATCCAATTCGTATTGTGTTTACATGATATTGAAGCCCTATTTCACCACACTGTGATCAAGGATTGATCCCTTATGTTGAGTAGGTTTAATGATGTGTTAATGTTTCCAAGGGAAAAATTGGAAGAGCGATACACCATAGTCTGGGCTGTCTGCACATGGGAGCTTGAATTCCCTCATAAACATATTGTTTCTCCATTCCACTTGTTGCATGGTGATGTGGTTAATGCATTGTTCCACAAACCATTAATTATCTTTGCATGGATGGTAAATAATGCTGAGCCTAAGTGATTTTTGAAAGAGAAGGTCTATCCATAAGCACTGAAAAGAAAAAGAAAAAAACTATAAGAGCACATGTGTCTGCAGCAAGGTTATTTTCAACATTATATCAAATCCCCTGCCTATTCGGACCCCAGTAAGAGTGACTAGTAGAGAAACTGTAGGGCAGGATGAAAGCTAGAAAGGGTTGAGAAACAGGACAAATCCACAGTTCTGTGAGGAAGAGAATGGTAAAATTAGATTATCTGAGGCTGGTGCAAATCTGCAATTGATGATTATTCAGCAAAGATATGCAGATTTTGATAAAGGACTAAGAGAACACAAACACAGACACAAAAGCATTTCCTCCTTCTTGCTTCAGGTAATTGTCATGACACACTCCAACATGCATTTATGTTTTCCCCCTTGTCTTCTGTTTTATACCTCTTGGTCTGAGATATACTTCTCTACAGGATTGTCACGTTCTGTCTTGCTTCAGAACTGGTCTCTGCTAGTGTCTGAGATACAGCCCTCAGTAGACTGTTGGCCTTCTTTCTCCCTCAAGGTCCTGCCTTTCCCTCTGTCTGAGATTTTAGCTCTCAGCATGCTTCCTGTGGTCTCTTAGAAGCTTTAACACACCTCAATGGGTCTCTCTGTTGGTCTGTTCTCCCAGAGTGTCAGTTCCTCTCTCAGGTATTTGCTCTCTCTCTCAGGTTTTGGCTCTCTCCTGGCATCTGGTTATGTAGGCCAATCTTGATTGGTTTCTAGAATATATTTTGGCCTTATTGTTCTATTTTACGGAAACAGCGCCACCTATCTAACAACCCCTGTTGGAATAATCACACTCCAAAATTCGGGGACAGGAAAGATGCTGTATTTGGAATGTAAAAGTTCTATTTTATTTGGATGAATAAATCAAAACAAAGGTGATCCCCTACCTTTATGCTGGTATGCTGGAGAAGTCTCCAATCATGTCATGCCATTTACAGGCAGCTGTATGCAGCAAAAGAATTACCTGTCTACAAAAACACACTAATACATAGAACACACACTCATTCAAAATCAAGTATAACTATATAGCTTTTTTTTCAATAACAATATACAATTGCATTTCACTATTTTCATGTGTCAACCAGTTTGTTAAACAATTTAATTCACTTTGTTTTCTCCAATAATAACAATAGGTATTGATGTTAGAGAACATATACATCAAACAGGTTAACATATCTGTACGTTTCTATCATGTTTTCCTGTTTGTTTATAGTGCTGTAGATACACAAAAGATAGGTTACATCAAAATCTACAGGTTTGGGTTTAGAGAAACTGTGCTTTGAATTTTAGAGTGTAAAGAATATTAGTTAATCTATACAACATAGGAATATGATTTTATGAGTTTCTGAAAATTACTCCCCTCACTTAATTTTTCAGATTGGCTCAATTGTATACAATGCATTGTTCCCTCTGCTCAATATAAAGAGAGAGAGAGAGAGAGAGATTTGAATGTTCATTTAAAATGGTCTCATTTGTGAGGGAATGTAAGATGCCCAGCTAAACTCCATTTCAGCCCAATAGATATTTGTCTCATGATATTTGTTTCATGACCCTAGTCTCGGACTACATCTGTGAAAACCCAGGGTTCTATTTGCTTGGCTATGACTTAAAGAGTCTGTACCCTCTGTGCAAATATGCTATTGAGATCCAGTTTACATCATTCTTCCCTTGGCTTTCAATATGATGAGAAAGCAAGCTACATACAAATTCACAGATTGCTCTCATAGAATACTATCAAAATCCAAACATGTGTCTCTTATGTATTGTTCATGTAGTTCAATCATTTGACAAATTAACCACATTAACTTTTTGCTCTTCCATATTGTGCACATCTCCCAAGTGAACTATATCTTTCCTTGCTTACAATGTTACAATTGGGTTTTCACTTCCTATTTTGACACACACATGCATGTATCTCGGTCAGTTGACAACTGGATACGTTTCAGCCAAGCAAATTAATAAACCTATGTCAGCTAACAAGTACATCAGTGTTGTCAACAAATGTTTTGCTTAGTGGTCCACATCAAAGATGTGTGGCACTTAGTGGACCTCTTCAGGGCAATTTGAATTTCTCAAACATGTACCCTATAAACAAGTTCTATACCAATATTTCAAACCACAGTTATATGTACATCCAAAATG
Organism: Ambystoma mexicanum; assembly: GCF_040938575.1. NCBI lineage: Eukaryota > Metazoa > Chordata > Amphibia > Caudata > Ambystomatidae > Ambystoma > Ambystoma mexicanum. Next base: position 902,535,669 of record NC_090936.1, read on the forward strand.
AAAAAAATAATACAAACAAGGAAAGAATATGCATTTAGTAGTCAACAGACATGTTCATGAATCAAAAATAATAATCAATAGTAGCCACAAATATGAATTTACATTCTATCAACTCATTTAGGAAACCAAGTACCAGACATGCCCGGTGTGGCCTTTATACATAAAATGGATTTCTTGTACCTAGAATGAACAGCCATCAACTAAAGGTAAGCACAACAAGGATCTGATAGGTACCTGTAGCACACACATTTGAAGTAGATTTCATATTTAAACTACTGCAGCATTCTAGTTGCAATCATTCAATTGGCTTCCTTCTCAGTTCCCCCAGTGATCTATTGATAACGTGTTCTGCAGTACATATATCTCATTTCATTAGGGATGCTTTACTCACTTTTGGATTGTTATTTTAAGACATAGGACCGACATGGGCCTTCACTGCTTGCGTGTAATATTCCCCAGTCACCTGGGCCCACTGGTCTGTCCTTTAAATCATCCCAGGAACTCAGGTCTACCCCAGCTAAAATCTGCTTCTTGCTTCTTATTGGGAAAGGCCATGGGGAAGTCCTTTCTTCTCTCAAGGTATTATCCCCTGGAGCGCTCCTCCATTCAAAGCGTGTTCCCAGTCTGCAGACTTTCCAGCATCCTAGCGGTCTTCTACTTTCTATGAGTTCTGCCTTAAATAGGCTATACATATTCCCACACTATGCCATTTGACATCATCATTTATGATTGGTTAAGGCTTCCTATTAGCTTGCTGAACAGGTTGACACACCCAGAGAATACACTGCTTAATTTGATATATTATATTTTTGACATATGCTAGAGATTAGCAATGTATAAATTAGACCCATATTCATATTTTCTCCCATAACTGTAGACAGAAATTGTTCTCATTAATGAGATAAGGATTGTGGGGCTTGTCCAGTCATGAATGCAGGTATATGTGACATTGGTCTGTGAGATTAAAATGGGATGAATTATTAAATACATTATTTTATTAATATTGGGTGAATATTAAAATATCATTTTTGATATTATCTCAAAGGGTGGACTCTTATGATTTTAGAACATGCCCTCTTTTTTGCTCTCTTTTTTTTGCATTCTATTAGGTTAGAACAGATGATGAATTTATGACTGATATTTGTAAGTGTAACCCAATAGTCGCATGCTTTGATCTAGCAGATCTGAACACAATGACATGTATATACTCTCATTGCATTTATCAAACATTCTAATGTTACAAAATCCTACACATAATAACAAATCCCAATTGTTATCTCAATTTCATTTATTTGACAATTTTATTCATACATAAGAAAACAGTGAATAACAATGTTCATAAAAGGTTATTTCTGAGTCAATGGCTCCACTGAAAAATAAGCGCACACACATATGTAACCTCAACATCAATCATTCAAGGTATCCAACAATCATTCACTTTCATTCATACTGTGCAAATTGATGAAGAACAATTTATGTTAAAAAGAATAAGTCAAAATAATCGGCCTAAAGTGAAAAGTGTTATAGTGACCATAAATGCTCTGTTATTTTGAAATACTGGCTATTATCAATGATACATTTTTAATACAGTAGTTTGCCTTATGGAATTTTTGCAGAGCTGTCAAGCATTTATTGTCCAATGGAAGTTTCAAGCATGTCAACTCGAGTTTCTGCTGGGTAATAAGGTCTATATCACATAGATCATCCATCTTCAGGACATAAAGATGATTTTGGAATTACAATAGTGTGTGTTGTTGCAAGCTCATAGCTTGTATTGAGCAGCATGGGGAGGTAATCCGATCTAAATGCATTTGTTGGTGTTGCATATTCGGGACGGGGCACAAATTCAATTTCAGACCGTGCCAGCATCAGAGTCTTGATAATGGAAAACCAAACCGTATGTCGGTTTGCTTTGCCTTGGGGTGTAGGGTTTGACTTCCGGGGACTGTCCTGTGCACATTTCCATGCCACCTATGTCTTCAAATTGTTTGATCTAGCAGATGGCTGCCTTTTGACCTTCCAGATCTCTCCATTTCTTGTTTTTCAATGCACTTTGACTTTGAATAACCTTGTATAAGATTCACTGAAGAACAAGCAAGAACGAGTTTAGGCAAATGCAAATTTAGGACCATAATATTGTCAATACAGAGTATCCCATGTATTCATCTAGAAAATTACAATTTATTTTGCAGATGTTTTGCTGTTCAGTAAAAAATAAACACTATTTATATTCAACAATTAAGAAGTTAAGATTTTGTACAACGGTGTACATCTCCAGGTTAGAAGCAAAAAAGTCATAAGTCCTCAGTTTGATTTTTCCTTGTGCTTTAACATGCACATATTCGACACATTTCCTTCAGAAAACATCTTTCAACACAATCTGTGACACTCGTAGAAAATCAACAGATTATCTACAGAAATAGTCTGTGCTTCACAGGGTTAGCATTTTTATTGGTAATTTGGAAAATTATGTATTATGCATGTCACTCTGTATATTTGAACAGTAAAGTATTTGTCAATACAATTTTCCCAGACTGTTCTCCCCCTGAGCTGGTCTGACTCAATGTTATATGATTGTACAAGGGATAGGTCACTGTTCTTAGCATATGGGGGTTAGGGTGCCCTGACTTATGCAGTATCTCCAGTCCCCTGTCCCATATGATTCCTTTCAGCGATCCTGACCTTATAACTGGCTTCAGTTACACCGCACTTCAACTCATGTTTACATTCCTGCTTGCTTTCTCCAAAACTAAGTAAACAGAGGCCTCCCTGTACTGCTTGCACAAGTGTCGACTCCCTGATTGGCCAGGGTCATCAGGTGATTTCCTGCAGTTATCTGATTGTGAGTGAGGCTTTTTAGTCAGTACTCATTGGGACCTTTAAAAAAGTTTGGTGCCATACAAATCTCATATCTACTCCATTCAGATCGCTCTTCACATAGCTTGTGGGCATCCCAATGACCCCTCCCTGCACTTCTCTTGTACCCAAAGAGGGATAGTTATACAATGTGACTTTGTCACAAGACTCTTTTGCAATTAAAGGGGTATCCACATCAAGTTAATTGACTGACTGCTGTGTGTGTTAGGAATAGTTTGTGGGGGTTCTGTGGTTGAGTCCGATGTGGATGGACTGAGGTGGGCAGGGTTCAGAATTTTTGAGGATTCTTCCTGATGCTCAGCATTATAAATTTGCTTACTTGATGGATGATTAGGATGACTCAATCGGTTGAGAGCTAGAGTGGGAGTCTTTCGGTTGTCAAGGCTTGGGTGAGTGAATTATTGGTTGTAGGCAGGGATCTATAAGATATTTTGTAGAGAGGTAGGTGTACCTGTTCCATTTCCTTTAGGGTTCTCACTTAAGAGCTCTCATAGCTATCCCTACTGGTTCCACTTGTTCTGGGCAACTACATCAAAGAGGACTTTAATAACACACAGTGCTGAAACAATAGCAAAGTTAAATTAGCCAAAGAGCTTCACTTATCTCACCTCACTGAAAATGTTGCCACTTTAGCTAAGCTTTTCAAAATAATAGCACATTTTGAAACCCTGCGCTGCAAAGCCTTCTTAAGTACTGCTATGTAGATCAGTAGATTTACAATATCAAAGCCCGCATCAATGCTTGACCTGTTGCACAATGCCAGATGACTCGGATACCCCTTTATTTCTTTGATTCACCTTTCAGCATGAATTCCACCAGACAAAACATTTCAATCTAATCATTCAGTCTTTCCATCAGGCAGTTACTACCTCACTTCCACAAAGATAAAAGCTGTTTTCTTTGACCTGTGTACACCCAGCTCAGCATTCTTAGTTTAGCTCAAGGTATGTTCACGAAACAACTGTGGTTCACCTGGATCAAACTGAAATTAAGTGATCTGTTATCAACCACAAAACGCAATCAAACTACAGACTAGTTTCTCTTCACCCGTTCATTATAATCAGTTGCCACCACATAACTCTATAATTACCTCAAAGTTAACCATGTTTTTGACCCAATGCGATCTGAACCAAACGTAGCAGAGATGCTCCTGTGGTCATAGTGGTTGGTGATCTCTGTCATAACAGGGTCCCAAATTGTTGTGCACTTCCTGTTTTCCTCAACCTGTCTCCTGCTTTTTACACCATGTACCACCAAACATCGTACCTCTGTTACTAATGTCTCAGTGTTTCCACTTTGGACACTTCAAATCTTTTCTGACAGATTTACAAACGTCTGCTAAGGCCCTTAGTCTTCACCTGCTATTTGGTCAATTTGCCACATGATTCCATTCTATCCTCTAAGTTATTGAGCATCTACATGTGTCCTCAGTAAAATAGTCTCTACTCCTCAGCTATCAAATACCATGTCTTTGCAGACAGTGCATATTCATATATGGATAGAATGTTTCTGAATACTGCTAAAACCAAATTCTTGAGTCACTGATTCCATAAAGTAATTCTCAACCTGGGAAATACCGTTCGAGTAAATGGCACTTTATACTTTTCTTCACAACAAACAAGAGAGCCTGTTGAAATTTAATAACCACAGGAACTGCACCCAAACAAAATTACTCTAGACAGCATAAAGTTCCTGTGGTTAAATGTCATTCTTTTGCCAGTTACTATACTAGCACAGGGTACCCTCACGAGTCAACACACCAGGCAGTACGTCTTTCTCTAACAAATATTAAGATGTAATTAGTAAAAGAATTCTACATATATTTTATTTATTTTTATACAAGTTTCATTATAGATTTCAATTGTATAAATGCGTATAAACACACAACGGTAGTATCAACCACAGGGCCTATATTACAAATCAGATTTATATTTAAAATCACATATGCATTACTCTCTATACTACTCACTTACAAAAATTCATCACTCTCAATCTATTGACACACATTCTTCATCAAGCATCCAACATGTTTCTTTCAATTCTTTCTATATTAAACCACATTGCATGGAAATTCATCAGAGAAAGCCCAAGGCAACTACCACCATAGCTTATATGACTATACTTTATCAGTTTCAGTACATACAATTGTACACTGCTGTTTCTAAGGCAACCGCATATTACACATTTATCCCGGTATCCAGTCCTTCCTCACTGCCACCTTTGTTGCTTCCTACTTTTCGTCTGTGTACACCCTTCTCAGTACTTTGTGCTCTTCTTGTTTTTCTATTTTCTATGTCCTCAGTCGTGCATTGAAACATGCTGTTTAATATCTTCTCTAACTAGTAACAATTCTCCCTAGTTTTGTCTACTCTATTCTGTCGTCAGGTTTGGTGGCCTTTGAATTTCCCATCTGTGTTCCTTTTTCCTGTATGTATTTTTTGTGTCCCCCTACGCTTTCATATTTCCCGGAGCAATGCAGCGGGCAGCAAGCTGTTCTGTGGAAGCAAGTCGGAGGTGTTTTATAAAAGCATGCAATTACAACGAGACTTTTCATACTCAATTACTGCCAGACAGTGCAGATGTTTCACCATATAATACAAACAGTGAATAGTTTTCATGTTCACAGTGCACAGTTTTAGTTTCACAATCTAATTCAGAGCTGCCATTTTGATTACAGTTCCATAGTACATACTATCCTATGGCATACAACAGACACGATTAAGAAACCAGTTTACTATAGACATGCCATGAGAGGCCCCAAGGAAACGGCATTGAAGTCTCAAACAAACACGATAGAAAATGTTGCAAGTGAACTATGAGTGGGACTTTGAAACAAATCATGCTCCCTGATATGAGGCTCTATATAGATCTATACAGCAGGTAATGAGATACTCTAATGAGTCTGGGTGTCAGTCTTTGCTATGGTTTTGGCCAGCAAGAATCATTTGTATTATGTAGTTGCTGTAACTTTCTCCTGGATATGTCTAAGCCGATGATACCTTGTACATACTGTTCTTCCACTGTATTGACTGTGCCTAAGGCAGCATCAAGAATTCCTGATCACATTGTGTACTGCTGAGTTTTGTGCATCTTTGTTCCGTCAACTTGATCTTTCTCTTGCTCAGTTGTATCAATGTGTTTCATCACCTCAAAGAACTTTGACTAAGAATTTACAGGCAGCAGTCACTCACACCCAACACTCTCATCCTGACCTTGGACTTGACTCTACACACTGACCAACAAATGAATTGCCTCACCAAGATTATGCTTAAGCAGATTAGAATGATGCCTTCACTTCTTCCAAAATCAAGCAATGCAGTCACGCTGTGATGTAACCTTTGCAACAGTTCTATATATTTTACCAACTTCTTTTTTAAAGTTCTCATGTTATGTGGGACCATAATTTGACCAATGTTTTTATTATGGCCCCAGCATGCCACACCCTCAGTACCCTACACCCCACCTCCTCCCACCCACTGCTTCTCTACCACTACGTACACATATACATACCCATTTGAAAGAACTGGTTGAATTATAGTTGTACATAAGTTCATGACCAAGGGGATCACTTTAAAAAAGCAGTTGGTAAAAACATGTAACATGTTTGCAACATACATTTCTTAATAAATAGACTTTTATCTGCACCAGAGCATGGAATCTCTGATTTGCTTTGCACCAATATTTCAGGAACAGAAATCTTGTTCCCCTCACACTACACCACAAACCACTCACCCACTGTCATTCAATTTTTCAATCCTTGAAACTGCCAAGAGGTCAATAAGAAAGCAGGCTGTAAAAGGCACAAAAAACATGAAAGTAAGGTGGCATAGAGTCAAAACTCTCTTGGTGGTGTTATTCTGTAAGCTAGGGCCTGATATAGTCTCATGTAGGTCTCACGCAGGTCAATGATAAGGTTAATCAGAGATACAATGTTGAAAGTAGACTCGCTGGAGCGCTTGATATTGGACTTCTATTTTTGTGCAGCTGCAGGTCACTTCCTATCACCCCCTTTGAATGACTACTTGCTTAGCTTCCATTCTCATTGTCCTCCATGTTTCCTCATTCTCTTTCCTTCACACTTTACTCCTAGTAATATACTCCCTTTGCATTCCATAAACTCTTTTCGGCATTCCCCACCATCCCTGCTGCCTGTGCTATTATATTTGTCTACTGCTCTTTTTGATCTGTGCCAGCTAAACTCCTCTGAACATCATCTCCTGTTCCTAATATCTCTTGTATGATTCTTTCTATTCTTCCCGCCCCATGAGCTATCCATTATACTCCCTCTCTACTTTACATATTCCCTTCTCCATGTTCCTTTTTCAAAGGTCTATGTTTTCTCCACTTGGTACTAATTGTTACATACCCATCAACACCACATTTGATCATTTGATTCTACTACATACTTCCTGACGCATTACTCATTAAATATTTTCAATGATGCTAGATTCCCACTTCAGCACATCCCATTTTAGCTCTTCAGTGTTACTATTTATTATGCCTGGGCAAATTAATTAGCTGCACCTGAAATCACCAGACGTTCATTGTGTCTGGATGACAAGGGTTCAGATGAACTTTTAAGAGACTCGGGTGATGCTTTGGTTATACTCATGTTGAGGGACAGGTGAGTATGTCATCAACGCCAACGCCCCTCCTTCGGCCCACAACCTCCCAGGTGAGAAATGTTATTGACTGTGGCAACCATACCAGCCATATCCTAAGAAGGTGCAGAAAATGTTGTACAAAATGGAACTAAATATGGTGAGAGTGACCAGACAGACGATAGGCCATACACAAGTATCCACTAGACATAAATCCCACAAGCACTGAACACAAAGAAAACACACTAGGCCAAATATGCATTTATACATCAAGAATATTAACATTTATAATCATAAAAACATGAAGAAAATAACATAAGAAATAAATAAGCCAGATTGCGAGCCAGATGTTAGGTAATTATAAGTTAAAACGTTATATGAAGAGTAAGCTCAAGAAAGTCCCTAGTGGTAGAGAAAACTATAACATTTTAATTAATAGTAAGTAACATACTCATAAATGCAGGGTGAAATAATTCAAAATGCGTTCCTTTCACACGTGACCCATAATTCAAGAACACTGTCTATTCATTAGTACAGACACAGAAAAGACACATGCTTTACCCCTTACACATATTACCAGACACGGGGCAGAATACAAGGTTAACTACAAAGATGATCACCCGAGCTCATGGCTTACAAGATGAGGGATGGCATTCTTCTTGAAGTAAATAGCAGGTTGTGGACCTCTCTTCCCCTACTCCGAATTTGGTTCATGTTGTGATGACCTGTCAGTTGTTCAGGTTTGTTCAGCAAGATGCCAACCAATGAAAGCCCCCAAAGCCAGGCTGCCCGGTATGTATTAAGCTAAACAATCATTAGCCGTAAAGGTGATGTCTTATTTTTGTTATCAATTTATTTAGAGGTGGTCCCAGGATGATCCAGTAGATAAGTGTTACCCAATTAGAAGATTAACCCTTTTAGAAAAATATATGTAGCTTATCCCCTAACCCAGTGCTTTAAGTGGGCCGGGGCCTGCCGGGGCCGGGCCCCGGCAGTCTCCAAAAAGTGAGGCTGAGCCGGGGCCCTGCCGGGGCCCCCCAGCCCCACCACGCCATGGCAGGACGCATTATCCCGCCGCGGCCGCAGCCGCAACAAGAGATGCGCCCGCCAGTTAAACGTCAGGCAAGCTGACAGAAGTGCCAGCCAGCCACAGCGTGGCTGTGACTGGCTGGCACTTCCGTCAGTCTCTGTAACTTTCTCTGATGACCCCTCATCTGAGGGGCCATCAGAGCAAGCTACAGTCCCTTAGTTCCCCTCGCCAGGTCACTGACCCTCAGCGAACCCGCGGGATCCATGATCTAATATGTAGATTAGATCACGGAGCCCGCGGGTTCGCAGAGAGTGAAAGACGCCTCGGGGTCAGTGCTCTGAGCAGAGATCACTGAGCCCGAGGCGCCTTTCTCCTTTGGCAAGGCTTTATAAAAGATGCCTTCAACTGTGTACGTTTAAGCCATCTTTTATACACGTAGAAATATTTCTATGTTTATAACAGATGGCTTGAATCGTACACAATTCAAAGCAACTTTTATAAAGCTTTGTCGACGGACAAAGCCACCTTGGGTTTTGTCCGTCCTCAACGCTTTATAAAAGATGCCTACGTTTCAAGACGTCTTTTATAAACATAGACATATGTTACAAATGTCTATGTTCATAAAAGGCAGCTTGAATAGTACACAAACCATAGTAAGGTAAGCACACAAGTGTGCGTAACTTACTATGGTGTGTGCACTTTCAAGCCACCTTTTATAAACATAGAAATATGTAACATTGCTATGAATATAAAAGAAGGCTTGAAAAATACACAAACCATAGTAGTACGCAAACAAATATATAAATGCTCAAATACATTTATATATTTGTTTGCGCACCTTACTATGATTTGTGCACGTTTAGGCCACGCCCACAATGGAGGCCACGCCTCCAAACGAGGGCCCCCCCTCAATTTCTTACCCCACTTAAAGCACTGCCCTAACCAATACCCTAACCCTTTAGGTTTTGTATTTTGATATTGTCATTATGAAGTGTTTTTGGTTTAAAATACAATGTTTTGTATGAGGAGAAGTGAGAGTCACAAGATTCAGTGCATTTATGCTGTCCCTGCTTTATACTGGATTGTTAATATAGCATGTTTTGACTTTCATGTTGACTATTTCCATTATTGAGTTCGGGATTTTCCGGCCTCTCATTTCTGCTTAAACTGGGATTTTCAGACCATTTTAACACTCATGACAATTCATTGAGACAATATTTTGCTGTAAACATTGGGTTGAAGAGGTCAGCCCATTTCCTGCCAGCACATGTTCAACGCTCTTATAAAGTTAATGGAATAGGTCAGAAGTTCAAAACCTTTCTTTCCTGGAATTCCCAAGGAAAACACAGTGTCTAAATGACTAACAGCTTGCGCCTGGCTGTTTCTTTTAATATAGAAACCAAAATAAACTTGTTTGCAGCTAGCAAAAACTTGAAATATTTTTTTTTGAGGAAAACACCACCAAATTCACAAAAGGTAACACAAGTAAAAATTGCGAAAAGGATGCATTTGTTTATCTGCATTAGGTTAAGAACTAAGCAGGCCACCTTATTCACAATGGTGACATGGACATTTCTGGGGGACTGCACTTCAGCACGAATTATGCACTGGTCAGCCCACTTATATATATTAGTTTCGGGAGCATGGATGGGGCTCCCTGCATCTGCAGGGATGTTCAGAGTGCATTTAATTCTGAACGATGTTAAAGAGCCGATCAGTGTGAAATGCATTAACAAAAAAGAACATTGCATTTCTATCCCTGTTCTTGGGATAGTGCTGTAAGTGAGACAGCAGAGGTTCATTTCACTGCAGTTTCACATTTACAAGAAAACGCATGAGTGGGTCAGAAATGATCATGTCTTGCATTGCGCTTCCCCTTCACCTGTTCTGTAGAGACACAAGGTAATGTACTTGTATTCTGCACCTCTTAAGTGCATCTCATTTCTGAATTCGGATTGTACATTAAAATGTGCATACATTCTGCAAAATGTGCAAAGGGGCTGAAAAAGGGTATCTGAATGTGCGCATCTACATGCACACATTCAACAGAACTTTGTGAAAGGGCACATCTTTTTTCGGTGCATGTGATCCAATGCATTCATGCAGGAGTCTGCAACTTGCAGATTTTTAGATGTTTTGGACTGCAACTCCAATGATTCCTCAACATTAACTATACTTGCTGGAGCTGATAGGGGTCCAAAACATCTGGAGACCCCTGCACTAGCTCATATCAGCACTTGGGCCAGAAAATGTTTTTAGAATAGGTATTTTACTGTAGATATATGTTTTGTGTTTTTCCCAGATAGAGAGCGCATACATTGTAATCCTTCTTGAGTACATGGTATTCCATCAAGGAATATCAGAGGCTTGACATGTGATTGGATCTGTCTCAGATCTACTGCCCTCTTTGAGGTCAATGACCTGAAGCCACGGACTCTCACTATTCTTAAATAAATAACCTCAATAGTCCAAGAGGAAGCAATCTCAGCAGGTTGGAACTTCATGCACCACTAAAGTATGACTGACTCTTCCTCAACACAATACTCTTTTTAAAGGTCCATGGGCCTCATTACGAGGCTGACGGTAAGGGGTTAACAGTGCGGGTAAGGATGCCGGTGCCGTTAACCCCTTACCACCGCATTATGAGGTCCCTTAGCGGGTCCCACTAAGGGACCAGGGAGCTAATAACGGGCCCGTTATTAGCTCCCTCCCCATTCCCATTGAGCCCTATGTGGGCTTGAATGGGAATGGGGATGGGTATTTTGAATGGGGACTTAACGGGTCCTTCAAGGTTGGAAAGACCCGGTAAGTCCCCATTCAAGGAACTCAGACCCGGACACGAGTTTGGGGGCAGCCATGGCGCTAATAGCACCATGGCTACCTCCAAACTCGTAATGACCCCCCATGTCTTTTATAAATTCCCTATATTGAGAAATAATAAGCCTAAATAATAGTCAAGGTGCCAACCACTGAATATTGAAAAGCAGACCCTGGCATGCCTGACATGTGACTGACTCTGCTGGTGTGACATGTGATCTTGCATTTACCCACTTCAACTCATCTGATCAATGCCAGAAGGAAGAGTGCTAACCTCTTCTCCCCATGTTCAAAACTGAGATGTGCAGTTTAGACATTAATCTCTGCAGTAGTTGTCCTACTTGGAGAACATTCACAGATGCATAGGAATCCATTTCCTCTTGCTAACCCCACCACTCAGCCTCACCCCACCCCTTGCTTCCCCCCTAAAAATTCTCTACCTTCCTCACGCCTTTTAAGTTATGTTGTGTATGGATTTTTACCAAGAAAGAACCAGCACGACTCAGCCGGAACAGCTCTCAAACATATTAAAAGCAATTCAGGCAGATTTGTGCTGGAAAATAAATATATGGGAATCCACAAACCTATGCAAATTTCACTAGCAGATTCACAAGAGCCTGTGGACCACTTTAGAGGAAATTGGCACAGGATTAGTGCTGACTGTGCTGACTGCTTGAGCATCCCTGCATTTCTTTACACCATATCCATGCAAATACTGTGTTAGCACAAAACATACTTTTCTGAAGCACATCCTTTAAACTTAAGAAATGCCTGTTAATATCCTTTGTAAAATATGAAATTAAGTTTTGTAACTTTGTACGATTGTATGATTTTAATGATGGCCTGTAATCTTATTTTGAGACAACAGCAAATGCACAACACCACTCTCTTTGTTTAATGAATGACTTTTTGTAGCACCCCCTGTAGACATGGTTTGTTGGCAGTGCTGACAAGTTCTACTGCCTAACCCATTTTCTGTCATCAAGTGAATCGACACAAACAGAAAACAACCCCTATTTTAAATCAAACTTTGACATATTGTGCAATGTTTTTATTTCACATATTTCTTTCCTGAAAAGAGCAATTACTACCCACACAAAGCTGTGTGTATCAATAACTCCATAATGATTCCTTTACACTTTAAGTTACCGATCTCTCTCAATCAATTGTGCTGCACTGACAGCATGATCTATATTTATTGACACTGAGACGCATGTAAACCTCGAGGAATCTTAACCACATAGTGAACTGATCCACTGAGGCAGTGCATGGCTAGCAGTTCTTTTTTGAACTTATATTACAGAAAGTGTTCCTCATTTCCTAAAATAGAATGCATTGAAAAATATATAGAATTGTAATACTTGTTTTGCTAAAACACCAAAGTAGTCCTCCTTTAATACATTACATGGTAGCGGGTAATCTAGGATTATCATGTAATCTGAGTTTGTTGGAATGGTTTGAAACATGAGACATGTTTTATTTTGTAGCTCATGGAGAATGTACCAGTAACACTGTTCTCATCCAAGTACAAACAGATAGGTTTATCCCACCTCCTAAACAGGCATTGCTGGAAAATAAATACTGCTACTGTGGCATGTTAACCTCACCCTAGCTAACTGAACAGCAATAAAAGGGAGTGAAATCCCACATACCTTGTTACAAATATCTTAATCTTCATTCCAACAGAAGCCAGCTCCTCCTCTAAGGAGGACAAGGTGTGTAACAGTACTTGATTAGAAACAGTAGGAGTGCTGTAGTAGGAATAATTAATACAATGCTAAGTAGCCATACCATTACCCTTACTCCAAAGAGGGCAATACAAAAGTGAGCCACTGTATCCAACCACATAAAAATACAGAAAGTATCTAAAACAGGGTTGTGATGGCACGTATGTCATGTATTGCAATAGTAACAACTTATTTTTCACTTACCTGAAGAACTCTCAAAGTACATCTAAATGCTAATTGATTGAACAAATGCCATCGTCAATAATATACAAAGCCCAAGCTTCTGCCCTATACATGTTGTACAAAGAAAAACCTGCACATTTAGCTCTTTACACTGCTCAACTCACATGCCCTATTGCACTCCTGCAAATTCACAAAGAAAGGAGAACCTGACTTATGCGAGGCATAGGGAAATGGTGCGAGGCAGTGAAGTGACATTGTAAAAATCAACAGAAGTGCCGCAAATAAATACAAGTCTTTTGGCCATTGTAATGTTAAAGCTGTCCTCAACCCATGCCAGAGGATTAGTAAACGTTAGGCAATAGTGCAGGAACAATGGTTTTCCCATGTCACCTACATCTCCATGCCTCTGATATCCCCCACCAACACTTAAAACATGAAGTAGTAAGCATAGCTCCTGATCATCCTGTCTACTGGAGGATTGTCATTCCTATGGTGTGAACCAAAGGTTCTGAACAGTTGATTCTCCACAAGCAAACTCTTCTGCAGTGCTAAATTTGAGAGATATTTAACCTCTTGATTTATGTGGTCTTTGGTCACGTTATTATCGCTCCACACGTTAATGCCCCGAATATTTAGTAGAGAGGAAAAGGCCAGAACGGCATATATTCCATTTTAGAACATAGCATGACAGCCACCCCACTAAGGACAGTGTAAATGAAAACTTATTTTGAGATTGTAAATTCACACCCAGGGAAGGGTGCTCAGGCAATCCGATGGCTGGAAAATCAGATGAGAATACTCTGTATACAGTCTGCTGTTTCCAGTCACCTGAGGCCATTCCCCGTCTGACAACATCTTGAGTGTGAGGAGGGTACAGGGAGCCAATCCACGTCCCCAGTCACCCCATCCCCAAAAACAAACCTTCCCCTTCCCCCACACCACTCTCTCCCTCCCCACTTACCTGCTGGACCAAAGCTTTGTGCTATGGACCCGGCACTCCTCTCACCCGCTGCCACCTCCATTGAAACGTAAATGGGAATAAGTGGTATCCGGTCATTCCATCTAACACCAAACCATCTAACACCAAACCATCACATTTTTTCCATCGAAATTCCATTCCATCGAATGGCCATTTTGTTTAATGAAATTCAATGGTTTGGTCGAAATGTAATGTTAAGATTAGGGGTTAGATTAGAGTTAGGCGGTTAGGTTTAGGGTTGGTGCTAGGGTTAGGGTTGGGGCTAGGGTTAGATTAGGGTTACATTAGGGTTAGGGTTGGGCTAGGGTTAGAGTTGGGCTAGGGTTAGGGTTAGGGTTGGGGCCAGGGTTAGGGATAGGGTTGGGGCTTGGGTTAGATTAAGGGTTAAATTAGGGTTAGGGTTGGGGCTAGGGTTAGGGTTACGGTTGGGGCTTGGGTTAGATTAAGGGTTAAATTAAGGTTAGGGTTGGGGCTAGAGTTAGGGTTGGGGCTTGGGTTAGATTAAGGGTTAAATTAAGGTTAGGGTTAGGGTTGGGGGGCATGGGGATCGGGGTCTGGGGAAGGGGAACCTCCCAATATAAACAAAAAATTACAACCTTACACGGGGCTGGCCAGTGCTGAAATTTCAGCACTTGACAGTGCCATGTAACATTTTAAAGTTAGGAAAAAAGCATGGAAATTATACTTTTTACATGTAAAATTGCATTTCCATTGAAACCAGTCCATGTATATTGTCGATGGACTGGTTTAGATGGAATTGCACTTTTACATGTAAAATATAGGTTGTCGATGCTTTGGCATTCGACTGTTTGTAGTCGATGCTTTTGCAAGTCGACCCTTTATTTTTGAGGGAATCACTATAAACCGAATAAGTCCCTTTTCCTCTGGCGGTAGGAATCTTTTTTTGTCTTTTTTGGAAATGGGCTTGAGCAATATGCGTGGAGCCCATCACCCTAAAAATACAAATTAGACCATCCGTAATCTGGATGAAGCCTGAGGTGTGAATGACTATAGCCCCCATATCGGGGGGTGCACATGGCCGTTAATGGCCCACAGCCATGCCTTTGCTTGGGCTGGTGGGCCGTTACCGGCCATGTCTGCCCCTGATGCAGTGGTGATAGCCATAGTACCACCCACAGCTGTAAGTCATTTCACAAAGTTGACACCACAGGAATCAAGATCTTGATAATAAAGGAGCTTTGATGTCAGTGTGCATTATGGTTACTTAGCAGTAGATCCATCTGCAGTCTTGCCCAGGTTTTCACAAGTACCCAGGACACTATATCACCTGGAATTGCAGCTACAGCTTTGCAGTCAAAGGAGTAGAGAGTCTTTCAAGTTCCTGGGTCTGCCTGCCCAATCTGCTTGTAGAAAGACAGAGCTTGGTGAGACAAAACCAGGTACTGACAACGACTTAGGTGGGTCTTATTTCAGTTTATTGGGAACCCATAATGGTATAGCAGAGAAATCACATTCTCCACCTGCTGCTTCACTCTATGTGCACACTGAATCAATAGTGAAGTTAGCAAACTATGGATTTTTCTTTCATATTCCCAGGAGCTGATATGTGGGCCATAATCCTGGTGAACGCCTAGGATTGATAACTTTATCTGAAAGAGTAACACTCATCTGAACCAGCAGTGATGATCCTTCATTGCATACCTCATATATATCTGTTGGAACTGGTGTAAAGCAGTATGGAGTTATGGATTCATTGAATGTAATGCAGTTCAAACATTGATCCTAGACACCATTTCAAGCTAATCCATATCTATTCAGAAATTAATCATTTTTATGAATGAGTTCTTTCTCTTGAAGTTCAGTACAAACCTTAAAACTAGTGTTGTTTTTTGAACATACAATAATTAAGCAGGGACTGTGATGATTCACAGGATCTCGTCACTTCTCCACAGAGGGGAGCCCTTCCATGTGAGGATGGGGGAGGGTGGGGTGAGGCCGCTACCCAATAGTCCCCCTAGAGGGGGCAGAATTTGGGTCCTCACAGGGAGAAACTCCCCTCATGGGCATACGGAATCCCATTCTGTGAAGGAACTCCCTAAACCCTATAGTAAGGACCAAGTCCTTACCATTAATCGCTATAACCTCTACTGTCTGTTATGGTACTGTCTCTTCCACCTTTGGTTCATGAATTAATATGACTAAGATGATTAAGATCCAAATACACCTGAATAGTAATAACAGGTTGCCTTACCATAGTACTGAAAAGTGTTGGCCCCAAAGAGGCATAACTTTAATCTCAAAAACAGTAAAGAAGGACTTGGAATTTTTGCTGGGGAGGGTCCATCCACATGGAATAAAGAGCAAGAAAGGACAGGGAAATAGAAAGAGTAGCGAGCCCAGCATGGGAAGTTCGAACCTGGGAACACAAAGCTGCAAGAATGGTGATCCTCAGTGGCAGGGACATTCAAGAATCGGTGGTAGAGAGCTGCGTAAGAAGCTAAGCTCCTGACCAATGGAAGAGTTGGAAAGAAGCCAGGAGTGGCATGGCCTCGGCAAGGTAGAACGTGTGGTCTTGCAACTGTGCTGGAGTCGTGTTGCTCAAGTCTCCACACAGCAGCAATGATGAAGCGGGGTGCGGAGTGAAGGAAGCAAGAAGTGCCAAAGAAACTGAAGTTAGCCCAGCACCCTAGCAAGAAACAGCAATGCTGTCCTGACACTGGTAACAGGAGTAACGGGAGACTTGGTAGGGGATGGGGCAGCTCAAGAGTCAAGAGTACCTCAGGAGTAATTTCCCTCATCACAGTAGTAAAACACAGAGAATCAAGTATCCTTGGGATAAATATCCTTTGTCACGGTGGTAATTCAAGTCAGAGTCAAGAGGAAACTAGACAACAAATCCTGCTTTGAAGTAATCTTCAAAGTGTCATAAACCAGGAAAATTAAATATGGAATTGTAAAGCAAGCTTGGGAAGAAGTGAAGAGAAATTTGAGGACTATTGCAAAATACTTTCCTTAAATAGCTCTCAAGGCTGTGCAAGGTGGATCAGGAGACGGGAGTCATTCTCCTGAGCATAGTCTCTTTGTTGAATAAGAAACTAAAACAAATGATTCTTGGAAAAGAGATAAAGACTAAGCCCATTCACCAAGAGAAGAAACTCATGTTCCTGGTACTATTTTAATTTGTATGCTGAACCCTTTTGTAGATTAGTGGTAGAGCAAGAGTAGGTTTTTGGACAGAGGACCAAGACTTTTTATTTTGACAAACATCCTGACGATGACCAGGTATAGGTATTACCCTTTAGAGGTAGGGAGAGGTAGATTATTTTCTTTATTTCTTACATAAGCTTTGTTGAAACATGTAACTCATTTGACTGACTCCTTACTCCCCCCCACCACACCACATGACCCACTCCTACTTACATTGTGTTAATTGGAACATTTGTCTTCTTGTCAAAGGATACTGACCACTATCCTCCAATGCTATTGTCTTCTTTGTAGAACAGGGCTTATAGGTGATGATCAGGAATCCCCACTCTAGAGTAGTTTCCAGCCATAACTCCCCCTCCCCCCAAAAAAATATTACATGCGCATTGCATAGATGTGCAAGTATCATTAGAAATTCAGACTCCTTTTTGAAGGCTGCACTGAAGAACTATTCCTATCCATTAATCTATGTTAGAACATTGTACCTGTTTGCCTCTCTGCAGTGGGCCAAAAAAAAGGTAGCCACATGCAAGACAAGGATAACAATTGGGGTTTGCATTGCACAGAAAGAGGGTGATTTCCACACAGTGTAAATACATAATTAACATTGCATTTTTCTTGTTTGGTATGTATGCCAATCCTGCATTGGAATATGATGCAAACTGCTGTAGCTGATCTGCACGCCAGCACTGAGGCTCTTGCCTATCAAAGAACACACCAGCCAGAAAACCAGCTTGCTTCTCCCGGCCCTCCAGAAAAGCTAAGCACCCTACTTCCTCTATCATACAGAACAGAGCTTTGAAATTCAGCAACAGAGATTGGTCAAGACCTGGGATATGGCATTATCATCTATGTATGGACCATAGTATTCTGTGTCTATTGCAACCTCACATGAAAATGATAAATGGTATGTGACTACTCGACGGAAGGGAGAGGGCAGTCTGTCCGGTGCCCCCTGCAGCATCTCCTTTATAATGACATGTACGCAATTCTCTGAAGAAATCTCATTTTGGTTAACACTTGTTGCACGCATGTATCTTTGATCCTTGGTAAATGTGAAGAGGCCCAATCAGAAAGAATCATCCATCTATCCAAAATGATTTCATGTTATTATATTTTTTCCCAAATTGAAAGCAGTTTCCATTAGTTAAACCTATAGATTCTTAATGCAATCCACCATATATTACATTTACATGCAGACAGGAACTTGAATCCCACAGAAACATATTCATATAAGATGATGTTATATAGATGTGGGAATATGTTTTGAAGCTATATGTACTTGTTTGATGTTGATGCTCACAGATTGAAAGACTTGTCGATGTTGGAAAAAATAATGTGTATTAACTTGAATGTGGTCAATTGTTATCAGAACCTCCCAAGGCCTACAACACCCAGGGAGCTGCCTGCAATTGTGGAAGCCATCTGGAGTACTGTGATTGGCTCCAAGAGACACATGTGACATGCTGCCTCCCTTAGTCAGTCTCCCCTGGGTGTCCAACCTGGACATCTGTGGCCAAGGGCCAAGAGCAGTAAAGAGCTGCTTCCTGTTTGGGCCGGCTAGGGCTGGAAAGGGTGTAGGGCCTGAACGCCTGCACAGGCCAGAACTTCGTGGAGATAACCCTTTACTTGACTTCTGCTTCCATGCATAGAGATCCTTCCACCTACTGACTATCCTTTCACCACAGTACCTCAAAGTACCATGGAACATGCTTCTTTTGGGCCTGTTAACTGTCATTTGGTTACCATTAGCCCCTTTCTAGCCCAGCTCAGAACTCACACCTTCTTCTTCTTCTCAGCCAACCATTCACTTCTTCCCTACCCTCTCCCTTTCCTGGGCTGCATTTGTTCTTCATTGTCATCACTTATCTCTTTCTTCTCCCCATCATCATGTTTCTTGCATTACTCCATTGCTCCTACAAGTGTCTACTTGGTGCAACTTCTGCATCATTCTCTGGCCTCCCCATCGTCCTCCTTCCCCCTGTTCCTGTGCCCCTCAAATAAGATGCTCCCGTGCTCCTGAGGTCTGCAACCTCATCCACCCACCTCACCTACTGCACAACATCTGCTTCTCTCTGCTGTCTCAGTATCATTCTTTCACTAGACCCCTGCAATAAGTGTAGAAGAGTTTGAGTCACTATCATAAGACATATGTACTTATATTTGCATGCCTGAGTGATAACAGTCGCAAAGTTCTACTCACGGTGTACAGTAAATATCGAGACTCTGCAGTTCCAAGAGTCTGCTTGTTCAATTTTTCAGGAGATGTATGAATATTATGTAGAAATCATTTGCACTAATTTGCATATGTAAATAATAACATCAGTTGATAACACATACTGCGCTTGGAAGTAATCAAGCCACTTTATTTGTTATTGTCTGTAATAATTACTTAATTAGATTTAGCACTTATTTAAGCACTTAACATGGTGAAACTCAAGCCAGCTCGGCTGTTACTTGTTTCATGAAAATACACCCCTGTGAGATATTTGAAAAAGCCCAACATTGATTTTAGAGTTGCATCGTTGGGACGCTACAAGAATAGTGAAAGGCATGAAATGACCAATGTGCAATCAATAACCCAACGCGGGTGTTAAGTGGCAGTCACAAGAGAACACTCGTCCATTGCAACATTACTTCTTTTGGCCGTGGAAAATGGTTTTGGATCATAGCGGTTATTACTTTTCCAAAGAGTGTTTCCTCCGTAGGACATTTTAATGGAAATGCTACAAGTCTTACTTAACCTTATAAGTGTACAATTATGGATGTCTCTGGTTCCAGAAGGAGGATGTTTCCTCACAGGGTCCTAAGGGACTGACAGATGGTAACTTTCTCTTGAGTGGTCAAATGTTCACATATGCAAGTGGGGGAAGTGACAGGCTTCTGGGCATACTGACAACAAAAGAGGTCTTTGCATATTTTCTGCAGTACCAGTGCGAACAATTGAGCAAAACTATTCAAAACTACTTTTACTGTATAGGTAATCCAAATGGAGCAAACAGGTATTGTATTGTATTGTATTGTTTGTTTATATAGCGCTTATACACAGGCAAGTGTTTCGAAGCGCTCAAGGAGGGTGGGGACACGGGGGAAAATACAACAGTCGCTCAGAGCCCTTGAACATATGAGACGATAATAGTCTGCACAGGCAGAGTAAGTGCATAAAATACATTTAAACATTATGGCGATATAGCAAATAGTTCATCTCGGAAAGAAAATCCAGAGGGTACAATTTGAAAATGCAGTATCAAGGGTTTTATTATACTTGATACATTTATTACTGTGTGAGTTCAATCACAATTTAATATGCACTCAGGCAATTATTTAACATAGCAGGATAAGATTTAAAATCACATTAATTCCATAAAAATCATACTATTAAATCATTCAAGCATTCATCCACATCCATACTGCATACATCAATCCACTCATACAAGACATCAATAAGTACAAGATAAACACCTATAGCAAATATATATCAATTCATCAACAATTCAATTATTATACAAAAAAG